>NC_090271.1:190783773-191094099 GCF_040414725.1 Anabrus simplex | reverse complement strand
GCAGGGGTAGTGTGGTGCCAATATCTCCGTAACGGTTGGTTTTAGGGCCTTAAAACATGGTTTTCGGGCCCGTAGGGCCTACCGAGTTTTGTTCTTTGCGTCAAGAGGATTAAATTGAGCTTTGTCTCGTCCTTATACGACAAATTCGATATTTTGCCTATAATAGTATAAGAGAAAATGGAGGAAAACCGTTTTTCCTATAAAACCCCCGTCTTTTCAAAGATTTTAAAATGATATGAATATCGAAACCTTCCCCGGGGTCAGTATACTCTAAATATGAAGTTTGGTTGAGATCTATCCAGCCGTTTCGACGTGATGGTGGAACAGACAAACAGACAGACAAACAGACAAACAGAAACAATTTTATTTATATAGATGCTCGAGTAAAACATACAAATAGAAGAAAATATTGAATTATTTTCAATTATTTCAAATTGTCCATTTTATTCTATTCTATTCGGTTCGTTACGACCCCGGAGGATCATGAGTGACTTGTTCGGCACGTCTTCTTTCTTCCCAATATCTCTTCATTCTCTCACTCCTCCTCTTTCTCTCTGCTTCCGTGATCTGAATCTGGATCTTGGTCTCTGTCCATCTGTGACCTTCCACGAGCTTTCTGTGTTTGGTCCTATCCTGTACTGTCATCAGTGTATATTTATCCTTTATGCCAATAGTCACCTAATCTTCTCTGACTTCCTTCATCCACTTATTTCCAGTTAAGCAGGTTGCATTCCATATCTTCTTCGTCAGCCTACTGTCATCCATCCATCCATCCATCCATCCATCCATCCATCCATCCATCCATCCATCCATCCATCCATCCACACGAGATGTCCAACAAATCCTAACCTTCTCTTTCTTATCACACACGAGACTCGTTCTATACTCTCATATAGTTCCTGCCTTGATCTGTGTACCCAGATTTCACCTTGCTGTTTGGTGCCCCATACATGTCTCAAGATTCTTCTTTCCTCCTTTTCCAATTGTATGCATGTTCTCTCGCCCAATGTCAGCGTCTCAGTTGCATATAATGCAGCATTCCTGATGGTTATCATGTAGTGTCGCAGTTTGGCGTTCCTCGAGAGGTTCTTCTTTCCATATATAGTCATGGCTGCATATCGTAGTTTCAGCAGTACTTGAGCTCTGTCTATGGTACTTTTGTTGCTTTGTAGTTTACCCGTGATGCTCTCACCTAGGTACCGGAAGCTGTTGACTCTCTCTACCACTTGGCCTTTTACATTCCAATCGGTCTTTGTATTCAGTACCTTCGTCTTGTTGTAGGCTATTTTTAGACCAACCTTCGCTGCTGTCTCAGCTAGATTTGCTACTGCCAACTTCGCGTCTTCTTCCTTCTCATGTAACAATATCATATTATCTGCGAAGGCAAGGCAATCCACTATGACATTGTGTTTGATCTTATAACCAATCTGTACACCATGGTCCTATTCAACTGTATCCACTGCTTCACCACTTCGTCCAAAACTAGGTTAAATAATATTGGCGACAGACCATCCCTTTGTCGGACTCCTGTCTTAATTTCGAAGCTATAAGACAATTTACTCCGGTATCTTACTCCAGCGGTTGTAGCCTCCAATGTTTCCCCCACCAACGCATGTGTCGAGGAATCCATTCTTCTGTCGCATAGAATGTTCAGTAGTGTGTCACTGTCTAGCGAGTCGTAAGTTTTTGTGAAGTCTACAAACGTCACTACTGTGTCCTTTCCTTTCCTTTCCTGAGTCTGTGTTATATGATTCTCTTGAGTCCAAAGATCTGTTCTACGTAGTTTCTCCCTTTACGTAAACCACCCTGGTATTCTCCTATGGTCGACTCAAGCTGTGCTTCCATTCTATTCAACAATAACCTCGAGAGTATCTTGTACCCAATGTTTAGCAGTGAGATGCCTATGTAGATATCCAGTAATCTTTTGTCTCCTTTCGTATGTACTGGTATGATTATGGCTTCTTTCCAGTCGCTAGGTAACTTCTTAATTATCCAGGTGTCCATTATTATTCTATAAATGCTTCCTGCCATTGCTGGACCACCCCATTTGATCTCCTCGGCACATATACCATCATTACCTGCCGCTTTGTTGTTTTTGAGATCGTTGATTGCCTTCACAACGTCTTTTCTGGTGGGTGCTCGTCCTTGGTTGCTGTCTCTGCTGTACTGTAGTGTCACACTCCCTGTGGGTGTGTCTGTGTTCAGTAGATCTTTTAAATACCTTGTCGTTTCCTCGCATACTTCTTTTTCACCTATTTTCAACTCTCCATCTTGTCCTTTCACAAAAGATTTTTTCGCCTCATAACCCTTTATCCTGCTCTTCATCTCCTTAAAAAAGGATCATGATTTGTTTTTCTTAAACGCATGATCAGCTTTTTCCAGCCTCTCATTCCACCTTTTCCTTTTGGCATTGCTGATCGTCTTGGCAGCCATCCTTCTCGCTGTCTCGAATGTTCTTGGTAGTCTGCCACCTTACCCACATCTTCCTCCTGTACTCTACCGCTTCTTCACATTCTTCTGACCACCACTCATGCTTCCTTCTCTTGTAATTAGTGGCCAATCGTTTGGATTCTTCTCTAACCTTGCCTTTTAAGTTTTCCCATTTACTCTCTACTGTTAGGTTCTTCATGCATTCATCTCTGTTTTTGTTCAGCAGTTCTCTGTCGATCCGGTGTGAGTTTGTGTTCGTTTTTCTCCTAGTTCTGTTTGGTATCCATCTACATTTGATTTCAGTGAGATAGTGGTCAGACTCCATTCTGCTGTTTTTCCTGACTTTGGTGTTCATGATCTCCGCATGGTTTTTGTCTCGTATCGCTACGTGGTCTATCTGCCTTTCACAAATTCTGTTGCCCGGACTTCCCCAGGTTGCCGTTTTACTTACCTTGGCTTTATAGTGTGTGGTCATGATTCTCATCTTGTGTCTTTTGCACAAGTTCGCAAGCCTTTCTCCATTCTTATTTGTTCTCTTGTGCGCATAGTAATTCCCTACAGGGCCTCTGAATCTCCTTTCATTGTCTAGTTGTGCATTGAAATCCCCAGCAAGATTGTGACACCTCTCTTGTTTGCCTCCGTTACTACCTTATCCAGTGCGTTCCAGAAGTTCTCTGTCCCTGCCTCGTCTTTTTTTTCTTATCACTTGTTGGGGCATGTGCGTTGACAAGTGTATAAGTGTTATTGCCACTTTTCATCATCAAATATGACAGTCTCTCATTCACACCACTCCAGTCAATGATGCTACTCAAGAAGCTTCGGTCTACTATAAACGCCGTGCCAAACATAAATGGCTGTTGCTTCATCCTGATACCCGGTTTTACCTTCAATACTACATATCCTTCTGATACCAGAGTATTTTCATCTCTGAATCTCGTTTCCTCTAGAGCGAGTATGCCGATTCCATGTTTTCTCATTGCATCTAGGACTTGTCTCAGTTTCTCCACTCTGAGCATGGTATGTACGTTGATGGTTCCTAATCTAATGGTTCTCTTGTGTCTGATCTTTTGTGTCCAGCGTATTGAAGACGTTAAAGTATTGGGGATCTCCGACTCTCCCTCCGCACAACATGCAGGTTCCCCAGAATCCGACAACCTGCTTTCGTCAACCGAGGTCGACAGAGGATTAACTCCCTGAGGTAAAGTGGTGATTATCATGTGCTGCATGGTTACTTCACAAGCCGAAGTATTAAGCTGGACTACCACAGTATCGGTAGCGTTGTTACAACTGAGGTAATGAGCCCCAGAGGGCATTATATACCTTCTGCCAGGATAATGTTCACCATGGTTGGTCAGGGCTGGGAGTAGGCATTTTCTCCATAACCCCAATAGCTATGGTTTTTCCGCCAATACTCCGGTGGCAGACTACAGTGGTTTCCCACTCGGCACTGGGGTTGCCACGTCCCTACGCATAATTTTCTTCTATGAATGAACTTGAACCAGAAAATTTGCATGCAGAAGAATCTTACAAATTTCCTCTGTTTACTTTTAATGAGAAGTAATGTAAACCTAAGGATGCCAGCTTTTTAACATCGTTTCCAGCAATTACATGAATGAGGCCTTTCTTAAAGATTATTTTCATCATTCGTATCATTCAAAATCCTTGCACAAAATATTACTCGTAATTTATTAAGCCAACTCTTCATTGTGTGATTGATTATTTGCACAACAACTGATGGTTTAGGGTAGAGTTTGAATGTTTAGAAAAGTACCAGGTTGAAAAACTGAAAAGAAGTTGTAATAAAGAAGGACTTGCATTCAGGGAAATGTTATAGTGTCGAACCGAGAATGGATCAGGATGGATATTATTCAAATGGAATGGCAAACAATAAGAAAAAGAAGAAGAAAAGAAAGGATATGATAATAATAAAGCAAAGTCACCTCCATACAGGCCATGAAGGCCCTTGGAGGAGTGGAAGGTAAAGGCTCCCACCATTGTTAACCTCGGCACGTGATGGGGTAGAGTGGTTAGCTCTACGCCCGGCCGCCTTTGCCCCCAGGAATTAACCTGGTACTCATTTTTGGTGTAGGCTGAGTGAACCTCAGGGCCATATGCACCTCCGGAAGTGGAAGTCTCGTTTCTTAAATTTTACGACTTCCTGACGGGGATTCGAACCCACGTCCTTCCGGGCGAACCGATCACGCCTTTACCGCCTCGGCCAGGCAGCCCCTTGATAATAATAATAGCCTAATAATAATAATAATAATAATAATAATAATAATAATAATAATAATAATAATAATAATAATAATAATAATAATCGCATTTATACAGACGAACATCATCATTGAGTGCCTCTGTTTGCAACTATCCCTGTGATTTAGTTTAATTCCACAACCCAAACCTTCAAATAATTAAAAACTGACCCTTGTTGCTTTGGTTTTCCTTTGCTTCTCTTATCCTCTATAGTCGATTCCACTAACCTAGACAGACCATCCTCCCCATTATCCTTGCATATCGCCACCAATTAAACCAGTTTATTAATAATTAATTTAGCCTATATCTGCTGACTGCGAATAGTTATGAAAGATCCTTCCACATTCAAGGTAACGGAACGGATGTTTGTATTGATTGTTTCAATCTCTTTGCACCAGTAATCATTCTTTACAATTTCATGTCACCGAGCTCGATATCTGCAGTCGCTTAAGTGCGGCCAGTATCCAGTAATCGGGAGATAGTGGGTTCGAGTCCCACTGTCGGCAGCCCTGAAGATGGTTTTCCGTGGTTTCCCATTTTCACATCAGGCAAATGCCGGGGATGTACCATAATTAAGGCCACGGCCGCTTCCTTCCAACTCCTAGGCCTTTCCTATCCCATCGTCGCCATAAGACCTATCTGTGTCGGTGCGACGTAAAGCAAATAGCAAAAAAAAAAAAAAAAACAACGATTTCATGTCTGTTACTTCTAACTTATGAATACCTGAATCCACCCTGATTACTCTCCTGTTCAGAAAAGTAAGCCCTTGGACGTGATAATTTTATCTGAGGGATTAACTCTTTCTTCTTTCTTAAAGACTAGCGTTGATCGCAACTTCGAGCTACACCTCGGTATAATATCATTTAGTATACCGCACCGCACCAAGAGAATACGCATCCTGAATATTTTGTATGATTCTCGTGTTCCAATTTCGTATTCCCTACCTAATACTCAATTGAAGGATTCCAATAAGTAATCGCTCGTTATTAAATTAAACGGAATAAGCTACGATTAAAAATCGTCCACCACAAGGAGAAAAAGGTACTCAGAAGAGATGATGATTACATCTCTCGTAAATCAAGAGTTTCTTTCTCACTAGTTGCCAGTTCGCAGCATTGAATCATATTTACACAAAGAAGGAAGCACAATTCTTCCTGTGTATTAGCAAATAAAAGTTATGAAAGATCCTCCCACATTCAAGGTAACGGAACGGATGTTTGTATTGAAATCTTTATGCAGTCACACCACTGCATCGAACTTTCCATTCTGTCGTTGCTGTGAGTTATCGCATCATTTCGTTTCTTTCATATACTGTATTTCATACTGTGAATAGGTACACATCAATATACTTGTTATCAGGTAATACTATGTCCGGCTCCATGACTATATGGTTAGCGTGCTGTCTTTGGTCACAGGGGTCCCGGGTGAATTTTAACCATATTTGGTTAATTCTTCTGGCACGCGGGCTGGGTGTATGTGTCACCTTCATCATAATTTAATCTTCATCACGACGCGCAGGTCGCCTACAGGCTGAGACACATACGTGCGCGCCACTAGCCGAAAAACAAATTAATCGTTTGTTGCAGAAACAGCACTTCTCCACTTTTTGACACTATATGAGTTATTAATGCTGCCATGATTAATGCACGAAGGGCTACCATTTTGTGCAGGAAAAAACACTTCTACCATATATCTGCTTGTCAGTCGCGAATGAAAGTTTCCGTTTTGTGCAGAAAGAACACATCCCGGAGAGGTGTTGTTTTTACTTCAAACCAACCCGCTTCACAAAGTAGTTGTGTCAGTTATTTCAGCTTAAGTCGCTAGGAAGAGGTGTGAAAAGAGATGCAAAAGTCGCGTTTCATCAATTTATGGAGTTTCAGTATGAGGCAAATCATGTCTTAGGAAAATACTGTATTGATGGACTGTGCGTTCATACTTTCAAGTTGCTTATTTCTGCAACCCGTCTCCCTGTGTTACCAACTAGACTTGCTTATCCACAAGGCTGTGTTCCATTAAATGAAAAGAAATTAGCAGACATAAAGAAGTTGGAATCTTACGTACCAGAAGAACACCATGAGTTTTATAATGAACTGTTTGCATGGGCAACATCAGCGCAATAGAAGTGAGAAGCATTGTTCAAAGATAAGAGACTTACATGTTACTCGTATTGTATTGTGTTGTTTTGTGTTTTATATATATTTTTAACTTTGGAAAGGGACATAAAAGGACTATCCTTCTGTTTATTTTTCTATACAATGTGGTCTAATCATCATATTTGCAAATAAGTAAGTCTTACAAATAACTATTAAATATTGGGTTTAAACGCTTTATTTCCTCATTACAAATAAAGTTCCTTTTGAAATTGAAATGACGTTAAATTCAATGTTACACTTCCTTATATTATCATTAATGGTGTTTGTTCCAGAAACAGCACGTCTCCACCATTTTAACAAAGTCTGTAAAGGAACGTATTGGATTAATTCATACGAACAACCTATCTGTCATAGTCATTTCAACAGTAGAATAAGCATAATAAATATCGGAAGGATGGAAATGACATTACACACTACAGACAGTTTTTCCTGTTTTCTGAAGAATTTGGTACGTTGGAGAAGTGTCATTTCTGAAACAAACGATTCAAATGTACATTAAATGTGTTCTATCTCGGAAATAATTCCGAATAGGGCACATGAACATATGAATTCTTGCTTCAAATAATTGTTCCTGTCATATCCCTAAATATTGACCATTCCTCCTTGGACATTCTGTACTAGTGAAGTGAAGAGTTGTACAGACTCAAGATGCGGGTGGGAGGAGGCTAATGGTGGCATGGTTCCTTTACTCCTGTATACTAGACACAACAGCGGTACTTCCTCGTCCTTGGGACACTTCCGAATGTGCCAGACGTCACGGAATGAAGAACCTGAGGCCGCTTGAGCTCATCTCCTCCCACGCACTCAGCGAGTAATTTGCGCAACTCTTAGCTCAAAATCCCGCTGCGTAACAGTGGGTGCAAATATACCGCTGATAGCTTTACATAATACCATTTTCTGTACCGTTGCTCAATGACTTACATAACAGAACGATTTCTTTTCTTCTGTGGCGCCAGTTGCTGAATTGTACGTGCACTCCTTCGGTGTAATGAACTTGTGTGCCATTAGGAATGTAAATAAACATCGGAATATACGTTTGTAACTCTAAATGTACGTACCTGTAATATAAGTTCAAAGTAATCTACAACAGCAATCAAATCGAGAAGATGTGTTCAAAAGCATTAAAAGTAGATTTTCTAACATTGATAATACATTAAAGTCCATTTTCTTGTCTGAGTTATCAGCATCTTAGCTTTTTGTTTTCGGAGGCCCGGATTCGATTCCTGGCAGGATCAAGGGACTTAAATCGTAAATAGTTAATTTTCCTGGTTTGAGAACAGCGTGTCTGTGCTCTCTCCGACAATCCCGAAACTCGGTGAGCACAAAAACACCACATTCCCAAGCGCAACCACATACACGGCAGGCGCGCCCACCCGCATTACAGGGTCTGCCTTACAAAGGTTTGAACCAGGCTAACAATGGTCGCATGGAATTATTATTATTATTATTATTATTATTATTATTATTATTATTATTATTATTATTATTATTATTATTATTATTATACAATAAGTACGTGGTCGAGGATGACGTGAGATGAAAATATATTACAGATGTTTACGGCCGGATGTCCTTCCTGTCGCCAACCTTACTGGAGGAGCTGCTGAAAATTAAATAAATAATGGTGAATGAAATTCGATAAGGAGGGGGAAGGAACCTGCTATGGCCTATGACTGGAAATCGCGTGGAAGTAAAAATGGGAGATCACACAAAGCCATTCTCAGGACAGCCGACAGTGGGGTTCGAACTAACCTTCTCCCGATACAGAGCTTGGCTCCATAGCCGTAGAGCGTTAACACGCGTGGCCACATCGCTCTGTTGTTGTACAATATTAGAATTTATTAACAGTTACGAATCACTCACTTTACTGAGTGTCTTCCTCACCTTGGTGATTCGACTGATTCATATAGCTCTATCTACATCTTGTATTAATTAAAAGCAAAGCAAAGTCATCTCCGTACAGGGTATGAAAGCACTTGGTGGGGTAGAATGGTTAGCTCTAAGCCCGGCTGCCTTTGCTCCCATGAATTAACCTGGCACTCAATTTGATGTAGGCTGAGTGAACCTCGGGACTGTGTGCACCTCCGGAAGTGCGAATCTCGTCTCTTAAATTTTTCGACTCCCTGACGAGGAACGGAACCCACGTCCTTCCGGATGAACCGAGCACGCCTCGGCCAAGCAGTCTCTTTTATGATAAATAATAATAGTATCACAGTTATTTTTAACGGCCTTTCTTATTGTTAACGGCTTAGCAGTGCCAGGATGACAGTATTTTGTCCCGGCATCGAACGATACAGATTTGTTGTATTTTAACACCTCCAAGTACCACCCATCTCTGTCAGGAACACTCGTGGGAACACGTTGCCAACGACTAAGTGTCTGCGCACTGAGATCTGGTTTATCAAATGAATATGCACACTTCCATTTCTCATATACAGTACCCAAGCATATTCATTATTAAAGGAAATGATACAGACATCAAACTGTGTAGATGTCTGGAACTATTTATACACGGACCTTGATGCACCTCAGGACCTTAGAAGTAACTGAAATATTTTTTCTTGATTTTTCTTGTTAAAAGGTGGAGGTCATTATTATCTTCTTTTTGTTGCAAGTAGTTTAACGTCTAACGAACACATCAAATGATTTCGGCGACGGAAGAATAGTAAAGGGCTGGGATTGGGAAGCTAGTGGGCATGGCATCTATCCCAAACATTTTCTTGGTGTGAAAATAGGAAATCATGGCTGCCGACGGTAGGATTGGAAATCACCATCTCCCGAATGCACGCTCACACCTGCGTGACCGTAACCGCACGGCCAGCTCGCTCGGCCATTATTTCTGAGTGTCGACACATTTGATAAAACTTATAACACTGTAACATATCTTTAAGAACTCTTCAATAAATGAGCAACATACTTCGTTCTAAAAGAAGATTCTCAGATTCCATCGAATCACTTTTCTGACCTTGCGTATATACGTACAATGGATTTTTCACTGTCCACAGTTTTGATTTTGAGTGATTTGAGTTTTTTATTTATTTATTTTTACAGTTTTGCTTTACGTCACACCGACACAGATAGATCTCACGGCGACGATGGGATAGAAGTGCAAGGAGTGGTAAGTAAGCGACAATGGCCTTAATTAAAGTACAGCCCCAGCATTTGCCTGGTATGAAAATGGAAAACCACGGAAAACCATCTTCAGGGCTGCCGACGGTGGGGATCGAGCCCACTATCTCCCGAATGCAAGCTGATACCTACGTTACCCAAACCGCACGGCCAGTTGCTCTTGTTCTTTTTCTTGGTAATTTGCCTGACTGGTTGAATAATTTATTAAGATGGAAGCCATTACTTTTTCTTCACTGTCAACACAGTTAATGTAAACAAACTCGATGATCCATCTAAACAACTAGTACAAAAGAAACGACAATTTCAACATTTCGGAGTTATTCAGTCATCGTCTCCCCTTACGGCACTAAACTGAGTTGTTATGAAAGTCAATAAGTGAGTCAGCACTCTCCGTTTCAGTGACGCCATGGAGTCCATTTCGTGGATATTCCAATAGTAGAGCCTCCAAGGCCGTATCTCATTTGCGGTTGCTACTTGCCCTTGTATTAAAACATTCCTTACCTTGGTGATTCGACTGATTCATAGAATAGCATCACTTCATATTGTCTCACCAGTAAGACTAGAAAAGAATTGATCATGCATAGGCAAAAGAATATCTTAGTTGGCTACATTGTTTATAGGTTGGTAAGTTGAAGAAATCGTCTTGCACCTGGTCTGAGTTGCTCAGACGCTAGAGTACTAACTTCCCGAGCCCTCCTTAGCTGGTATTTGAAGGTGCTCATATACACCAGCCTTGTATCGACTAATTTACAGGCACGTAAGGGAATTCCAGAGAGACAAAATTCCGGTACCTCAGCATCTCCATAAAACCCGAAAAGTAGTTAGTGGGACTTAAAACCAATAACATTGCTATTATTAAATCATCATGTGCTAATGCTTTCACGGAGATTCTGTCACAGACGAAGGAATTTACAAGGTTTTTATTCTTGTACTGTAGAATATTTACTAAAGGCTTCGCCTAGTCATTGTAGACAATACCTTCTGTTTCTCACCTGTCTGTTTAGAGTTTCATATCTTGAGAACCGCACTTCACTTCTCGGCCGCCCCTTTCTCTCTTCCGGACCAATTTTCCCTCAGTGATATTCCGAAGAAATTAGTTATGTCCTATCATGTGGCTAATGGATTTTCTTTTATTTGTTATTCACTGCATGCAGGAGAGTATAATCTTCGCTAACATCCCTGTGTAACCCCGCATTTGTTTCCTCTCCGTCTAAATGGTATGAGTTACCTTTCTCTGGCCCCCTTTCCCCCAACGTTCTACTTTCTACAAACAGGCGTTTTTGAAAATTTATTTTCTCAGCATTATATACATATGCTAGCTGGTCAATACGTTAATTTAATTTAAAGTCTAATTATTCTCATTTTGGTCTCCCTCTGCTTATCTTACCCTTCATGGTTGAGATCATTATCGTCCTACGTAGCTTGTTTTCCTTCGTTCGCGTCACACCTTCATCCGAGGCGTATCCTGGATTCCCCACGGAGGCATGCAACTAGTAACCATGCAGTAACACAATGTAATTAGTAAATTCCAATTCTAATCATCCTAATTACACTTAGGTGAAGTCGATCCTGCAATTCTTTTTTCAGAATTCCTTGTTGACGTCACTGTAGAATTAATCACGTGTTTTCAACTCAACAAGATTATCCTTCTCTATAGACATCATTCCTAATGCAGAAGGATGACTCACTTTAAGAATTGTGGACGAAGGATTTTATTCGCTTTAGGGCAGAGAAAGAGCGTTCTGAAGATGATATAGCCGGAATAGTTGTAACCAATGTGCACAATTTACACTGACTGACAGAGCAAATGCAACACCAAGAAAGAGTGGTCAGAACTTTATGCCAATTGCAGGGTAGACTGACGTCACTGAGGTATGCTCAAGATGTGAAATGCGCCGCTGTGCTGCGCACGTAGCGAACGATAAATGGGACACGGCGTTGGCGAATGGCCCACTTCGTACCGTGATTTCTCAGCCGACAGTCATTGTAGAAAGTGTTGTCGTGTGCCACAGGACACGTGTATAACTAAGAATGCCAGGCCGCCGTCAACGGAGGCATTTCCAGCAGACAGACGACTTTACGAGGGGTATGGTGATCGGGCTGAGAAGGGCAGGTTGGTCGCTTCGTCAAATCGCAGCCGATACCCATAGGGATGTGTCCACGGTGCAGCGCCTGTGGCGAAGATGGTTGGCGCAGGGACATTGGCACGTGCGAGGGGTCCAGGCGCAGCCCGAGTGACGCCAGCACGCGAGGATCGGCGCATCCGCCGCCAAGCGGTGGCAGCCCCGCTCGCCACGTCAACCGCCATTCTTCAGCATGTGCAAGACACCCTGGCTGTTCCAATATCGACCAGAACAATTTCCCGTCGATTGGTTGAAGGAGGCCTGCACTCCCGGCGTCCACTCAGAAGACTACCATTGACTCCACAGCATAGACGTGCACGCCTGGCATGGTGCCGGGCTAGAGCGACTTGGATGAGGGAATGGCGGAACGTCGTGTTCTCCGATGAGTCACGCTTCTGTTCTGTCAGTGATAGTCACCGCAGACGAGTGTGGCGTCGGCGTGGAGAAAGGTCAAATCCGGCAGTAACTGTGGAGCGCCCTACCGCTAGACAACGCGGCATCATGGTTTGGGGCGCTATTGCGTATGATTCCACGTCACCTCTAGTGCGTATTCAAGGCACGTTAAATGCCCACCGCTACGTGCAGCATGTGCTGCGGCCGGTGGCACTGCCGTACCTTCAGGGGCTGCCCAATGCTCTGTTTCAGCAGGATAATGCCCGCCCACACACTGCTCGCATCTCCCAACAGGCTCTACGAGGTGTACAGATGCTTCCGTGGCCAGCGTACTCTCCGGATCTCTCACCAATCGAACACGTGTGGGATCTCATTGGACGCCGTTTGCAAACTCTGCCCCAGCCTTGTACGGACGACCAACTGTGGCAAATGGTTGACAGAGAATGGAGAACCATCCCTCAGGACACCATCCGCACTCTTATTGACTCTGTACCTCGACGTGTTTCTGCGTGCATCGCCGCTCGCGGTGGTCCTACATCCTACTGAGTCGATGCCGTGCGCATTGTGTAACCTGCATATCGGTTTGAAATAAACATCAATTATTCATCCGTGCCGTCTCTGTTTTTCCCCCAACTTTCATCCCTTTCGAACCACTCCTCCTTGGTGTTGCATTGTCACTGTCAGTCAGTGTATAAAGCTCAGGAAGACCACTATAAGTATCAGTGGTCAATACGAACTTCCGGATTTAAGCCGCAGTCATATCTTTGAAGTGAACATTGCCCTCAATTCGGATTTAAGTCGTACTGTATCAAAATATTTCCCGTAGAATTCCACCAATTTACTGAATTGCTCTTTAGGAAACTCGCCAGAAGAAAATGAAAATTTCTTACAATCATTGTGTGGTGCCCCAAAAATCGTATGAAATATTTCAGGTTAGAACTATGCCCTGTAAAGTTATCTAAGGTTCAATATTGTGCGAAATTCTATCAAAGAATGATCGTTCTTACTGATATACCTGCCGCGTATCAGTACTTCTTCGACAGCATTCTCAGCAATATATTCAGACGCAACGGTGATATAGCCTGGTAATTGCATATATTATCAAATAGATTTTTTATTTTTATTTGTAGTGATTTAAGGAATATGAAAACTGCCCATTTTATTTGATGAAATGTATGTGTTTATATGCTCAACCGTTTAATACAAAATAATATTTCAACAATCATTTTTTTTAAACTTCGCTCCAGCTCGAAAGTCTAAGGTGTAAGATAAAAGACTTCGTCCAGTGGAGCGTTATCTGGAAAAGTGCCCATAACACTGGCAGCATTTCCTCGCTGGATAGCAAGACCTATCCGCTGTCTCAGGAATTGTATCCTGCGTTATAAAAGTTTTTATTCCAGCTTAAATGCCCTAACTTTTCTGTTAGATTAGCCTATAAATTGTGTTCAGTAGAATGTAATATTTTTCTCCACATTAACAAAAAGTAGAAATATTAATATGTGTGTTATTTTCTTATTTGTTTATGCAAGAAAGCCAATAATACTGTAAATTGAATATTCCTATTTGCTGAGTGCATGTTGGGTATTTTCCTGAACTTGGGCAGCTGCTAGATTTCGTGTTGCCAACTATCATGAAGTCACTAACTGGGATAAAATGTCAATACATGAAATTTTTGGAACTAGGTCTACATGGGATAATGTTGAAGGATTAAGTGGATGAATAACTACAACATACCGGTACCTAATTAAAATGAGAAGAATATGCAGCTGAGGTTCCTGTTTACGCAAGGCCTTTTCATGGAATTCATAATTATGTATAACAGGTCTTCCTAACACTTTCAAGAGCGTTTATGGCATCTGTTATGCATCTCTATTTTCACCGAGTTCAGATGACTAAAAGGACCTTCTACCTTTGAATTTATTAATAGCAACAGCATCTAAATACAAACATCCTCCACACAGCTTTCGGCTGGCTATCGTCGTTAAGGCCAGTCTTGGAAAATGGAGCAGCTGTATTGGATTCGTCCCGAAGAGAGCTCATCTCGCCAGGGGGTAATCCGTGCTTCGCACTCGACGTTACCTTGGACATTCCGCCTTTCTTCAAAGCTGTTAGCAGTTGGCCGAGGGTAGCAGGTGAATGGTGACAAAGATTGAAGTGCAGTGACGTCATGCGGAGGGTTTCAGAACTACGTCTGCCACCGAATGCAATTTTAAGATTGAATGCGTTACGCCCGTAAATTCTACATTTGCTCTCTCATTCTTTCTACGGTAGAGTAGATGGCGAGACTACAACAGCGCCACACGTAGTCAAGCAACGGAACTAATGCAAGTTGAGCGGAACTTTTAAACTTCTGAGAGATGAAATTAATAATACTTGACTTGAAACAGCCTAAAATCGTACTTCAGACAGTTCTTCGCACTATCGTAACGCATGCAATGAATGCCTTGCATGCAAGGAAAATACGCCCCTGACCTTCATCCATAGAGCTCAAGAGTAACTTAGCTTTTATTATTATCGGTATTATTCTTATCACTATTGGTAGACGTTAGATTGTAATCTACCAGTCCTGGAGTCTTCACGCTATTACTAGTGCAATGCGCGGGACTACCCTGATCGATCTCAATACTTAAAGGTCACCTTGGTACCATTCCCTCCCGACTGAAGTTTAATATTTAATTATGCATATGACTTTCACTGAACTACCGACAGGTAGATTGCAAATGGTGGTGAAATCAATAAGCTATCGGCGTTTCTGTGGACTTTGATGAGTGTCTGGTATTCCACAGGTGTGCTGTTGCGGGAAACCTTGATCTAGTTTCTGCTCTTCCATCCAAGGTAGTCAATACACGTCACTTTCTCACGCCGGCCGTTACGTACATGGTGCTTCTATAACATCCCTTTCATACGAGTAGGAGTAATATTTTGCAACAATTTCCACGTGTATGGTGTACAGTCTCGTGTGGAAGTTAACAAGAATTTAATAGATTAGAGTTAAGAATAATTTTCCTTTTTTCTGGATTCGCCTTGTCAATACTCACACTCACACGTACAATCTCGAATTTATTATTTACATAATTTCATGAGTATATGTTTAGAGAACATTACCGAAGCACCAAAGGGAGATTTTAAATCACATCAAGAGACCTATCGGTTTTCAATTGCAAGCGAAAGAAAACCATAATATGATCCTGAAATTTCAACATGTCATTTAATATGTAAACATACGTTCCTGTGCTTTTTGAACAATGGACTTCCTCAAGGATCAGTGCTTGCCCCACTCTTGTTCAGCCTGTTTATATCAGATTTACCCTCCACAAAATCCCGGAAGTTTGGATACGCTGATGATTGGGCAATTGCTTCTGGAGATCCATGTTTTGAGAGAACAGAAGAGATGCTGACAAATGATCTCCCTGTCCTGGGAGACTACTTCCCAAAATGGAAACTTCAACCAAGTACAACTAAGACCGAAGTTGCTTGTTTCCACCTGAACAATAAAATGGCAACAAGGGAACTTACAGTTTAGTTTAATAACACCCTACTTCGTTACAGCAGACATCCCAAATATTTGCGTGTAACACTGGACAGAACACTGTCATTCAAAGAACATCTACGAACGACTCCTGCCAAACTGAAGACAAGAAACAACATTCTGCGAAAATTATGCGGCACCACTTGGGGTGCCAGTGCAACTACTCTCCGTTGCTCTGCTTTAGGTTTAATTTATTCTGTCGCTGAGTATTGTGCTCCTGTGTGGATAAAAATTCCTAATTTAAGATTAATAGATGTACAACTGAATAACACCATGCGCATAATTACAGGAACAATTATGTCAATTCCCACACAGTGGCTCCCTATTCTCAGCCATATCCCTCAACCTCGTTTGTGGCGATACAACGTTCTGATAAGTGAATATTGGAAGATCCAGACCAACAAACAACTGCCTATTCATGGTGACGTTGCCGATCTACATGTGAAACGATTACGTTCAAGACATCCACCTATCTGCACAGCGGAGAACCTTGTAGCTAACAAATTCAATCTGGCTGAGAGATGATCTCATGATTGGAAATTGGTTGCCCTTCCAGAGAGTTCAGAAATACCCTGCATAACTGAGAAGGTGCCAGGGTCCATTCAACCTAGAAAGATCCGGTCGAAATTAAATAGAATTCGGCCCAATCACGGTGTATGTGGGTATCTCCTGTACTATGTTGCGAGTGTGAAACTGTAGGAAAGACTGTTAGGCACTTAGTTTAAGAATGACCACGAACATCTTACAGTTGTGAATTAAGAGACTTCTTCGTAGGGACACCACATGAACTTCAATTTTTAAAAAACCAAACCCCATGGCACTACAGCCTTTGAAGGGCCTTGGCCTACCAAGCTACCGCTGGTCAGCTCGAAGGCCTGCAGATTGCGAGGTGTCGTGTGGTCAGCACGACGAATCCTCTCGGCCGTTATTCTTGGCTTTCGAGACCGGGGTCGCTATCTCACCGTCAGACAGCTCCTCAATTCTAATCACGTAGGCTGAGTGGACCTTGAACTAGCCCTCAGGTCTAGGTAAAAATCCCTGACCTGGCCGGGAATCGAACCCGGTGCCTCCGGGTAAGAAGCAGGCACGCTACCCCTCCACCAAGGCGCCGGCCCATGTACTTCAATACATTTTTGTAATCTTGATGTAGAATTATAAATAATTTTTCATGTATGCCATACGATACATAAAAAGTATGTTTTGAAATAATTATCATAATTATAGTTATTAAACACAGAGAAGGTCAAGTAAAATATGAAGGTCAAGAGTTTCAACCATAGTTTTTAGATTAGTTTAGGTAGATGTAGTTATTTTATAATGCAATAGGTCTAGGCATGCTAGGAGAATTTTTACAGTTGCGGACTGTAATTAAATAAATGTAGATAATAAATTCGAGATTATACGTGTGAGTACTGACAAGGCGGGTCCAGAAAAGGAAAGTATTTATAACAGTCAATACGGACCAATTAAACCAAATATGGTCAAAATTGTCGATCCAGACTAAAGAATATCAAATAGAAATAGGCATTTAACTTTTCCATAACAATACGTGTGCTCTATGTAACGTAATCCTTTTGAATAAAAAAATTCATTCATAATTTAGTTATTTAATTATGTACTTGTTATTTATTTATTATTTACTTATTCATTTATTTCGTGGTTTGTTTTTTTTTTTTTTTTTTTTTTTGCTAGTTGCTTTACGTCGCACCGACACAGATAGGTCTTATGGCGACGATGGGACAGGAAAGGGCTAGGAATGGGAAGGAAGCGGCCGTGGCCTTAATTAAGGTACAGCCCCAGCATTTGCCTGGTATGAAAATGGGAAACCACGGAAAACCATTTTCAGGTTTGTTAATTTATTTATTCGTTTATTTATAGAATATACTTTCCTTTCTAACCTGGTGATTATTTTAGACTCCCTCAACTGTTTCAAAATATATATTTATAAATGTTTATGTAGGCCTACATCACATGCTGCGTCACGCTCTGTCATATACTTGTTACCTATTTTCCGTTACATTCATTCGTATACATGATTTTCATCATAATTAGAAAAATATTGAGGGTATCTGTATAAGATTTTGTATGATAATGTATACTTCCTTTTACACAAGAAATATAACTTTTGAAAAGATTAATGTTCCAGAAATGAAAAGAACTTTTATAAAATATAACAATTAAGAAAAAGCATGTTCTGTAGATATGTGTCAGATATTCGAGGGTGTTGTTAATAAGGCATGTCCCATAAGAGTTGCTGTCTTTCCTGCAGGACGCGTGTGTTGGCAAACGAGAGCATATTCACCGCCACACTGTTCCCGTACGGCCGTAGAAAATCCATAAACTTCATGGATTATATCAGAGTGAAACATAGAAAAACAGTCAAACAGAATGCTCTCCAACAGCGTCATAGCCGGTGATGATGTTCAGTTTCACTCTCAGCCTCATGAATCTTCAATATTTCGGTGCGAATTGCATTTTCAGTTATTTTATCTCGAGGAAATTATTCGCGAAATTCTCTTCTCACTCTCCCTGCAGATTCGTGCTTTAAAATCAACAGTATGCCTACACGACACTAAGCTGTTCTAGACGATCCAATTTTCTTTCCTTAGAATATTCAATAACGAAATATTTCGATGTATTTCTTAATTATTTCTGTTCGTTTGCATGTACGCAGATGAAAATAACTTGCTCAAATTCCACTGTAACCGAAGCCATACTTTCTCTACTTCACTTCGCCATTTTGGACATAGTTCTTCGTATTCCTACACTCTTCCTGCTGTTTGACAGTGGTATATTTCTCCTCTAACTAGTGTTGCCAAGTTTTTGAAATGCTAATAAGGGACAGGTTGACACGACACAACGACGTTTGCTCAAGAAAACATTGAGATATACTCCTAATTTACCATACTATAATTGCAAAATTAAAACTCTTGTCCTCAGACCGAGGTGGTGCAGCTCTTTTCCGGCAGACCCCCAATGGAAGTGTGCTGCATGTACCATTTGAACCACATACCAGCCCTCCTGCCATTCTTAAATTTCTGGCAGTACCAGGAATCGAACGCGTGCCCCCGAGGATGGCCACTAATAACACTAACTGTTACGCTACAGTGGTGGATATACTATAGGCTACTGCTACTACTAAAATGTTTTCATTCCTCGCCTGAAGGGGGTGACGCCGTCTCTCAGACCGGGAGATTTGTTCCGTGAAGGAGATTATTGGAGAAGGTGAAGTGCTTTAATGCAGAAGAATGGGAAACCACGGAAAACCATTCTCATGGCAGCCGACGGTTGAGGCCAGCCGTGAGGTCCAGCCCGGTCCTGTCTCCCGAATGCACAGGCGTAGAGCCACGGTAAAGCCGTGGCCACTCCTCCTCTGCTCGGTTGGCCGGTCGGAGTTCAGAGCTGTTTTACCACGGACCAGCCATGGCCACTTAAGGGCAGAGACCCACTCTAAATACCGACATACTATAGGCACAAACTTTATTACAGTATATTGCTGCTTCATTTTCGAAATAAATATTTAAAATCCATATTTTTCTTCACTTTTAGCCTTTTTCATTAATCTGTCTTAATCGTACGTTATAACAACACTACTGTGGTATGAACTCTCTTGCTCTCACCTCACCACAGCACGACACAAACTACCAGCTTTAACAATTTCTGCTAAAATAATTTGAAAATGAAAGAAAGCAGGGTTTCGTTAATTGTTCCGTTGACAGAAACGAGATGCCTCTATGTCTCACCCCCACGAATCCCGCGGCGGTCCGCTCGCCGACTATACGTTTCGATCATAGCGCAGAATCAATCCAAAGACCTGCACCTGGCGAGCCGAACATGTTCTCGGACACTCCCGGCACTAAAAGCCATACGCCATTTCATTTTCATCGCTAGATGAAGAATAATGAACTGAAATACAGGATCGGTAAATGCTACTCATTCATTCACATCCTAAAGGCAAAGTCTTGTCACTGTGAATGCAATTGTCTCTCCTCTGCTAAGAGTTTCAGGTCAACATATGTTTTCAAATTCAGCTGTCCATCACGAAATCCAGACAATTCTTCCTCGGCCTTCCTCTGCCCTTCTTACCCAGAGCTTTTCCTTCCAGCATAGTCGTGAGGAATGTGTTATGTCTATATCGAAGTGTGTGGCCAAGGAATTTGGTATTCCTCTTTTCTACAGTGTTGGCTAATTCCCTTGTTTCATTTATTTCCTTAAGGACCCTATTGTTTGAATTTTTCTCTGTCCAACTTATTTTCAGCATCCTCCTTTCCATTGCTTCCAGGCGTTTTATATCCTGTTTTGCTAAGACCCGTGATTCGCAACCATACAACAAAACTTACTTACTTAATCTGTTTACACTCTAGGGTTGGCTTTTCCCTCGGACTCAGCGAGGGATGCCACCTCTACACCCTCAAGGGCAGTGTCCTGGAGCGTGAGACATTGGGTCGGGGGATACAACTGGGGAGGATGACCAGTACCTTGGCCAGCCGTCCTCACATGCTATGCTGAACAGGGTACTTGGTGGGAGATGGGAAGAATTGAAGGGGTAGACAAGGAAGCGGCTGTGGCCTTACGTTAGGTACCATCCCGGCATTTGCCTGGAGGAGAAGTGGGGAAACCACGGAAAACCAATTCCAGGATGGCTGAAGTGGGAATCGAACCAGCCTCTACTCAGTTGACATTCCGAGGCTGAGTGGATCCCGTTCCAGCCCACGTACCACTTTTCAAATTTCTTGGCAGAGTCAAGAATCGAAGCCGGGACGCCAGGGGTGGCAGCTAATCACACTAACCACTACACCACAGATGCGGAATACAACAAAACACTCCACAAAAAACATTTTGACAAATTCTTTCCTAATTTTAATGTTAATGTTCTTACTTGTCAGAAGCTGTTTCTTGTTACTGAAGGCTTGTTTAGCTAGAGCAATCCTGATTGCTGTGGTGCACCTGTTTTCCTGAGTGATAAGGCTTCCCAAGTAGCAAAATTGACTTAATGGTTGTACAGTTTCACCTATCTTAATGTTTATTGGTATTTTCTTAGGCGATTTCTTGACAACTAGTACTTTTGTTTTCGACGTGTTCAGTTTCAATTTTGATTCTTGTAGTGTTGCAGTTAAACCTCATAGCATTTTACTTATTTTCCTCTGTGAAGCGGCAATTAATGCAATGTCATCGGCAAACCTTATACAGTGGATTTCTTGTCCGTTAATTTCAATTCCTTTGGTATTTTGCTTAAGGGAGGAGACCTAGCTTAACATAGGAAAAAAGGGCCAATGTTCATTCGATTGTTATATATGCTACACACGTTGTTGACAAATGCTGCACATATCCCAGTAGAATAGAATAGAATAGAATAGAATACTCCCGTCCCCCAATTCCGGATCGCCTGGAGCTGGGGAGAGAGCATTCGTTTATTGCAATTCCTTGAATTATGATACATGACTTACAATACCCTCTTACAATTATTGGCTGTTACTATACTGAATATGAATTATTTTGTCCTAGACATTAACAATATTATATAGTCTAGGACAACATGTATCTTCCCTACCTTAACTTACTAACTGAACGAATTTTTATTTATTACGTTATAACATTAAAAGAAAAGTTAGAATCAAAATGACAGATTTACATTGAATATATACTACATCTAACCTGAATCTGTCTGGTCGCGACATCCCCCCTGGTGAGGAACTCCTACCACCCTTCCCAGGGATGTCACGACCAGACCCGTCTCATGAGGCTCCAAAATCGAAACCTCGTAGACCCCTTAAGTTGTCAATATTGTTTCCTCACCACTCCTTCGTGTGACAGCCCACATGTGTGCGGATGACCTAGCTCAACATGTAGGCTGCCTCGCCTGTATTCCACTGCCGAGACGGAATCCATAACTCGGCTCATATTTCGCTGACTGATTGACAACTTGTTTCCTCTGGTTTAATATTGTTCACACCTACTCTAATCTACACGTGCAGGAGTACTGAGTCAACACTATGCTTGAGATAGAATAGGCCTATCTCCTCCTATCCCAACTCTACTATACTACAGCAGCCAGAACAAAATAACAATCCCAAAGCAAACTAAAAACAGGCTAACAAACAACCTCATTGTAAGGAACACATTACTGCTAACATATTAATGAACTAAATCTACTAATTAGAAATATACAATTCCTAATGTATGAAACAACACTGAACAACTATAAGAGAAACATACTGCTAAACTTATAACCATTGTCGCCCTTACTTCTTAGCGACTCAAACTCTATAATGTTCTGTAAAGTTGTATTATATACTTATATGGTTAGAAGATATCGTTCTTATAACTCATACACATCTGCTATTTCAGAGATCTCTTGTTGTACAGTCGTCATATTGCTTCTCTGCTGCGCTTCTAACTTACATTGTCATCATGTTTTGCTTATTACATTTTTCTATTTCCATATTACCTCTCATTCCTCTAATAATACTTATAGTTACAAATTACTTGTCTATCCTCATGCTCATCTACATACATTTACTATCATTTACTAACACTGGTATTACTTTCAGTTATTGCTAATCTCATTTTAATTTCTTACACGACCTGATTGTAAGGAACTCATACTGTTAGCATGCTGCTGAATTAAATCTGTTACTTAGCAATATACAACATCCAATATAAATGAACACTGAACAACTGCAAGAGAAACATAGTCCTAAACTTATAACTATAGTATTTCCGAGATCTCTTGTTGTACAGTCATCATCGTGCTCATGTATATTACATTTACTATCATTTACCTGTACTGTTATTACTTTCTGTTATTACAAATCTCATTTTAATTTCTTTCTTCCACATGCTTCTTAGAATACAGAAAAATTTAGCTAGTTTTCCTGGGGTAATCCATTCTCTATTTAACAGTTTGGTTATTGTATAAAATTCTTTCTCTCTTTCTACTTTTAATTTATATTCATCACCAAGGTATTTAGTTCTCAGTGCCTCCGTTCCCTTACATGTTCTCAGTAAATGAGCTTCTCCCATTATGTCGTCACAAAATAAACACTGATTTACGTTATGTTTCTCACTTATTCCCTTATTTTTGTATAAACCCAAAAGCCACCACAACACACCTCTTAGTTCCCTATTTGTGATTCTATTTTTTCTTATTGACATATACTGGATAATGCCACAGAATTCTACTAGTGTTCTTTTGGTTTCACATTCTTCTCTGATCGTCTGTTTCTCTATGTCCTTTACTCTAATCGTTAGTATTTTAATGAAGCTGTTTTCTTTACCGTTCATCTCCTTATCCCAATATAGCCCCATTCCTATTTTGTCTAGCATACCTTTTACTTTCGATAACCAATAATTCTCATCCAAGTGTCTCATCTGGTGCTGGTAGGCTAGATTTAATATTTCCCTCCCCTCTCCTCTTTTTAATCTTAACCAATATTTTACTATTTTCTTACTTATGTCTGCTTGGATGCTGATATCTCCACATATAGTTCTCACTCCACTATTTGCTGCACATTCTGGTAGGCCCATTATTATTTTACAAAATTTGTTACTTATGATATCTAGTTCTTTTTTATCAACTTCTATACCCCATATTTCAACCCCATACAGTGCTTTTGATACCACAAGGGCATTAAAAACATTTTTATGTACTTTGTATTGCAAATTAGGCATCTTCTTTTCTAAGGCCTTTATACTTGATAGGGCGGCCACACCTTTTATTTTTGCATGGCGTATCTGTTCCTTCCACAACCCATTCTTTGTTAATATTATTCCTAAATATTCTAATTTATTTACAACTTCCAATTCAACACCATCTAACAGCCATCGCCTTTCATTTCTTTTTAATTTATTTCCTCTTTTGCAAACCATTACTTTTGTTTTTTTGGTATTTATTTTCAAATTCCATGTATTACAGTATTCCACCAATTTTTTGAGGTTACTTTGCATACCTGCTGTTGTTAGTGAGAGACATATCCCAGTATTGGCATGCTTTCTAGCAATCAGAAGTAACTTCAATAATATCAAAATTCTATTTATATTAATTTGAAATAAAATGTTAAAAATTGGAAATTCTTTACGTTTCGCAGAGAACTGTGCTCTGCGTCCTCAGAAGAAATCTCGACTGACCACGAGAAAGGCTTCTTAGACAACGACTCTTTGAATTTAGTCGTTATAATAGAAGTGGAAATGGTACGTTCATTAGTCACCAGATGGCTCCCAGGACGTGGCACAACACTAGCGTTTGAAGCGGAAGCTGACCAAACCATCAGAACCAGTCTAAGCGGTTCACATAACGTGTGTACGTAACATGTGACATTGACAGGTGTATGGCATAGCCTGGAATGAAACATTCATTCATTCATTAGGATAAGAATTAACCGCCTCTGTAGTGTAGCGGTTGGTGTGATTAGTTACCACCCCACGGAGGCCCGGGTTCGATTCCCGGCTCTGCCACGAAATTTGAAAAGTGGTAAGATGACTGGAACGGGTTCACTCAGCTTCGGGAGGTCAACTGAATAGAGGGGAGTTTGATTCCTACCTCAGCCATCCTCGAAGTGGTTTTCCGTGATTTACCACTTCTCCTCCAAGCAAATGTCGGAATGGTACCAATCATAAGGCCAAGGTCGTTTCCTTCCCTCTTCCTTGTCTGTCTCTTCCGATATTCCCATCCCACAACCAGGTTCCCGTTCAGCATAGCAGGTCAGGCAGCCTGGGCGAGGTACTGGTCCTACTCCCCAGTTCATCCCCCCGAAGATAGTCTCACGCCCCAGGGCACTTCCCTTGACGCGACAGAGGTGGGATCCCTCGCTGAGTCCAACCCTGGGCGGTTAAAGAATAAAGGAAGAAAGAAAGAAAGAAAGAAAGAAAGAAAGAAAGAAAGAAAGAAAGAAAGAAAGAAAGAAAGAAGCACAAGGATTACGGAGAAAATCCTGGGTTGATCACGTGACTAACGTAGAAACATCCCAGCGTATTGACAAAGGAAAAGAACTGCTGAACGCTATCAAATAGTTTAAATTGGAATATTTTGATCACATCGTACGGAACAAAGAGCGATACCGCGTACTCCAACTCACGATCCAAGGGATAAATAATTAGGAAAGGAGGCTCAGGACATTGTCTCTTTTTATACCTCAGGAATTTACGACAACTCCTCACAATTGCTTTCAACAAGAATATGATCTCCGTGATGATCGTCAACATCCAGACCGGATAAAACACAAGAAGAGGAAAAAGAAGTAGAAGAAGAATGTGGAAGTTTTATAAAGTTAATGAAAGGAAATATCAACATGTTTAACTTTCTAGTTGTTAGTTTGTTATGGCCATCAAGATAAACTTTCCTACCTTAGAATTTGAAACTTTCCGGCTCACCCACAGTGTGATTTTATCTCAGATTATTTCACAGTTTCTCTAAAATATAAAGTCATAATAATAAGTTTGTCACCATTCTAGTTTAGATATCTAGATAACACAAACTTCCAGGCAAATCTTAAAACACACTACGCATATACTCATGGCCATAAAGTCTCTTGCATATAAATCATATTTCTAGGCTACAGAGTTGACATAGTTCAGTTAATGTTGGTGCAAGCTATCCCAGAGTCACGTACAGTTGCTAGTCTGTGTGTGATTGGAATACACTGGCGGAAAATGAAATCCCAAAACCAAGAAGGAGTTGTGATATATAAACGAAATTCGGCAGGCGTGTTATCACATCTGAAAGATGGCTCCTATTCAAATGTTCACGCTAGTCGAAGGAGAGTGGTGCTAGTAGTGCCACTATGTCCTTGCAAAGCAATTTTGCTTTAAATACGCGCTGTACACTTCGTGAAAATTAGTAATATTCCGCTGTTGACGTTGTGAGGTAAGTTTGTATCAAACATGTCTTTAAGAAGACGAAGAAGGCAATATCAGCAGTTGACTGAGTTTGAACGAGGCCGTGTATTAAGGCTACGAGAGAATGCATGTTCTTTCTGCGATGTTGCAGAAAGACTGGGCCGCGATGTATCCACAATGCATCGGTGCTGGCAACAATGGTCACGGAAAGGCACTGTCTCAAGAAAAACGGGGTCCGACCGCACAAGTGCCACTACGGAAAGGGAAGACCACAGTATTCGCCGCCTGACTATGGTAGATCGTACTGCACCTGCAGCAGCCATTGGAGCTTCAGTTGGCACCAGAATGACACAGCGAACTGTAACAAATCGATGATTTGAGGGACAGCTCTGAGCCAGACTTCCTGTAGCGTTCATGCTATTAACTCTGAATCACTGCCATCTGCAACTTCAGCTCTTCCAAGAGTGAGCTCATTGTTCTCAGATGAGAGCTGTGCTAGTGATAGAAGTAGGCCAGCTGAGCGCTTGGAACCAAGCTGTCTGCGGCGTCGACCCATTGGATCTACGCCAGAAGTTATTGTCTGGGGAGCGATTTTCTTTGAAAATAGGATCACTTTCGTCGTTATCCGAAGAAACTTGATAGCTTATTTCTACGTCAGACTGATGGTTGAACCGGTTGTGCTGACATACATTCGCGGTATTCAAGGGGGTGATTTCGAGTACTATTACGGTCGTCCTCATGTCGCTGCTGTCACCCAGCATGCTCTGCAGAGTGTCGACCAGTTGATTGGCCTGCGAGATCACCAGACTTTTACAAAACCAGCGTCATCCAATACCAGCATTGACCTTTGAAGATTTGACTGGCGAAGTGTAGCAGGCGTGGAACTCCATACCACAAAATGACATACGGCACCTGTATGACGCAACGCTTGCAAGTTTGCATGCTTGTATTCGAACTTGTGGCGACTACAGTGGTTATTAATATACCACCACCTCACATGTCTTCTCTCGCATACTTGAACCTGTGACCAGGAAGCTTTAATCAAACAAATATGTCACCTAGACAATTGCTTACTTAGCCTAAATTGCATTCCTCTAAACTGATGTCCTCTTGGTGTTGGGATTTCATTTTCCGCCATTGTACAAAATAAGTCCAGGTTATAGTGATAATGTCGAATAAGAGGGTAATTAATATTAATAATCGTTTGGAGGTGATAATAATAATAATAATAATAATAATAATAATAATAATAATAATCATATGCAGCGGAATGTCTCGCCATGAACAAAAAGGCATGATGGGGACACTGGAGGCCAAGGAAAGAAAGATTTTGAGGAAAATATTAGGTCCAGTCAAAGACAACGGCGAGCTTAGGAGACGGCACAACCAAGAGTTGTACTCGCATGTGGAGAAAATAACCGACGTGATGCGGAAAAGGAGGATTACTTTTTATGGACACATGGCCCGAATGAAGTCAACACGGTTAACCAACCGCATTTTCACTTTCCTCCAAAGAGCAAAGGCAAAGGGGGCATGGTTCAGTGAAATATAGAAAGATCTGCAGGAGATTGGGATCTCATTTGAAGATATCCAGGAGCGTGTCCCACTTAAGACAAAACTCCAAGAACATCAGAGTTTCCAACCAAAGCAGAAGATGAAAACTGGAAAGGCATGGACGGAAGAGCGAAAGGAGCAACACAGTATACGAATGAAGGAATACTGGACCAACATTAAAGCTCAAGGAAAACAGTTGAAATGATGTGGTCCTTAGTTGGCCGAAACGAAACAATAATAATAATAATAATAATAATAATAATAATAATAATAATAATAATAATAATAATAATAATAATAATAATAATAATAATGTATGACTACAAAACGAAGAAATCAAGACTCGATACTGAAGAAATATCCAGTAGCTGTACAACTTCAAGGAATCGCATACACTGACCGATAAATTTATTTTCCAGAATTCATGATATTGCTAATAAAATACATGATTTCATTTTCGGAACGGGACGTCGTGCGCAGACCGTTCGTACAAGAAATTGGAGAGAAAGTAGTGAATCCTAATAAACATAAATGAGTTTCTACGCGGTGTTTGTACAGGACTATTTTAGATAATTCTGCAAACTCGGCAAACAAGTGCAAACGTCCAAGAGCGAAGACCAAAGCCAGCACGGCAGTTTGGACAAGAAAAGCAGCATACGGACATGGCACAATTGGGTGCAATCCCAGGCTCAGCTGGTGTCCCGTAATTATGGCAAACATTTTCCGAAGTTTTTTTTTTTTTTTACAATTTGCTTTACGTCGCACCGACACAGACAGGTCTTATGGCGACTATGGGTTAGGAAGGAGTGGGAAGGAAGATGCCGTCGTCTCAATAGAGTTACAGCCCCAGCATTTGCTTGGTGTAAAAATGGCAAACCACGAAAAATCATCTTCAGGGCTGCCAACAGTGGGGTTCGAATCCACTATGCATTTCACGAAGTGTGAGTCCCTATGAGGGTTTAAGATTTTAACATTGAGTAACAGCATATCGATACTCTCAAAAGATTGTTACTGTAAGTACTGAATGAATGTACAAGATTTTAGATAAAAATATGTTCATGGCCCTTCTTCAGAAGCCGGGCTGAGTGGTTCAGACGGCTAAGACGCTGGCCTTCTCACTCCAACTTGGCAAATTCGATCCTGGCTCAGTCCGGTGTTATTTGAAGGTGCTCAAATGCATCAGCCTCGTGTCGATAGATTTACTGACACGTAAAAGGACTACTGCGGGACTAAATTCCGGTACCTCGGCGTCTCCGAAAACCTTAAAAAGGTAGTTAGTGGGACGAAAATCAAATAACCATATTATTCCTTCTTCAGAATGGTGGTAGAGCTGATTGGCAGTAAATAAGTAAGATTGTGTTTGTGACAAACATCGTAAATAAACTATTTAGTACCCAGCTCCCAGCTGTGACCTTGCTTTCTAGAGTTTGAATCCCACTGCCGACAGCCTTAAAATGGTTTTCCATGTTTTCCCACTTTTACACCAGGCAAATACGAGTGCGGCGGTGCGACGTAAAACAAATTGTTATAAAAAAATACCCAAATAGTTAGTCTTTGGATGTAAATGGACGCCACCTGTCATATTGTATTTTTACAGAAAGACATCGTATCTGTTCAGACAGTAGGCACTTGGAACATGTTAGAAAGTCAAATAAATAATTTCTGGACAGAACTGTATGAAAAAATGCATCTCCAATACTTACTTTTTTAAATAAGATTTCTCGTCTTGTTTCACTACTGCGAAGTGTTTTGACACATAATTAGCTTTTAGGTTCTTAATGAGTATATTTTCACTTGTACCTAGAATACCGTTGAAAGTACTGATGGTCATTAGCCTCACTAAATGAACTCATTTCTGCTAACATTACCACGTTAATAATAATAATAATAATAATAATAATAATAATAATAATAATAATAATAATAATAATAATAATCCGGAAAAGAAGGAAAACTTATTACGCTCACCTCTTCAGATTACCAGGTGAAATAATCTGGAAACGTTTGCTATCCTACTTCAGAAGTCTGAAATTGATTCCTCGTTGGTGGTGGAGATCGGTAAGAGTCTTTTAAAGTATGGAATCACAGACACAGACATTCAACTCCGAGCACCACTCAGACATAAACTTAGACAGGTTCATCAAGAAGAAGTCCAAACTCGACTGAAGCATGTCCATTCTGATGCATGGAAGAAAGTACACTCCGAAAGAATGAAAACCTGGTGGGCCTGCGAGAAGACAGACAGTTGATAACTCACGGTCCTTTGTGGCCCTAACGAATAATGAAACGAAACATTATTATTTACTGGCCTTTTCCCAGTTACATCGAGTCAGCACTGGATGTGGATCAAGCCCAGTTTTGTAGTGGGATGCCCTTACTGACGCGAACCTTAAGTGGAGACCTGTTGGTATTAGATATTTACCATTACATATTATTGTGTTGGTTGTTTGGTGTAGTATGTTTTGTGTATACTAAGAGATGTGTATTGAGAAAAACATCAGCTGCTGTTCTCTAAGGCAGAGGAATTAACCAGATTCAAGTTAAAACCCCCGGATGGTTATCGAACACGGGCGCCTACGAATAGTAGAAGTGCCAAATGCATCTATAGGAAAGAAATGATTCGAATCAGAACTAGAAGAAAATAATAGTTTTGATATGAAATTACATTTTTAGTTTTTTACTTTACTCCCACTTGTAAAGATTAAATTAGATTACATATGAATTATTGTATCTTTCTCATTATAAATTCTAGAATATATTAGATATTTATTAGACTGATTACTAGGGCTCGGAAGTTTAGGAAAAGTCATATTTTTTTCTTTGTCTCTATTTCCTTCCCTGATTGGATTTTGGTGTAAATTAGGCGATTATCGTCACAATTAAGCGATTTTTATTTGTCATATAAATGCATATTTTGGCTATTTTTGTCTTAAGGTCATATTTTGAGCTATTTTCGTAGAAACGTCATATTTCGGTCATATTTCGATGGCTTAGCGACAGCTGTAGCTGTGCAAAATCGTCAACTTTCCGAATGAGAACTAGTATTCACAAAATTGCTATTCCGTGTAACATAATATGTAGTTAATACAAGTGCAATACTCTGCCTCTTCTACCAAGATTGCGCAGGAATTATTTTCCAAAAGTTTGTCAGAAAGCCTGACGTATATTAAGTCAAAGTTTGGAATTATATCGAGTGCAATTACTCATTTAGGAACTGCTAGCTTAGAAATTCATGCAAGTATTGAAATTGTGAGAAGAGTTGAACTTTCAGCACAACAATCACGTGGAATAGTTGGCGTCAGTGCAAAACGGAAACTTCAAAACGTGCTTAATCGAAGTGACAGTTTTCGCTGTGTGTGCAAGATACATGATAATCTGAAGGCACCAGTACATTTCAAGATAAGTGCATACTCGACAACAGTGATTTCATATTATTTAAATAAGACAGAGCTCGATAGCTGCAGTCGGTTATGTGCGGCCAGTATCCAGTAATCGGGAGATAGTGGGTTCGAGCCCCACTGTCGGCAGCCCTGAAGATGGTTTTCCGTGGATTCCCATTTTCACACCAGGCAAATGCCGAGGCTACGGCCGCTTCCTTCCACTTCCTAGGCCTTTCCTATCCCATCGTCACCATAAGACCTATCTGTGTCGGTGCGACGTAAAGCAAATAGTTATTTAAATAAGCACGAATGTGTTACGTGTGAATTTGCACTGTTTGCCCTGCTGCCCTACCATAATCTATTGAAAGACATCTACTTAATTCGTTTCGTGGTGCTCAGTTTAAACGTCAACACATTTGAGTAATATTAAGGTAATATAGGCTTAAACGTTCCAAAACAAAAATTAAAAAAAGATTTCTACTTTTCTCGTATTTCAAACCATCAATGAAGGATGGAAACATGTTTTGACTTTTACAATTTTGTGTGATCTGATAATCTTAGCGAACTTAGTGCTTTATAGGTATTTTTTCACAAATGTTTGATAAGTGAATCGAGGACAGTAAACTGTGGATAACTGCTAAACATGTATATTCAGAAAATGAATATGAAAGTAAGAATAAAGAATTTAGTTAACAAGTGTGTATCAAAGGAATTGCCATTTCGATTTATAACTTATTTTAAAATGGCTATGTTTAGATTAATCATTTTCGGGTCATATTTTGTAATTTTTACGTCATATTTCGTTACTTTTGAGGTCATATTTGCTTGCTCTTATTTGGGCTATTTTTAGGTCTTAAACATCCGAGCCCTACTGATTACAGTCCGCCTCTGTGGTGTAGTGGTCAGTGTGATTAGCTGCCACCCCCTGGAGGTCCGGGTTCGATTCCCGGCTCCGCCGAGAAAATTTGAAAAGTGGTACGAGGGCTGGAACGTGGTTCACTCAGCCTCGGGAGGTCAAATGAGTAGAAGTGTGTTCGATTCCCACCTCAGCCATCCTGGAAATGGTTTTCCGTGGTTTCCCACTTCCCCTCCAGGCAAATGCCGGGATGGTATCTAAATTAAGGCCACGGACGCTTCCTTCCCTCTTCCTTGTCTATCCCTTCCAATTTTCCCATCCCCCACAAGGCCCATGTTCAGCATAGCAGGTGAGGCCGCCCGGGCGAGGTACTGGTCATTCCCCCAGTTGTATTCCCCGACCCAGGGTCTGAAGCTCCAGGACACTGCCCTTGAGGCGGTAGAGGTGGGATCCCTCGCTGACTCCGAGGGAAAAACCAACCCTGGAGGGTAAGCCGGTTAAGAAAGAACGAAAGAAAGACTGATTAGTAACATTGAAAAATATACACATGTAAACAAAATTACTATTGTAACTGGGCTTGGAAATCTTGTAGTTCGCAGTAAATAAATAAAGAAATAGATAAATATTGTATGTTACGATAAATATAATTATTGTACACTTATACGTAAAGGCTGTTATTATGTGCAATCACCAATAACGTTCGGAAATTTGATAAACACAGATGAACTATTCGTTTTACCGGTCATTTTATATAATATTCAAAGTAAGTTGTATTATTATTTTTATCATTGCAAATAAGGTTACTTTAAATGTTGATTATGAAGTTAGAAATTTAATGAACCAGCCCTCTTACCACTTTTCAAATTTCGTGACTGAGCCGTGAATGGAACCCAGGCCTCTAGGGATGGCAGCTAATCACACTAACCACCACACCACAGAAACGGATTGATGTCTTGCTAAATGTATTTTGGACTCTTAATTTGGAAGACTCCATTGACCTTGTAGAACGGTTTCTTAACATAATTATGTAACACGGTTTGTTCCAGTGGTAATGTGCATTTAGCGTTGGATTTTTGTGCGTACAGAAAGCGCACGCGCAGCGCCTCTTGATATTGTAAACGGTGGGAAGTATCATTGAACTGGTAAAGCACCGGACGAGTTGGCCGTGCGGTTGAGGGTGCGGAGCTGTCAGCTTGCATCCGGGAGATAGTGGGTTCGAATCCCACTGTCGGCAGTCCTGAAGATGGTTTTTCGTATTTTCCCATTTTCACACCAGGCATATGCTGGGGCTGTACCTTAATTAAGGCCACGGCCACTTCCTTCCCATTCCTAGGCCTTTCCTATCCCATCGTCGCCATAAGACCAATCTGTGTCGGTGCGACGCGAAACAAATTGTAAAGAAAAAACTGGTAAAGCAGTTCCTGGGGGATTGCTGCTACAATTATGACTTCAGCTTATTACGAAATTCTTGCGTCTTTTAGAACTGGCAATGAACTATGGAAGTGAGACGTGGGAGTGACAGCTCGTTCTGAAGAATGTGGAACAGGATGTGCCCTCAGCCTCCAACCTTGGGGAAATCCTCACCTACGAGTTCACTTTCCAACATGCATCCACGCCAAAATGTGTTCCTGATAACTTCGGTATTGAGTTACTTGTGATTCTCTGAAAGTGAAATGTGCACCGCATACCCGAGGCTCAGCCAACTGAGGGAGCGGAGAATTTTCACTTTCTACGCATTCAGCTACTCAAGTCAGGCCGCCCGAAGAAACTAACTACCTGTTCTCCACCGCATGGCCTTGAATCCAGATTACTAAGGTTTTCTTGTAATCGTACCGATGATAACACCATTCAAAGGAAATGTATACAAATGAATGTTCTTCTAGAAGGACCATCTAACTACAAAGAGTGATGTATACACTTGAAGATAAGTTAAGTCCGGACACCATGGATTGCTAGCACATTTTCTTGTTCTGTATGATGTTAACTTTACGGTAATCCTTAGGAATAACAAATAACAAATCCTAAATGATTAAGACACTCTGAAATAATTTGTTTCAACATTATGTGAGTTCATCATAGTAAAGCTATTGTGATTGTAGGTTTTGTTGCTTTTGGTTTTGTTTTGGGTTTTTTACAATTGGCTTTACGTCTCACCGACACAGGTAGGTCTTATGGCGACGATGGGATACGAGAGGGTTAGGAATTGGAACGAAGCGGTCGTGGCCTTAATCAAGGTACTAATGTGGAAAATGGGAAACCACCAAACACCATCTTCAGGGCTGCCGACAGTGGGGTTCGAACCCACTATCTCTCGAATGCAAGCTCACAGCTGCGTACCCCTGAATTCATGGCCAACTCGCGCGGTTTTGTTGTTCTTGTTATAGTTATTCATTGTGTAGAGTCATAAATAATAATTTAATATTAATTGGGTAGCTATTTTTGAATACGCTTACTGATTATTATTTATGATAATGTATTTTACCCCTTTAAGGTCTAGTTTTCTATCTATTGTTTCTTTTTTTTTACAATTTTCTTTATGGAGCACCGACACAGATTGGTCTTAAGGCGAAGATAGAACAGGAAAGGCCTAGGAGTGGGAAGAAAGTGGCCGTGGCCTTAATAAAGGTACAGAAAGCCCCAGCATTTGCTTGTGTGAAAATGGGAAACTATGGTAAAGTGTCTTCAGAGCTGTCAAAAGTGGGATTCGAACCCACTATCTCGAGCAATTGAATTTTTTTTTTGCAAGGGGCTTTACGTCGCGCCGACACAGATAGGTCTTATGGCGACGATGGGATAGGAAAGGCCTAGGAGTTGGAAGGAAGCGGCCGTGGCCTTAATTAAGGTACAGCCCCAGCATTTGCCTGGTGTGAAAATGGGAAACCACGGAAAACCATTTTCAGGGCTGCCGATAGTGGGATTCGAACCTACTATCTCCCGGATGCAAGCTCACAGCCGCGCGCCTCTACGCGCACGGCCAACTCGCCCGGTGCAATTGAAATTATCCCCTCCCCTGAGATATTTTTCACGTTTTATGAAATTCATTTCTGCAATCATTGAACATCTTGCAATACATTTCATCCAGTAACGTAGCCAGGATCGGCAGATGGGGGAGGTTGTAGTTACAAAATGATGGTAGAACACAATGAAGGTGCTTGCTGACTTGACGTACAAGGGCACTGTTATAAGTGAATTACAGATCCGTTGGTTCTACAATTATGTCTCTGAATACTTATTTAGTCTATTGTATATTGTCATGGGTTTGAATCCCCGTTAGGAAGTTATAAGATTTAAGAAACGAGATTTCCACTTCTGGAGGTGCACATGTCCCTGAGGTTCACTCAGCCTACACCAAAAGTGAGTACCAGGTTAATTCCTAGGAGCAAAGGCAGCCGGGCGTAGAGCTAACCACTCTACCCCAACAAGTGCCGAGGTTACGGATAGTGGAAGCCTCTACTTTCCACCCCTCCAAGGACCTTCATGGCCTGTACTGAGATGACTTTGCTTTATGCTTTCTTTGTTTGTTTGTTGTCAGTTTTTGTTTATTTTCTTTTTGTAAATGTTCCTTGGGGGCCAGTTCTGACCTCCAATACACACCCCCTCCTTTGCCTGCGCCCCTGATTTCGTCACAATATCTGCATTTTGCAAAAGACACAAAATTACATTCCCAGTGTCACTTTCCGAAATGTCTCTGCTAAAGAAGAGCCGTTCTGTAACAATGCTATCATTTTCATCGATATCAGACTAGGCACAAAAAATAACGCATACCGTAATGCTTCTTCTTCGTTCAGCGTTCTTCATGTTTCTCATTCGTTTTGTGCCCTTACTAATTCATTAAGTGATATATTTATTGCTTCAGGGATCATGCTATTTTCCTTTGAAAAATGAAGTCGTATATTTATTGGTCTAGGGATCATGCTATTTTGCTGTTTGAACTGTCCGCGCTAGTCATATGGACAAAAATAATGAGAATTCACAGAAATAGCACTCCCATTCGTCAGTGCTAGTCGTGAACTTCAAGAAAGAAACAAAGACGGCACGAGCAGCGGAATGCAACATGAGGGAGTCCTGTCTACAGCCCGTAAGCACGTATAGATATTTCTCTTGTAGTGACGGTATTTCTTAATTTACAGAAATTTTACACTTTATTTGAGTAAAAGCAATTATTATCTTCCGTTTGGCATAAAAATTGCAGTGAAATTTCGTGGATACGATTCGTTCACGTAAACTGATTGCTAAATATGAGACACATCTCTGCCTCTATACTCTGTAGAGTACTACGATAAAATTAATAAAATGGACGCGTACGAAGAGATTGCAAGAGAAATATCTGAAAGGTGTACAGCTTTTATGTCTATTACCGTACGTTATCCAATAACTTAACACTGTCAGCAATGATCGATTTATGACGAGCTTCGCATATTATTATTATTATTATTATTATTATTATTATTATTATTATTATTATTATGGAATTCCTAATATTCTATGTAATAAGATATGAATTTCCGTTGCATTGTAATCATTTTTATTCAATTAATGTGAGAAAATACAACGATGCAAGCTATGTTATGGCAGCACATACATTGCGAAAATTATGTTAAAGATAACAACATTAATATTTTCCCCGTGTAAATTATAGTTTATTGTACATTTCTCTTCTTTTTAAGAATGCATCCCACGGCTCGTCCAATAACCACAACTGTTTGCCTTTCCTCCATGTTTATATGAAATGTTATCAAATCTTGCCAAATATTTCTAAATCTAGTCAAACCTTCAGCCAAGTTGAACAATCCTTCACAAGATTTGACTAATTTCTTGTGAAATATTGATTTAAAAGTAAAATTTGATTGTGTAAAACAGGTATAAGAGACAACATCATTATCATGGCGTGACATTAAACACACAGGACTGAACGAGCTAGCTGCGAGGTAGGAACCACTTAGATGTTAGCTTGCGTTTGGGAGATGGTATGTTTGAACCCCACCATTTGCACCCCTGAGGATGATTTTCCATAATGCTGGGATTTACTTTGTTTAGACCAGGGCCACTGCTTTCCCAGCCCTAGGTCTTTCCTATCCCATCGTCGCCGAAAACCCACCTGAGTTAGCGTGACGTTAGAACACTAGCAAAAAGAGAAAACCATACTTGGTTGACATCAGGAAGGACATCTGACCGTAAAATTGGTCCATATTCACATGAGTGACACGGTTCGCAACCGCATCCCCATCAAGCTGTGGGAAAAGTAGCGGAGAAAGAAGGGGAAACATTCATAAACATAAAGAAAGAAAGAAAGAACGGCCTTATATGAGAGATATTAGTTAACATTACCCTCAATGTTTGAAGGTAATAGTGGTGTTGGAAGTGAGTATTATTTTAAGAAGAAATACAGCTAGTACAACTAATCAATCACCTCTTCTTAATACAAACGGGAAGGGGGGAAATAGGAAGTGATTCGATCCCTTGAAAAATGCACAAAAGAAAGAGAATGGCCACGAAAGCCGTGAAAATTAAATACTCCCCAGGCTTCGCAAACCGTCCGGGTCAGTAATGAACAAGGATAGGATAGGAAACCCATCACATAGCCTATGTTTTCTTTTACCTGTAATCTACGGCGATATTGAAGATGTTAAATCATACAATGTAGTGTATGTGTGGGCTTAGTACAGGGAATAACCAGCCGTCATAAGAAAGTGATGGAATTCTGCATGTCAACAGCTAGCTCATGTTTCTTAAGTATCGCCACTCGAACAAGGCAGCACCCGACTGACAAATGAAGTACGTTAGAATACATTGCATTTTCTCGAGAAGTTCGTGTCCGATTTTTAAAATAATAATGGTGCTGAATTCATAATATTGTACATTTAAGTCTAGGTGTATAAAACAGTGTAGTTCCATTTTAAAAATGACAAAGTTAGTACCATAACCTCAGAAGATATTGGCACCATGTAAAAGTACTGCAAGTCCGATTATGTACCACTTTGTAGTATTTGTGAAAGTGGAAACAGAATGTCGATATCTTCAACGGTTCACGAGTTACTTGAGGTGGACAAAACCCTGTATATATTGTGCCTGGATGAGTAGCTGTGACGATAGATAGCTGGTCTACTGACTCCAATCTGTCAGGCTCGAACCTGGCCAAGACCGGTGAATTCTTAAAGTGTTCAAATACGCCAGCCTCGTGGCGGTATATTTACCGGAACATAAAAGAACACCTTTGGGACGACATTCCTACACGTCGGCGTCTCCGAAAAACAAACAAGGAGTTATTGGTACATACAATCTGTTACCAAAATAAGTTAAGTGTTTATCTATGAATAACATCACCCCAGGGGAATAATTCAGAAGATCGTCGCCATAAGACCTATCTGTGTCGGTGCGACGTAAAGCCCCTAGCAAAAAAAAAAAAATTCAGAAGCAGCGAGAGACCCGATGTATTACTGTAGAAGACATCATGCATGGACGTGCATAATAAATGAGGCGACAATCACCGAAACGTACAACTAAGTTTATAGGCCATATGACACCTATGGTGGTGAATATACCATCACGTGCGTAGTAATTAACTTTTCTTTTTTTTCTAGTTGCTTTACGTCGCACCGACACAGACAGGTCTTATGGCGACGATGGGACAGGGAAGGGCTAGGAGTGGGAAGGAAGCGGTCGTGGCCTTAATTAAGGTACAGCCCAAGCATTTGCCTGGTGTGAAAATGGGAAACCACGGAAAACCATTTTCAGGGCTGCCGACAGTGGGGTTCGAACCTACTATCTCCAGAATACTGGATACTGGCCGCAATTAAGCGACTGCAGCTATTGAGCTCGGTCGTAGTAATTAACAGGTTAAAGAAAGACATCAGGCTCATGACTGAAGAACTGGTCCTTTTTTATTTTTTACTAGTGGTTTAAAGTTGCTTCGTTTCGTGTTTTATGACGATGGAATGGGATAGGGCTAGGAATGGGAAGGAAGTGACCGTAGCCTTAGTTATAGGACAGCCCCAGTGTATACCTGGTGTGAAAATGGGAAAGTATGGAAAACCAGCTTTTAGGTTGCTGATAGTGTCGTCGATAGTTCGAATCCACTATCTCCCGAATGCAAGCTAACACTTGCGTGGTATGCACCGCACCGCAAACTCGCTCGCTGACCCTTGGATGATAACAATTTCGTGTGGCTATTTCTAGCCGGGTGCAGTCCTTGTAAGGCAAGACCCTACGACGAGGGTGGGTGGTATCTGCTGTGTGTAGGGAACTTCGTGCTATTGTGGTGAAGGATAGCGTTACGTGATGTGTAGTATATGATTGCAGGGATGTTGAGAAAAGCACAAACACCCAGTCCCCAAGCCAAGGGAATGAACCATTTAAGGTTAAAAACTCCGACCCAGCCGAGAATGGAACCCGGGGCTCTCTGAAGCGATGAGCACTGCGCTTACCATTCAGCCAAGGAACTGGACGACCGATGGATGAATGATGGTATCGAATTGAAGAAATATCTCACCAGCCTTACATGAATCTTGATCCTTGATTTAGTGGTCCGTATAGTGGCCTTCACTTCAGAGGTCATGGATTCGATACCTAGATTTAAGTCGGAACTAGCTTATTCCTTAGGATCGGAGACTGGGTGTTTGTGTTTGTCTTAATTCATTCTTTTTTCTAACAACATCCTCCTGCATGATGTCAGGAAATGTAGCTGACGGTAAAAGTGAGCCAAATGAACATGTGCAACTCAGATCGCTCCAGCGACCCCTCTTGTGCGTGGGAAGAGCAATGGAGAAAGAAAGAAAAAAGAAAGAAAGAAGAACCAATATTCCACAGTTATGGCCGAAAGACGACTCTGAGGTAAGACGCTGACACTTCTCCCTACACTGTGTTTTATGCGACTGTGGCGTTAGAATAGGGGAAAAAGTAGCTTTGTCCTTAATGTTACACACGGTTCCGTCTTATACGTAAAATTGATGCGAAGAAATATAGGAAATCATTTCTAAGACAACTGAAAGTGGAATTGTAATGTATTTTTTTCCCAGCCGTGTTACCTGAGGCCGAGTAAGCTCCACTCCATTTCTTCAAACCAGTCGTGAATTTGTGGCAGATCCAGGATTCGAACTGGAGCTAGTCGAACAGGAAGCTACTACACTGCGTGTATGAACTTACATGGAAAACATCTGATATGTTGTATTATAGTGGCGTACTACATCATATTAATTTGTCTAGAACTGAGTTTATACACCACGAACTGGTTAGTACATACTAGTTTCCAGTTGGCCTTGCAAGCCTAGGTGACTCTGATTAGACAATACTACAACGTTTAGTATTTTGGTGGGAATATGTAAAAAAATTAGGACCTTCCATTACGAAGCGAATTACATCAACGTATAGATCGCGGAGGTTGTATATTCCTGTCACTAGACCGTACAGTCCGGCTCCATGGCTAGATGGTTAGCGTGCTGGCCTTTGGTCACAGGGGTCCCGGGTTCGATTTCTGGCAGGGTCAGGAATTTTAACCTTCATTGGTTAATTTCTCTGGCACGGGGGCTGGGTGTATGTGTTGTCTTCATCATCATTCCATCCTGATGACGACACGATAAGACTAGAACATAGGGTAGCAGGAACCAACGGAAACTACACAAAATTTACTGTACAACAACCTTTTCCACAAATATCGGATGAAGTAAAAGCTTGGTAAACAGGTCAACAATAAGTTACTTTAAGATGTATTAAAGTTCGGTAACGATCAGATCAGTACTTTTAAAGTTATGAATTTTCAAAGTGAGCGCTCCGTTGGAAACGACAAAAATACCGGCACTTTTTTTATTCAACCTGCGTTAAAATTTTAACTGGGCTCGATAAAAATTTCTACTCCAGATAATTAAACATAGAATAATATAAGCTACATTGTATTGTATAGTAGCTTGTTTCTATGTGGGACAGAGGATAAACTTTTTATTAAAGTATTAACTCGGGTGTCTATACTTTTGTCCAAGACTGTAGGGTATGGAACTTTATACAGTCCTGTGGAAGAACAGAGTGGCGATAGCAATGCTGTTAATATATCAATATTGTCTGTACTCTACTATCCCTGTTATAGACACTAATAAGGATAGCTCACTCTATTCAATCGTCAACTAATGTAACCACTTCTTCTTCTTCTTCTTCTTCTATTACTACTACTTCTGCTACTACGAATATCCCATTTTTATAGGAAGTCAGATTTTTCTTCCTAATTAATTATTCCGCCACTCTTCTCCGTCTAGGGTTTCTTCTCTCATCTAGCTTGTTTCATTTCCTGCTCCACTCCACATCGTCATATCATCTTAATCTTCCTACTCAGTGGATTTATTATCACCGTCCCTCTGAAGGGCTCATTTCTTGAAACGCCGCACATTCATCCCAGCATTCGAATTTGTGTCACCTCTAAGTTTCTTTTTCTGTTTATTGGTGAGCGCCCATGTATCAGCACCGTACATTATAGTAATGTCTTGTATAACTATCCTTTCATTCTGTTGTTAATTTTCTTGTCACATGATAATGAAATGAAATGGCGGATGGGTTTTAGTGCCGGGAGTGTCCGAGGACATGTTCGGCTCGCCAGGTGCAGGTCTTTTTTATTTGACGTCCGTAGAGGACCTGCGCGTCGGTATGAGGATGAAATGCTGATGAAGACGACACATACATCCAGCCCCCGTGCCAGTGAAATTAACCAATGCTGGTTAAAATTCCCGACCCTGCCGGGAATCGAACCCGGGACCCCTATGACCAAAGGCCAGCACTCTAACCATTTATCCATGGAGGTCACATGATAGTATCAAATCACTACAGAGCTAGTTTTCCAAATCTCTTAAACAACATGAGAAATTGTTTTGCCCACATTTGAAACCGATCACGATAATGCACTCTTCACAATTGAAAAGGTAGAGGACATGTTTTGGTCCAAGTATCGAATCCAGTTTTCAACGTCAAGTATACTGAATTTGTCTTATTTCTGAGCTTTTCCAAGCAATCTAGAAAATTACTGAGAAAAAAATTGTACACACTCTATCAAAGACACAAGAATTACTGGTTATCAGAACGCTTCTGCGTATTCATGTGGGTAAGCGACGTTAAGATGACTCGTGGGAATCCTCTTCCTTTATCTAGCTCAGTTATTGTGTGGAACATTTAAAGAATATTGTTTCGAGGGCTCTTTTGTGGAATATTTTATTCTCTACAATGTTTGTGAATGCAGGTTGTGGATATATTTAACGGATTAGGCAGCTTTAAGCCTCAGGAATGCCCTTCCCCTAACTAGCGCAATATTTCTGCTATTAAAGATTATAAAATCTATTTTTTTATGCAGATACGTGGTCCCGTGGATTTTTCTTTTTTGTAGAACATTTTCTGCCCTAACAGTCTTACACGTTATTTTGTGGATATCTCCAACGGTTTTGGCAGCGTAAGCCGAGAAAATGTTTGCGTGGCGCTATTTTCTTCCAGTTGTTTCACAGAAAACGTTCACCGTTAATGTTTGGTTTCCTTTCATCAGCTCAGTATTTAATACAAGAAAACCTTCCCCAGGAGATCCTCTGGGCAACAGTGAAAACCACATTTAAAAAGCTGTCCATGGTTCACGAATTATGACGGTTTAGACTGTGTAAGTTGAGCCTCGGGATTATATAATTTATTCCTGTTAAAGAACATAAATAATTCAGATAATCTGGATTGAAATGCGTCTTCATGAAGCTTAGAGCATCCAAGTTCAGCTTGACGCTGAAGCAATAAGTGTTTCTGGCAGGAACTCCAGTAGCACGGAACTCAACTCGCGACGAACGACCGCCATAAATTTGAGACCCTCCCACAAGCCTTTTGACGTACGGCATTTATAATTTTGGACTTTTAGGAATTCTGAACATCTTCGCTATCCACTCGAATCCATTTTAAATCATTTTGAACCCATTTATTATCCATATGTCGGGACATTTTACGATCGTAAGATATTTCACACTTTTTCACAATACAACTTTGCCAAGTGTTCGCCGTTTCATATTTTATGCTACATACTTGTAGAACTCACTGAGACGAATCAAACGACACCTCACATTATTTGCTTCTACACCGGATTTCAGGGCGTCACTAATTGTTAACAATGCTATTTTAGCAACTTAAGATGGCGGCGTGATTGTAGTGTTGTCATACTGAGGTCAGTCTTTTAGTTTTGGGTACGTAAGGGATTTGATGACATCTTGGAAGACGTGCGTATCGTGGATGTGTACAGCAAGGTAGGATAATGACGTGACTGGTTTTTCAGCCGAATGGCACTGCACATGCGTCAATGGGGGCACTGATAAGTGGTATAGAAGTCGATGTTTAAGAGCCACTTAGAGGCAGTGGCGGTGTGTTTATCCCAGCGTTCATGTACCCATACGGAGTCCGTTTGCCATGTCGAAGAACACGACAACTATACGAAGAGGTTTCCTCCCTTGATTGCTGGAGAATAGCGGCCTATTGAGATTTGTCGTATTACGAAATTGGTTTCCGCATTGGAAGAAGTGCAACCAAAATGAAGCCGATATGGAATCAGGGGTCTAGGAGGGACGGGAAGAATGACGGGGAGGAAGTCAAACAGCAGCCCTGCCGCACCAACGAGTACGAGGATAGATACTAGGTGCACATGGCGATTACGGATCGTACAGTCTGAATTCAACACCCTCGCTCAGGATTTCTGTCAAGTGGCACATCAATGTGTGTGTCCGAACGCAGGGTTCGTCACCGTCTGCACCGGCGAGACGTCTTGTCCAAGCGCATATTACTTTAGCTGACAATGACTGCTCACCACAGGAACCAGCAGCTTGAATGGAGTTTGGAACGACAGGCCTCGAAGGAAGAATACCGTATCATTGTATTCTCCGACGAATCCCGCTTCTGCTTGAAGCACCACCAACGTCGAATCCTTATCTACTGGCACCACAGCGCTCGTCTGTCCGAGCCTTGTGTTATGCACCGAATGACCGGCCCAGCATCAGGAGTTATGGTACGTAGTACCATAGGGTTCCAGTCCCGCTCGCATCTAGTCCAGTCTAGTCGCTAGTACACTTGACTGGCAACTGTTACATCCTTAAGGTGTTCGAGACTGTAGTTCCACCTATCCTCAAGGCCAGGCTGAGGGCTATATCAACAAGACATTGCGTGACCCCGTCCAATGGTTCCAGAATGATCGGAATGTCGTATTGCTGCATTGATTATCCGTTTATCGGATTCTCGCTCATCAAAAACGTGTGGTTCATTATCGGATGATAACTTGCGTGCCGCAGGGTACCCGTGGTTACAATGAATGAACTCTGGGCACGCATCGAAGCAGCATGTCCCAGATGAGCATTCGAAGTCTCTTTTTGTAATAGAGGTTATTACCATCACTGCAAGAGTAATCACATCAGCTGCATATGATGGGTATACTGTCAAACAAATATGATTGTGATGGTTTATATCCTTCTTGTTTTTGCAATTGTTATTGCTATAGTGTACTGTTGATTCATTTAACGTTGCGCCGGCGATCCTAACTGCCATGCCAGAAATTATTTTTTAATTGGAGGAGGAGATTCATGTATATAAATACCCACGTCGTACTTTGAAACGAGAATCATTTATTGTCTTGAAAATCATCAGTATTTTACTTGACTAATTTCTTGACACGGAGAACTATCCAATTTCACGCAGATATAGATTCAAACTTCCTAGTACGATGGACTCAAGTTATCGACGAACTGGTAAATACTTTTTCAGGCGCATCTTGTTTAATTTAATCGAAGAAGGCGTTCAGCCAATTGCATTGCTCTGAGATGGAACGGTTATTGAATCGCGCCAAGTCACGGTCGTAGCAGACACATGGAAATGTGGCCGGAAGAAGGTCAATATCCTTCTCCGATTGCCAAGCTTTATGTGAACGGATAGAAAGTGTATCATATTATGCTGGCAGCATTTCACTTTCTGAAGGTATGATAAACAGAATTCGAAATCTTCTTGCGATAACTGTTACATCTGTGGCAGAAATCCAAAGTATTTTATTGTATAATGTGAGGAATTTAATGGCTATTACGAAGCGAGTTGGCTATGTAATACACACTGTGTCGCTGTAAGATTTAATTCGAAAGACAGTGATTTCGAATCCTAACGTTAATAAATCCGAGGGCATTCACATAAAGGTTTTCATCTTACTTAAGATAACGGCCACTACCTTCTACCATCCACAGTCGTTGAAAGAAAACCTACGTGTATTAGAACGAAACCAAAACAAACACCATGGCGCAAGAGCCCCGAAGGGCAATGGCCTACAAGCGACCGCTGCTCGACGCGAAGGCCTACTGATTATGAAGTGTCATGAGGTCAGCACGGCGAATTTTCTCGGCCCCTATTCTTGTCTTTCTTCACCGGGACCACTATCCCACCGTCAGTTAGCTCCTCAGTTGCAATCACGCTGGCTGAGTGGCCCTCTAACCAGCCCCCAGATCCGGGTAAAAATTCCTTACCTGGCATGGAATCGTACCGGGGCCTCCGGATAAGAGGCATGCACGCTACTACTAGAACGTGGGGCCAGCGCGGCGCAGGCTTGAACAGGTAGCAAAAGTGGCTCACTGATGTTTCTGTTCAATGAAACATACTCGATGTAAATCTTGTACAAGTGTCAGTTCAAAGCTCGTGGAGACGGAATATAAAGTTAAAACTATATACTACCCGTCAAATCGAAATTTTTCTTCTTCTTCATCTTCCCTACATTTATGAAATATCTTCATTTATGTCAGGAATACCTTTATTTGCCATAATCTATGCCATAATCTATCTGAAAGTAGACAGATTGATTAAAATAAGGAAAGCCCTGTTGCGTAAGTGGAGTCAATCATGCACTTAGTGTGAAAGGAAGATCACAGGAAGAAAACTATGGTAAATATTCGTTGGTAAATAAGGGAATTGTCAGTTGAAATGCATTAGCTTCAGTAGTCTACGCATAGTGCTGCTATCCGCAATGAAACATCGATGCTAAAATATAAATTCTCTCTATACGCGCTCAAAGAAAAGTAATTCAAATTTAAATTATTATGCAAGAGATAAATGTAGTAATCATTTCTTGTAAAACCACATTTGATTGTTCCACGATAGCTTTTGTACGTAGATGTTCCTTAGCTATGTATGCGTTTCCTCACAAGTAAATGTACGCAGTGCAATAGGCGGAATACAGTATCTTACCTTATATTTTTGTACTGCATGTACAAACGTTCAAAACACGCTTTTAAAGAATATTTAATACTAAATATGTTGATAACTTCTAAACAAGTAGTGATATTTTAACGTTTTTAATCAAAATATCCCTACAGGAAGACATTTACCACAACATGTGATGTTGCTTTCAATGAAAGTTTAAGTACAGGAAGTACGTTTGTTGCGTGTGCCAGGCTTCATGATAGTTTGGTAGAAACGATAATATCAGAGGCATGTCATCTATCGTCATTTGTGATAGAGGCTACGCGAATTACAAAGGATACCCTAGGCCTCGAACGTTTTGAACCCCACGAAAATATATTTAGAATAGCCTATAGAAAGTTCATCTCAAAATGAGAGGTCTTTCACTTTTGCATGCAAAACTCAGCATTTGCCTGCTAGCACCATTAGACGGCGATTTGTTGTATCTGGACTAACCGACTCGTTGGCTGTATGGTCATCGTACTGGCCTTCGGTTCAGATTCCCGACCGGGTAGGGGATTTTAATAGCTTCTGATTAATTCTTCTGGCTCGGGAACTGGGTGCTTGTGTTCGTCCCAACACAGTACACTACCAACCACCACAGAAAAACGCAATAGTGATTACATCCCTCCATATAGGGATGGCGGCAGGAAGGGCATCCGGCCGTACAACAGGGCCAAATCCCCATGTGCTTCGCAGTTCGCACCCGCGACACCACACCTGCGGGAAAAGAAAGAAGAAGTTTTTCTGGACTAACCTGCAGTACCAGAGAGTCTCTGGGAGTCTTCGGTTGCGGGTTACAGTGTAAGCAGTGTTCATTGGCATTACGCCGAGAATTAATCCCATGAACGCTGTGAGAATATTGGAGACAAAGTTTCTACGTGCTAAATATGGAAACGCAATCGGAGTCGCGGATAAGGAGTTCGCGAATATGTTGCATAGCATAATAGTACAGAAATGCAGGACACTGATTTTGAGGGAGAAGAAGAGCCTGTTTAAGCAGTACAAGAATTTCATCTCCAGAGCAACAGGAACCGTCAAGTGAAACTGAATATGAACTGTCTCCACCCAAAAAATTCAAGCTGCAGTGTGTTAGCAGGTAATGATGACAGCCTACTGGAGAACACTTATGAAGACTAATACAATCGTGGCTTCAACTCCTACAGAAAACTAATGAGGTGCTATAAATGCATTAGAAGTAAATCAAATTTTAAGTTAATTTTAAATTATATAACTAGCAAACGACAAGAAGGAATTCACTTCAAAGAAAACAGGCAGTAACAGTTACAAACTATAATAGACCATGTAATGCCGCAATCTGATCTTAGTAGTACCGAGTCAGATATCGATGAAATGACAGCCGAATATTTGAATATAAGAAAATGAGAATGACAGTTTGTCAGCAAACACTAGTGAAATATGGACAGTGACACTACGAATCTAATTTTGTTTCTTTAGCATAATACTGTATTAATTCTATCATACTATTGAATTTATTATCACCACGCTGGGCTCAATTTGTAACGTAACAAAATGCTTGCCCCTCTGTTGTATGACATTTCTAACATTACGATTACACAGGAGTTAGCATTTGAAATATTAATTAATATTTGCTTATCGCCGAAGGTGCCATTTGAAATATCACTAGAAATTGATAATATTTATACTTGTACCATACTTGAAGGTTAACCTTGATTTCCAATTAAATAAAAAACACAGAAAGAAAATAATAATTTTCCTAAAGTGCAGAAAAATAAACACTTGAGGTCACTATAGGATCCTTCAAATAATAATAATAATAATAATAATAATAATAATAATAATAATAATAATAATAATAATAATAATAATAATAATAATAATAATAATTGTTACCGAGTTTTGTGGATGTGCAGAGGTGAAAGAAGGTGCTGGGGTGAACAGGTCTCAAAATACGAAATTAAAGTTAATTTAACAAGGTTATATTTTCTTTGCAAAATCAAGAAATAACAAGAGTGGCAGGTACAGAGTAGCAAAGCAACCAATCGAAAATGTACAATTACAGTGTTACAGGATTTGGGCTCCGAGAGCCAGACACATAATTCTTGAGCAATGAGCCCAACTTTACTATATACAAAATTCAACAACGGGGCAGAAGACCCCAATCATGCCCAGGAGCTCTTGCTCCCAATTACACAGTAAAGCCTCCTCGAGGCACGCAGAAACAAATTTTAAGAAAGAGCAACCCGCTCTTAAGTTCAAGCCTATCAAAGGCCACACCAAATTCTACTTTCAAGCTGTCCTCCAAGTACATGAAAACAGGGATAAAAATGCCCAACCTACTGAGGCCTATTAAGAAAAGAAACAGGTCAATTACATGGCCTCTAAAATACCAACTTGAGAGAAGGCGTTCTTGCACTCCTAATACACTTTATTTAAAAGCTACTTGGCGCTAGGCCTCTAATGCAAGGGCTAATCCCATACTAAAGAGGTGACTTATAGAAGGAGACAATTTACATTACGTTAAGGAAGAAACGGTTGTGAAAATAAGTTCACCTCAACGCAATATGAGTGGGAGCTCGAGAGGGTTAAGCACTCTCTATCCCAATATGTAGTTTTAAAAGATAGAATTGATACCAAGTGTCTTTACATTTTAGGGGAATGTTACATGGTAAAAAGGCTTCGGACCTGCCCCGAGAGTTAAACTGCTGAGCTAGCAAGAAAAGAAGTTATTAAAAGGCCATTACCTGGTGGTTGAACTGCTGCCCGAAGAAAGAGGCGCTTCCCGCCCCCTGCTACGTACTTTACACACTGATAGATGTTACTGAAGTGGCGCGGAGACCCGAAAATCAGCAGTTTATATACCCTCATGGAAAGTTCGAGGCGTTTCAGGAATGAGAACACCCGCCCACAATCATTTTATTGGCTAACAACGAAAACCCCTACACTAGATGAAGAAGAAACACATTATTGGTGGAAAATTAATTACAGAAATTTCTTATTGGTCAAATTCAAAACTGGCGGAAAGAAAGGGTTAATATTGCCAACTTAAACAATGACTGAAAGAAATTTAACAAAGAACAAACTTATGATCCAAAAATTTCTCCAAAAACACAGTTCTTTCACTTCGCACTAGGGTGCATAATTGTAGTCCTTCAGTAGTGTCATCTAGAAGAGAATGTCCACACTTCTTGCTACAGATAAAACAAAAACGAATCGAAACTGACATAGTTCAGAATACTTGAAAATTTATAGTAATGACATCTTCTGAGAAATCGTTGAATTAATATGGAAGTTAAAGTTCAGGCTTCCTCCAGTAGAGGAGTTTTAACTGGCGCAAAGTTTGAATTAGCGGCGTGGAGGTGTACCACCCGGTACAATAATAATAATAATAATAATAATAATAATAATAATAATAATAATAATAATAATAATTGGGAAAACGTGAATGAGAGACAATGGGTGGCAGAAACTATTCGCGATTTAAAACGTGCCTACAAAAAAATCAATTAACATGAATTGAACGAGATTTTCAGAGAAACAACACACGGGACTTTTACAGAACCTTCAAACGCAGTCTAAACAAGTATAATAGAACAAGCTCACACTTCAAAAACTCGGATGGGAAACTACCTTATAATGACAATGAAAATTACCACATTCAAGCAAAGTACTTTGAATCTCTTCACAGTTCTCCTTTCCTGAAAACCCTTGTGGCTTTTTAGTTTCCTCCTGAGTGGGTTGAGTTCTTGTATATCTTCATAAGTGAAACCTATCTCCTCCTTGATCCAAGTTGGCTGGGTATTCTTACCTTTAACACAGGAGAAGATCCGGTTCGATAATCGTGCTGGTTTCATTCTTAGCAAATGGCCATAAAATACAATTCTCCTTCCCCGCATGATATCAGAGATCTTCTGGACATAAGAATAAAGCTCAGGTTAGGCTGATGTCTACATTCATCCTTGTCTTTGATTGGGCCAAGAATTTTCCGTACGATCGTTCCTTCTTTCTTTGTATCTTTTTCTTTCTTTCTTTCTTTCTTTCTTTCTTTCTTTCTTTCTTTCTGTCTTTCTTTCTTTCTTTTGTTTCCAATTTTTTATCAAGCCTTTCTTTTTTCATAGCAAGGAATTCCGCTGCATACAAAGCATCTGATCCTATGACAGTGCAATAATGTCTGAGTTTTTCATTCAAAGATGTGGAACTATTGTTGTAAACATCTTTGGTCAGTTGATAAGCCATTTCCGTTCTACTCTCGCACGACGCTAAAGCTTCTTTTTCAGAGATGTTTAACTCTATCCACTCACCAAGATATTTAAACATATGTCCGTTTGATTGACCCCTGGTTTTAACTTTCTTGCTGCTAGCTTGATGTTAAATATGAATTGTGTTTCTCCAAAGATATTTGGAGCCCATCGTTGTTAATTTCTTTGCACCATTCACGAATGACGTTTTTCAAGGATGCAATTGAAGATCAGGAGCAAGAGCGCATCTCTCTGCCTAATTCCTACCTTTATCTTGAACACGTCTGAACTTATCAAGTCATAGGCCTTCTTGACGTCGACGTAAGTCACCACAAATTCCTTGTTCCTTAGTTTCGGACATCTTCTTCTTTCTTTTCTACCGCTTATTCCCACACCTGTAGGGTCTCGGGTGAGAACTTCGTCGCACATGTGGATTTAACCCTGTTTAACGGCCGGGTGCCGTTCCTGACGCCAACTCTATATGGAGGGATGTAAGCACTATTGTGTGTTTCTGTAGTGGTTGGTAGTGTGGTATGTTGTCTGAATATGATGAGGAGTGTGCTGGGACGGATACATATACCCAGTCCCCGAGCCAGAAGAATTAATCAGAAGCGAATAAAATTCCCGACCCCGCTGGGAATCGAACCCGGGACCCTCTGAAACGAAGGCCAGTACGCTAACCATTTAGCCAACGAATCGGATTCCTTAGTTTCAGATATGAGAGGACAAATTTCAGAATCATAATTTGCTTGGCACAAGAGCACTCTTTCCTGAACCCTCCTTGGTACTCTCCCTGTTGTGGATCAAATTGTACTTCTGCCCTAACCTGCAGAGCTTTTGAGAGAATTTTGTAAGATGCCAATAGGAGGGATATACCACGGTAATTGTTAATATCCGTATTGCCCTGTCTCTTATGTAGGGGGTGAATCAGAGCAGAAGTCCAGTCATGTGGAAGTTTCTCGGTTTCCCAAATTTCGTTCATGTTGTCGATCAATCACTTTTTTCACCACATACTTCCACAATTCAGCAGTTATTGAGTCCTCGCCTGTTGCCTTGTTATTCTTAAGGGACTGAATATTTTGTTTGATTTCTTCTTTCGTTGGAGGGGATGAATCTGAGTGGACGTGTATGTTATCTTCAAAAGAAAAAGTGGATATTGGAATTTCACAATTGAGAAGATATTCCAAGTACTTCGCTAGAATCTAGCGATTTCCTTTGTCATTGTCAGCTAGTCTCCAATCTGAGTTTTTGAACTGTGAGCTTGTTGAATTATAATTGGTTAGACTGCGTTTGAAGGTTCTGTAAAAGTCCCGTATGTTGTTCCTCTGCAAGTCCTTTTCAATTCGCATTAATTGATTTTTGTTTTATGCACATTTTGCACTGTGAATAGTTTTTGCCACGCATTGTCTCTCGTTCACGAAGTTTTCCCAGTTATTATTGCTATTATTATTATCAATATTATTATTGAGTCATATGACTCGTGGTTTCTTATTAACATGGTGGTGGTTTACATGGTTTACGTGGTTTAACATGTAGGACAAATATGAGAGAGAATAATGTGCGTGTGTTCGTAAACTTTTCAGCACGAAATCACACGCACATTATTCTCTCCACAGCCTGTTTCCATTTTCAGCTGGGTCAGGAATGGATCAAATGAAGCCCCCATCTAGCCACGAGGACAAGAACTGTGCCGGCAAACGAAGCCTGTCACACTTCTCTGGGGCAATGATTAATGACTGACATATTAAATGAAATGATATTGGAGAGTGTTGCTGGAATGAAAGATGACAGGAAAAACCGTAGTACGCTAAGAAAAACCTGTTCCGCCTCCGACTTGTCCCGTGAAAACCTCACATAGAGTGATCCGGATTTGTACCACGGAACCCAGCGGTGAGAGGCCTGCACGCTGCTCCCTGAGCCATAACAATATAGAGAGATCATATTGCTTTTACTACTATTCGCTTACAAGTAGAAGTCCGTCCTCAAATAATCGTTGACTACATAGTTAGTAATCAAAGCAAATACCGGTACATGTTTTATTACGTTTATACTATCACTTACCAACGTAACAGTAACTTTCATTTAGCCTTAAATTATAATACCTGCTCTTTCACCAACAATGACATCCCCAAGACTCTGGCATAGCGTTCGGTTTGTATTTCGTTGTGATATTTGCCTCTCGTACTGCAATCTATTCTGCACGCGTAACAGATGGGTTTCCTGCCTATTCAGGTACTTAAGTGATTGAGAATAATAGATTACAAACTTGTTCTTGTACCATCCGATGGATCACCGTTCAGTCAGAGTGAACATTTTAGTCTTGGTATCAAAACACGGCATTACCAAATCAACTGAAAATAAGACTCGAGTACATTATTGCCATTATTTTTCTAAGATTTCTATGATTCACTAGGAAAATTGTGTCGTAACTTTTGTTTCTCCAAAAATTGATTCCAGTTAAAGGCAGCAATTTAGGGAAAGTAAACCCCAGATAGAAATAGATGCTACCAGAGGAACCTTAATTAAATTTCGCTCATCAACAGCTCAATATATGTTAGTTCTAATTTGAAATAATGAAAACTAGTTTCCAGTTCTGAAAGGAGGTAGCGCTGGCGCAATTGTCTAACTATTCTGCTTCCGCACGATTGTTCCGGAGTGCAAAACTCAGAGACTTCCCATGAGATTCTCACTAAAACCAACACATGGTAGCAGGAAGCACATCCTATAGTTAACCCCTCAAGTCTTAAAATGAGCTTGAATGCACCTCTAGTTTTGAACTGTCGGATATAAGCCCAATGATTTCAAATTAATTAAGAATGGAAACTTTCAATAAAATGGTGACATCTTTCTCAGGATTGAACGTTGTGCTATAAATTACAATCAAGATATCATCATGTGTTAAAATTCTGGCTGGTAGTACAATAACATTTGATCTGTCGCCATCTACAGATTTCTTGCAAAACAATCATTGAAAAAGTATTACTTCTGTACTGGAACCAGTCTTCATACAAAAAATTACAGAAGTTGCAGTTATCTTCATCTCCAATACAAAATTTTATTTTCTGCAATTTTAGAAATAGAGGATTGAGGGGTACCGGAGGTGTGCAGTTTCATAACTATATCATTTTAATAAACAATGTGGTTCACAAGTCACTTAATACAGAGATGCAACCCATCTAACACTGCTAGTCCTTAAGGTCGATATTGCTCTGCTTACTACCTGTCAGGAACGTAAAACGATCCAACATTGCACAGGAATAATTTGTCTACGTTATCACCTCACCGAGATAAAAGGACAAATCGGCAAATCTATTGTTCATAGCGTGTTGTTACAAAACAAGTGCCGCTAATACGGTCAAGTGCAAAGTAATCTGTTGTGACATAACGCAAATTAACGCTATAAAACAAGGATCAGAAGTATGTCCAGAAGTTAAAAGTCTAGGTGATATGGGCATGGGTGAAGAGTGGCTTGTCTACGAGCAAGAAATGTGTCGCCATTATCCATGAAACGGTGAGGTATCCACGGTTCGGATCCTTTGACTGTATTCACAGCTTCATTGTAAATATGTACGGAAAAGTGTCTCCTTTAAGATGATAGCAAAGTGTTATGTTAAACATGTATCCTGCCTCAAATCTACAACTATTAAAAAGGTCACTACACAAATCTCAGGGCCTATTCATTCTGTCGTGTAATGGGAGCGAACATATTTGTGTTTACTAATCTACAATCGTGTTGTATTCCAGGAACAAACGCATCTATGTAGATACGCAGCCTTGAACAAAGCTTTTGACACTATTCCAGTTTTAAAATATCGCTCTCTTGACATTGCATCATTTAACTGGTCATGGCTGAAAACTTGCTGAGGTAAATAGAGACTTTCACAACATCTCTTGAGATTTATTGATCGTGATTCAAAATGCCTAGCGAATTGGGACTTAATGTCTCTTGGAAAAAAAAGGTGTTTTATCGGATGTTGTTAAGTCAGTTCGAGTTATTAGAACTTTCGTTCCAAGCTTAATCTCCACCTATTAATTCAAAATCTAAACTATTTTCGTGCATACTTCTTACAATTAAGCCCTAATCTTGTTCCGTTTAGGAGCCGTTGGGAAATCAGTTTTGTAAGGAGCATAACTGTGGCTCCAGTTTTTAGAATAAGAATATGTGACAAACCATTAATTTCAAGGAATCCAAGAAATACGTAGGAAATTGAAGTAGCTATCTTTTATCTTCAGTAATAATCTGACACCAGTGTATGCTTTCAAACTGCCGGGTATAAGCCCAATGACATTAAAATTAATTATGAATTACAACATTCGAGAAAATGGTGTCATCTCTCGCAGAAGTGAATGTATACATTTCAATCATGATATCATCACGTGTTAAAATTGTGACTGGTAGTTCAATAACATTTGATCCGTCACCATCTACAGAGGGGTAATCACCGATTTCTTGCAAAAATCAGCTAATTTCCTTTTCTTGTGGTTTTGTTCATATTTTTTTGTAAGAGGCGTATTTTTAAGAAGGGTCAAAAAGATAATATTTAATATAAATATAAATAATTGTTTGGCGATGAGAATATGGCAAACAGGTAAAATATTTTTGAAATCTCCCCTCAAAGAACAATAAATTTTCCACGAGAAGGATTGGAATTTTTCATAGAACTCGACTGTTTGTTTGGTGAGTCTCTAAGATTCATTATTTTGATGTTTCCGTAAAATTTAAATTCACATATTCTAATATCACAGTGAATGTATATTGTTTGATTGCTTGATTTCCTGTTTGTTGCTGCTTCTGAACGTTAGCCTGTTCGTTTTTAGGCCTACAATATTTCTCATGATTTTGCGTTATATTTCTCATTGTTTCCGTTGTCTACTATCGTGTTCAGATGTAGTCTTCCTGAATCGTAGTTACATTAAAATTTAATTATCATAATGTAATGTCTTACTTTCGTGTATTTTAAAATATGTGTTTCCTTGTAAATATTTTGGGCGAGTCGATTTCCATTATCTTTTCTTTTATGCATCTAATTCTGCTGGCTTCTGTTTCAACTTTGTTTTCCTGAATTGTTTTACCAAGGCATTGTGGGACTCGTTTTATTTTGCTAGATTGTATTATTATTATTATTATTATTATTATTATTATTATTATTGTACCGGGCGGTACACCTCTACTCTGTTTATTTAAAAGTTGCGCCAGTTGAAACTCCTCTTCTGGAGGAAGTCTGAACTTTATCTACACTATTAATCTACTAATTTCTCAGAAGATGTCACTACCTGGAAATTTTTGAGTTTGTGAACTGTGTCATTTTTGATGTGTTTTTGTTTCGCTTGAAGTAAGAAGTGTGAACTTTCTCCTCTAGAGGACACTACTGAAGATCAACAATAGTGCGACCTAGTGCGGAGTCAAAGAACTATTTTGTTGGAGAAATTTTTATTTCAAGAGTTTGTTCTTGGTTAAATTTCTTTCTGTCATTGTTTAAGTTGGCTGTATACCCCTCTTTTTCCCCTTATTTTGGATCTAGCCAATCCCGAATTTCTTTAATTAATTTTCCACCAATAATGTGTTTCTTCTTCCTCTATGTAGGGGTTTCTTTTCCCTAGCCAATAAAATTTTTGTGGGAGGGTGTTTTCTTTCCCCTAACGCCTAGAATCTTCCGTGAGAGGATATAAACTGCTGATTTTGGGGTCTCCGGGCCACTTCTGTTCCATCTTTCAGTGTATTAAGTACATAGCAGGAGGCGGGGAGCGCCTCTTTCCTCGGCGGCGGTCAACAATAAGGTAATGGCCGATTAATAAATTCTTTCTTTTCTTGCTCAGCAGTTTAACTTTCGGGGCGGGTTCTAAGCGTTCAACCATGTAACCTTTTCCTAAAATGTAAAAACAACTGGTATCTATTCTATTTTAAAACGACATATCGGGATAGAGAGTGCTTAACCCTCTCGAGCTCCCACTCACATCGTCTTAAGGTGAACTTATTTTCTCAACCAATTCTTCCGTAATGTAATGTAAATTGCTATTAAGTCACCTCTGTAGTATGGGATTAGCCCTTGTAATAACGGCCTAGTGCCAAAGTAGGTTTTAAAAAATCAAAGTGTATCAGGAGTGCGGTTAGCCTCCTCTCAAATTGTTATTTTAGAGGTCATGTAATCAACCTCCTTTTCATGTAATAGACCTCAGTAGGTTGGGTATTTTACCCCTGTGAATACGTCCTTAGAGGACAGCTTGAAGGTAGAGTTTGGTGTGGCCTTTGAGAGGCTTAAATTTTAAGAGCGGATCGCTCTTTTGAAAATGGAGTGTCATATGCCTCGTGGAGGCTTTTCTGTGTAATTCGGAGCCAGGGGCTCCTAGGGATGAATGGGGTTTTCTGCCCCTCTGTTAAAACTTGTGTTTGTGGTAAAACTGAGCTGATCGCTGAAGTCAGGGCGTGAAGCCCAAAACCTGTAAATATTGTAACTCCCCTTGTTTTGCTACATTGTACCTGCCATGTCTGTTATTGCTTTGTTTTTGAAAAGAAAATATAACCTTGTTAAATTTTAAATTAATTTTACATGCACTATAATTTCGTAGCTTGAAACCCATTCACACCCGCACCTTCTTTTACGCATAACTACCGCTAAAACACGGTAACAAGTGGTAGCAGAGCGTGGTTGAATGGGTCTCAATTTAGCCCCTTTTGACGGCTAAACATTGCTTTGATTCGAACTCTAACAATTGTCTCAGTTGCTGGAATTTTTTGAGTTTTTCAAAATTGTTCTGTCATCATGCCCGGCCCTCGCGATGTTCTCCTCCTTAACTATTTGCGCAAAGAGGAGTTGATATACGAGTTAACTATCAGAAATGTGCAATCTGGAGGCACGGTTGCAATCGACACCAACAAGCTTAGAGAGTCCCTTGATTTGCCCATTTCCATCCCCAATTTGGGAGAGAAAGAAATTGATGATTCTCTTTCCACGATCGTCGAGAATATTACTGGGCTAGCATCTGTAGTCAGCTTTTTTGATGAAAACGATCCGTCTCCTAATCAAATTAAGCGTGTGCAAGGCAGGCTGTATCACTTTGCAAATAGAGTTAATGATCTGTTGTCTCTAAAGGTGAATGACGTTCAGAGGAAGGACGCTAATACGCTCCTTGAAACTATTTCTGAATTGTCTAATAAGGTTACTCAATTGCTAACCGGCGAAGTTCCTCCCAAAACTGATCAACCCGCCACAGTGAACGTAGGTAGTGATGAAGAGCCTCCTCAGGGAGAAGTCAATAGGATAACCGTTGCTGCTCAAACTATCTCTGCCCCATTGGACAACGAGTCTGAACGCCGCACATCGTTGAACAATGTACGTGCTGAATTAACTTCTTTGCCATTGAAACCTTTAACGACTATGTCACCTGGGTTCAGTAGCTTGCCTCATCCATTGGCAATGTTGCTTAGAGGTATCTCTAAGTTTTCCGTCAACACCACCAGTGATGTAATTTCATTTTTAAGATTTCTAGTGGAATTTCAGGATCATGCTCTTGTTTTTTCTCTTTCGCCATGTCAAATTTTGCAAATTATCTATCCGTATGCTATTGGTATTCTCTCTGATAAAATCGTAAGAGCCATTGCCGAGCAATCATCTATTGAGGATTTCCATGCCCATTTGCTAGCTAACTTCATCCCGGCTAGGGCCAGGTCCTCCCTGATTCAGAAGTACTATTACCGTGTACAGCGCTTGGATGAAAACTTGGCTGATTTCATACAAGATATCAAATTCTACACTAGGGTGTTTGCTCTGCACTTTCCTGAAGATCAGATTGTGCAGGCTATTGTAGAAGGTATTTCACCATCCTACAGGTCATACTTGTGTTTTGCGGCGTGCCCGCAAACTTTCTCTGAACTTGAAGCGTTGGCCGTCTCAGCGGAAGGAGTTAGATACGCTGATTCTTTGCGTGTAGCGAAAGAACCCCCGCCTTCCTTTAGTAACACTCGGCCTCCACCTCGCCGACCAGTCACGCCCCGTAAATGTTATGCTTGCGGGTCGCCTGACCATCTTCGCAATAAGTGTCCTCTGATCAAGTCTAGTAGGGCAAATAATGGAGCTGGTTCATCACAAGGCTGTTTTAAGTGTGGGGCCTTCTCACATATCGCCAAAAATTGCCCAAACTCAAATAGCACCCCCTCCTGCTCAACTTCTGGTGCAAATTCCACCTATGCCAATAATAAAAAGTGACTAGTGGCATCGGCTGAGTCGACTAATCCATCTTCCCGAGACTCAGCCCCTAGTAAACAGGTTGTAAATGCAGAGAACAGTCAGCCTTCAAATTCATCTTTTGAATGCCCTAAAGAATGTCTTAGGATTGCGGCGGATACCCCCGCACCTGTTCCTTTTCTTAAGATTGAGTTAAATAACGAGCCTATAACAGCTCTCTTAGATTCAGGCAGTGTTTGTTCGATTATTTCGGCTGAATGGTATTCTAAATTGAAATCTGTTTGTAAACTACCTGATCATGTCTCAGCTCTTATTCAATATGTTTCGGCTAATTCATCGCCATTAGAAATTCTAGGTTCCGTACTGGTCAAAATTCGTATTTTTAAATTTACATGGAAAATCAAACTGTTTGTGGCTAAGCACTTGTCTTGCCCCATCATATTGGGAGCGGACTTCATTTCTCACACTGGTCTTGTGCTCGATCTCCAGAGTAGGTCGTGCACATTCAAATTTGCGTCCAATTGTAGAATTCCCTTGTTAAAGTGTAATTCTGTATCATGTTCATCTATTTCGCCTACCCAGGATGAGATGTTGTTAGACCTTAGACATCTACCTGAGGAGCAGGCTGATAGTATTCGGAAACTGTGTCAGTCGTTTCCCGAGGTGTTCCCTGATACTCTTGGTGTTACTGACCTTATTGAATACAAAATTGAGGTCACGGATTCGATTCCTGTCCGTTTTCCACCGTATAGGCTATCTCCACCTAAAATGAAGGCTCTGAAAGAAATCATCGATCAGATGTTGAAGGATGGTATTATTAGGCCCTCTAAGTCAGCGTATTCTTCGCCTATTTTTCTAGTCCCGAAACCCCAAGGAGGCTTCAGGCCTGTCATTGATTACAGGGCTCTCAATCGGAAGGTGGTGTTGCAATCTGTGCCCCTTCCCGACCTTCATTCTTGTTTTTCATGGTTTCGTAAGGCCAAGTTCTTCACCATCTTGGACTTAAATCAGGCCTATAATCAAATTCCCCTAGCCGAAGAGTCTAAACATCTTACAGCGTTTGCCACGGACTGGAATTTATACGAATACAACCGCGTGCCTTTCGGGCTCCCCACGGGGGCAGCTGTGCTCACTAGGCTACTAGATAGGGTCTTTTCCGACATCAAATTTGAGTACTTATATCACTACTTAGATGATGTCGTCGTATTTTCCGAGACCTTTGAAGAACATCTAGATCATCTGCGAGAAGTTCTCGATCGCCTTCGTAAGGCTGGGTTAACTGTTAAGTTGTCCAAGGTTGCCTTTGCTAAGCCCTCTATGTCATTCCTAGGGCATATTGTGTCACCCGATGGAGTAGCAGTCGATCATTCTAGAACACAGGCCATCCGTGATTTTAAACCTCCCAAGGACATCAAAGGTATCGCCAGGTTCATTGGTATGGTGAATTTCTTCAGGAAGTTCATTCCTAACTTTGCTAATAGAGCGGCGCCCTTAAACCTTCTTCGTAGGAAAGGCATCAAATTCGAGTGGGGACCTTCTCAACAAGCCGCTTTCGAAGACCTTAAATTAGCTCTCTGTAATGCCCCTGTACTTGCTATGCCGGATTTCTCGAAGAAATTCATCGTCCAAACCGACGCGTCGTCGTCGGCGGTAGCTGCAGTCCTTCTTCAAGAGACTGAACTAGGGAGGCGCCCCATCGCCTATGCGTCTAGGACATTGTCAGCTCAAGAAGCAAAGTACTCCATATATGAGCTTGAAGGTTTGGCAGTCTTATTCGCCTTAGAAAAGTTCCGTCTCTATCTGGAACACGTCAAATTCGATCTGGAGACAGATAATCAAGCCTTAAGCTGGGTCTTAGGTAGGCCGCGTCGTACAGGTCGTATAGCCCGTTGGGCCATCTGTATTTCTGCCTTCCAATTCGATGTACGGCATATCAGAGGTACTGAAAATGTTGTTGCCGATGGACTCAGCCGTATGTTTCATAACGACGTAGAGACCCACGAACCGGTCGACAGTTCATCACCTTCCGAGTCCATACTATCTGGTGTTAATGCCATCTTAACAGATGCTCCCATGCTTTTTAGGGATATTGAGAAATACCAACGTGAAGATCCGACGCTGGCTCCGATAATGGAAACCCTTTCTTCTGGGGAACATGCTGTCCCTTATGTTCTGAGGAATGGTGTTCTATGTTGCCCTTCGAGGCATGATAAGTTGATGAAAGTTGTTGTTCCAGCGGTTCTTGTACCTATGATCTTCAAATACTATCATGAGACCCCATTGGGGGGGCACCTGGGTATCTTTAAAACTCGTGAAAAGATTCGTGAAATGTTCATCTGGAAAGGTATGGACGGTGAAATTCGGGAACTTGTAAAAGCTTGTAAATCTTGTTTGATCAGTAAACCCACCATGTCCACTAAAGTAGGCCTTTTGTCTTCTCATCAAGCGTCGCGCCCCATGGAACGCCTGTATATTGATTATGTAGGACCCTTCCCCCAGTCGAAGGGAAATGCCAACAAATTCATCTTTGTATGTGTAGATGGTTTTACCAGATTTTCTTGGTTATTTCCGACTAAGCTGGCTACCGCTCAGTCCACCATTACTTGCCTAAATTCTATTTTCGCTTCTTTTGGTCCGTGCCAATACATTGTATCTGATAATGCTAAGGCTTTTACATCTAATTTATTTCGTAAATTCTGTTTTGACTTGTCCATCTCTCATGTAACTACTTCCGCTTATTACCCTCAACCATCTCTGGCTGAACGGGTTAACCGTAATCTCAGGTCCGCACTTATTGCCTATCATCATGAAGATCATTCTAGGTGGGACACGTCCCTGCATTGGTTAGCTTTTGCTTTGAATTCGGCGGTTCATGAATCACACAAATTTACTCCAGCTTCTTTGATGTTTAAGTTCGTTCCCAACACGCCGCTCTCTAACCTCTGGTCTCTGAATGACATTCTGCCCAGACAATAGATCCGGACAACATTAAAGATCTTTGGAAGAAGGCTAAAGCCAATCTTAAAGTGTCTCATGAAAAGGTTAGGGAAAGGTATGATCGTGGACGGAGACCCACCCCTTTGAAGGTAGGCGACCAGGTTATGGTCAAAAATTTTGTTCCCGCGGGCAAGCTTGCCCCCAGATTTCATGGGCCTTGTATCATTCTCGATTTTCTTACGCCGGTTACCTTATTGCTAAGTAATCCAGCCACCGAGAGGATATTTAGAGTTCACCTGTCCCAGGTGAAACCGGTGTAATTTCTGTGTTAACTTGCTTCATATTATTTTGAAAGGATATGAAGGTTATATTTTTTTTGAGTTTCACTTTTAAGGCATTCTGCCCCTTCTGTAATATTTTGGTTTTAGATGTAAGCCTTGTGTAAAACCTGCCCCGACCCGTTAAACTGCCATCCTGTTCTTGCCACGGCCATTACCACGCTCCCGTCTCCTGCTCCACCTTACACTGTGGCTTCATAATAGTAAATGCCATGGATATCTACATGCCGCTGGCCCCTCAACCTCTCCACAAGCCTGTACCCTCAAAGAAGATGATAGTCCAACACCATTCTGCCGCCTAGCTTTAATGTTTCAGCGCCCCCGCAGCCGCGCAGCGCCGTGCAGCGACTGGGGAGGGGGATGGGCCCCCTCCTCTCCAGCGAGGACGACATGTGCACGGCGAGCCGGAACTCTCCTCCCGGCCAAGGCTGATGTGCGGCGCACGACCTGCTACATGCCCGCAGCCTGTATCTGTTCACCGCGGGCGCGGCGTACTTCAACTCCTCTGCTCCCCTCATTGTGCGGGCGAGCGGTATCTCAGGGTACTTGAGGGGTCCGAGCGGCCTCCGTTGGACGCAAGCTGCAACGGCCGGTCTGGCCATCCGACTCAATCTACATCAACTACATCGACAGTCACCATAAGCAATAACTACACTTGGGAATTCAACAACAATAATTGGTGGACATTGCCAAATTTTTCATCACTTTCAAGTATTAAAAGTTTATCTTCAGAAATTCAAATTCTACAAACATAAAGACTTTCATTCACCTGCAACAACAATATTTTGAAACTGAATTAAGAAATCTTGTAAATGCTTCTGCTATCTATCTTCGTATCAACATCATTACTTGGACTTTGTTTCAAACTGATTTCATGTGTCACCCCTGGAGGAACTTTTGGGGGGGGGGGGAGGTCTGTACCGGGCGGTACACCTCTACTCTGTTTATTTAAAAGTTGCGCCAGTTGAAACTCCTCTTCTGGAGGAAGTCTGAACTTTATCTACACTATTAATCTACTAATTTCTCAGAAGATGTCACTACCTGGAAATTTTTGAGTTTGTGAACTGTGTCATTTTTGATGTGTTTTTGTTTCGCTTGAAGTAAGAAGTGTGAACTTTCTCCTCTAGAGGACACTACTGAAGATCAACAATAGTGCGACCTAGTGCGGAGTCAAAGAACTATTTTGTTGGAGAAATTTTTATTTCAAGAGTTTGTTCTTGGTTAAATTTCTTTCTGTCATTGTTTAAGTTGGCTGTATACCCCTCTTTTTCCCCTTATTTTGGATCTAGCCAATCCCGAATTTCTTTAATTAATTTTCCACCAATAATGTGTTTCTTCTTCCTCTATGTAGGGGTTTCTTTTCCCTAGCCAATAAAATTTTTGTGGGAGGGTGTTTTCTTTCCCCTAACGCCTAGAATCTTCCGTGAGAGGATATAAACTGCTGATTTTGGGGTCTCCGGGCCACTTCTGTTCCATCTTTCAGTGTATTAAGTACATAGCAGGAGGCGGGGAGCGCCTCTTTCCTCGGCGGCGGTCAACAATAAGGTAATGGCCGATTAATAAATTCTTTCTTTTCTTGCTCAGCAGTTTAACTTTCGGGGCGGGTTCTAAGCGTTCAACCATGTAACCTTTTCCTAAAATGTAAAAACAACTGGTATCTATTCTATTTTAAAACGACATATCGGGATAGAGAGTGCTTAACCCTCTCGAGCTCCCACTCACATCGTCTTAAGGTGAACTTATTTTCTCAACCAATTCTTCCGTAATGTAATGTAAATTGCTATTAAGTCACCTCTGTAGTATGGGATTAGCCCTTGTAATAACGGCCTAGTGCCAAAGTAGGTTTTAAAAAATCAAAGTGTATCAGGAGTGCGGTTAGCCTCCTCTCAAATTGTTATTTTAGAGGTCATGTAATCAACCTCCTTTTCATGTAATAGACCTCAGTAGGTTGGGTATTTTACCCCTGTGAATACGTCCTTAGAGGACAGCTTGAAGGTAGAGTTTGGTGTGGCCTTTGAGAGGCTTAAATTTTAAGAGCGGATCGCTCTTTTGAAAATGGAGTGTCATATGCCTCGTGGAGGCTTTTCTGTGTAATTCGGAGCCAGGGGCTCCTAGGGATGAATGGGGTTTTCTGCCCCTCTGTTAAAACTTGTGTTTGTGGTAAAACTGAGCTGATCGCTGAAGTCAGGGCGTGAAGCCCAAAACCTGTAAATATTGTAACTCCCCTTGTTTTGCTACATTGTACCTGCCATGTCTGTTATTGCTTTGTTTTTGAAAAGAAAATATAACCTTGTTAAATTTTAAATTAATTTTACATGCACTATAATTTCGTAGCTTGAAACCCATTCACACCCGCACCTTCTTTTACGCATAACTACCGCTAAAACACGGTAACAATTATTATTATTATTATTATTATTACCCTTCTCCCACTACCTCAACGTTCCTTCTGCATAATTTACGATCCAGTTACGGCATCAAATGAAGATTTAAACGACTTCTTGGTTCCGACACCAATGGATGGGTGTTAATCCTTAATGGGTACCGGTGCGTCATATATTCTAGTTAAAAGTGAAAATGTCAAGGTTATGATACTGTGCATAGTTCTACCTGATCCTCTACAGCTGTGACTTCAAGTAGTCTGTTCGTCGTACCTGGAATCAAGTTTGCTGAGAAGAGCACGACTTGTTGTTCCGATAAGGTGTCTCTTTTAGTTTCCGCGTTAAACGCCCTCCACGCTGAGAGGCCCTTAGTAACCTCTACATTCAATGCCATCTTGTCGATGACATGATCAGCGCAACTCGACTGATGCTCGCCTTGACGTTGAGTTGTTATCCATAATATTGACTCTGCGCCATAGGCCTACATATATGTGATGACCTCTACGTAGTAGATAAACACGAAATTACGTTCTCTAATGAATGGCATACATATTCTCGAGCATAAAGATTTTCCAATTTTTCCGAATAGCGTAAATGTGACTATGGCAGACAAAACTAGCACAGACTGATCCCTTTTCGAAAGTAAGGAACTCGCACTGCTACATATAAACAGTAGAACAGGGACGATGGGAATGCTAAACTACTGCTTATATTTTTCTTATATTTATTTTCTCAATGTGCGGCTCCTTGGATGAATGGTTTAGATTCAGAGGGCACAGAGTTCGATTCTCGATCAGGTCGAGGATTTTAACTGACTATCGTTAATGGCTCGGGGACTGAAGTTTATGTTCGTCTGATTACATATATTTATATCCACACGACAGATCACACTACTATCCATCACACAAACACGCAATAGTGATCACATCCCTTCACATAAGGTAGGCGTCAGGAAGGACATCCAGTCGTAAAACTTGGTCAAATGAATGAATGAATGAATGAATGAATGAATGAATGAATGAATAAATAAATAAATAAATAAATAAATAAATATGCATGAAATGAAAAAAACCATTTGGTGAACCTTTTTGATATTTACTTTTTGTGATATTCTTATAAAAAAAAATTCCTATGCCAAAACCAAGAAAATGGGGAAAAGATCAGAACAAAAAGTAAAAGAAGAAAAAGAATTCATACCTCTTTCTTTCTTCTTTGTGAAGATGACCTAGATGTTAGGCCCCTTTAAATAACGAGTATCAAGTTTTTGTTTTGTCATCGCTTGGTTGTACGAGCAACTGTAATTCCCAAGATTTAAAGTTTTCGTATAGACATCCATGTCCGCCTCTTTAGTGTATTGGTTAGCGTGGTTAGTTGCCACCCCCGGTTCTGGCACGAAATTTGAAAAAGTGGTACGAGGACTGGAACGGGATCCGCTCAGCCTCGGAAGGTTAACTGAGTGGAGGTGGGTTCGATTCCCACCTCAGCCATCCTCGAAGTGGATTTCCGTGGTTTCCCACTTCTCCTCCAGGAAAATGCCGGGATGATACCCCCGCCTCGCACAAGGCCCCTGTTCCACATAGCAGGTGGGCCCATTTGAGCGAGGTACTGGTCCCCCTGTCCAGTTGTAACCCCCGACCCAAAAGTCTCACGCTCCAGGACACTGCCTTTCAGGCGGCAGAGGTAGGATCCTTCGCTGAGTCCGAGGGAAAAGTCAACCCTGGAGGGCAAACAGATTAAGAAGAAGAAGAAGAAGAAGAAGAAAAACCATAGATATCCATGGGCTTGAAATCTATAAAATCCCTACTTTGTCTGTCATTCACACTGGTATTGAGAAAGCGAGAATGTTTCAACAGCTGAAATTGGTACCAGTTATAGATTATTACGTCTTCTTTACAAGATACAATGAACCTCTCACGACCACGACTTTTATATGTTTTAAAGAAAAATACGTTTCTGTCAGCGAAGGTACTGTCTCGTCGCCATGATGACGTAAGTACACAGCTGTATCTCCCGGCGTGAGTTCACACGTCCGTCTCTGTGGTGTAGTGCTTACTGTAATTAGCTGCCACCCCAGGAGGCCCGGGTTCGATTCCCGGCTCTGTCACGAAATTTGAAAAGTGGTCCGAGGGTTGGAACGGGGTCCGCTCAGCTTCGGGAGATCAACTGAGTAGAGGTGGGTTCGATTCCCACCTCAGCCATCCTGGAAGTGGTTTTCCGTGGTTTTCCACTTCTCCTCCAGGCAAATGCCGGGATGGTACCTAACTTAAGGCCACGGCAGCTTCCTTCCCTCTTTCTTGTCTATCCCTTCCAATCTTCCCATCCCCCGACAAGGCCCCTGTTCAGCATAGCAGGTGAGTCCGCCTGGACGAGGCACTGGTCATACTCCCCAGTTGTATCCCCGACCCATAGTCTCACGCTCCAGGCCACTACCCTTGAGGGGGTAGAGGTGGGATCCCTCGCTGAGTCCGAGGGAAAAAACAACCCTGGAGGGTAAACAGATTAAGAAGAAGAGAAGTTACTGTCTCATCGGCGTGAGTTCACACTACGTAGGCCTACATCCTGACTTCTGTTGCCCTCCAACTGGTACCAGATATGATTTATAAGAACAATGCAATGCTGAAAATCATAGTGTTTAATGAAAAATACTATTTTCCAGCGAAATAAATGGACTTTTCTTTTTTATTTTGAGGTTTATCTCTATCGATAAGCACGAAATTCAGCAGCGCTCCTGGTGGCCATAATCGTTAAGGCGGCTAGTGTGTAAGATCTGATACCGTGGTTGTCCGGTTCGAATACTATTCGTTGAAAACATTTTAATAATAATAATGTTATATGCTTTACGTCCCACTAACTACTATTTAAGGTCTTCGGAGACGCCGAGGTGCCGGAATTTAGTCCCGCAGGAGTTCTTTTACGTGCCAGTAAATCTACCGACACGGGCCTGTCGTATTTGAGCACCTTCAAATACCACCGGACTGAGCCAGGATCGAACCTGCCAAGTTGGGGTTAGAAGGCCAGCGCCTTAACCGTCTGAGCCACTCAGCCCGGCTGAAAATATTTTTACCATCACAATGTTGGCTGGCAGAGCAGGGGATGTGAGGTGCTGTTATAGAATTTCTAATCACTAGAATGCGTGCCAAAAGTCTGGAATAAATTCCAAACCTCCCCGCAGTGCTTATATGGAGTGAGGGCATCTGACACAGTTGATAGTGAATCGATTTGGACAGTAGTGTGCAGCTTTCTCAAGAGTACGTAGATCCAGAGACGTCAAAGTACAACTCCGAGCTACAACTGTATTAAAAATACTACAATACCTCTTTTGATTCCATTCGAATGCCGTACGAGACCTGGAAAGTGTAAATTTTACTCGTAAGATATATTAATGGTCCACTGAGAATTTTCAATTCCTTTCTTCTTCTTCTTCTTCTTCTTCTTCTTCTTCTTCTTCTTCTTCTACTTCTTCTTCTTCTTCTTTTCTAGCCTATTTCAATCCACTGCTGGATATAGGCCTCTTCCATATGCTTCCATCGTCTTCGGTCTTGAGCCACTTTGGAACCAGAGTGTTTCAGCCAACAGCTTTATGTTGTCGAGCCATCACTTCTGGGGTCTTCCAATGCCTCTCTTATGTTCCCATGGTCTCCAGTGAACAATCCTAGAGGTCCACCTGTTGTAGTCTTGTCGGGCTACGTGTCCTACCCACTGCCATTTTAGTCTTGCTACTCTCTCTAGGATGTCTGTTAAATTAGTCCTACCGAGCTCGATAGCTGCAGTCGCTTAAGTGCGGCCAGTATCCAGTATTCGGGAGATAGTAGATTCGAACCCCACTGTCGGCAACCCTGAAAATGGTTTTCCGTGGTCTCCCATTTTCACACCAGGCAAATGCTGGGGCTGTACCTTAATTAAGGCCACGGCCGCTTCCTTCCCACTCCTAGCCCTTTCCTGTCCCATCGTCGCCGTAAGACCTATCTGTCTCGGTGCGACGTAAAACAACTAGCAAAAAAAATAGTTCTTCTCCTGATGTCCCCTGAACGGATCATATCCCTAAGGCTGATCCCTAGCATCTGTCGCTCCATAGCTCGTTTTGTTCGCTGAAGCTTGCGAGCACTTTCCTTCGTCAGAGTCATCGTTTCCAGACCGTAAGTAGTAACTGGCAGCACGCACGTATTATAAACCTTGGTCTTCAGGTTAATTGGAACATCCTTGTTGGTGAGGATGAATCTTAGTTTTCGGAATGCTGTCCAACTCATACCTATTCTGCGAGGAATTTATGCACGTTGGTTGTCTTTTCCAAGTTTCATCTTGTGTCCAAGATACATGTACTCATAGACATAGATTGTAATTTCGACTGTCGAAGTCAGGCTTAGATACCAGTAACTTAATACATATAGAAGAATAGCATTCGTCTACGAGATCGAATTTGAAACTTCGAACAATGTAACCTGTCATTTCTATCGAAGAATGTACTATAATATGTTCACTATTTCTTCCATGAGAGCACACCGAAATGTCGCTGTAAGCGATGTTAGTTTTACATTTTTATAACTTGCTTTACGTTGAACTAACACAGATAGGTGTGATGGGGGCGATGGGATAGGGAGGAAGGACTAGGAGCAGGAAGTAAGCGACCGTGGCCTTAATTAAGATACGGCTCCAGCATTTGCTTGATGTGAAAACTGAAAACCACAGAAGACCAACTTCTGAGTTGCCGACAGTGGGGTTCGAACCCAGCATCTCCCGAATGCAAGCTGATAGCTACATGACCCAAACCACGGAGCCACTCACTCGGTGCAGTTTTACATAACTGTTGATATCGAAATTATATCCCTAAAGTGTTATACACAATCCTAACCATAAAGACGTTACTTTCCATTTCAAAAATTCAACCTGTAATGACCGGGACTAGAACCGATGCCACCTTTAGACACTAGCAACGATGCCACGAGGAATGACGCCCGAACTAGTGGAATAATCGTCATTAGATTCATTTGTGATTCTTACCACAGTGAGATGAAAGATATTTCCATACTGATGTTACATCGTAACTGAGTACTGGCAACATTGGCCTTCAAGCCTACAGAGAGATTTCAAGGTTCAAAAGCTTCCGTTATAGATATTAACTCCAAGGCAGATAACTCAGTGAACACTTTTGCATGTACTGTAGTGTCATATATGGATATTTTCGACTCTTACCTTGCCGATGACAACGAGGCATTAAAGATCGCATGCTGATGATTGGAATTTTTCATTTAAATGGTATAAATGGTGTAAGGTTGTTCTAGAGTAAACTTCATGATCAATAACAGATACAAATGTACTTAAATGGTATGATTTAGTTTTCTATTTTGTTAGGGTATCCTAAATGCATAAATTAAATCAAATATCAGTTAAAAAATCTACTAACATTGGCTTCTTTTTAAACATATACATGCATGCATAGATACATACTGTGTTCTTCATCTTGCAACTGAGCGCGTTGACAACACGTCTAGGGTCACGTACCTGTGAAATTACATACGGAAGATGGTGGGCTCTTTTTTTGTCACCTTACTGGCGATAGGTCAAGGACTGCATCAAGGCCGGTACGCCGCTGTGTGTGCCGCTGCTTTTCGAACTTAATTGATCGCACTTCTCCAGATTTTTCGGTCAGTAACAGTGACCTGGGCTTAGTTTACATTAAGCCTTATGTTTTGTTTTTCAGGTCGCGCTCTCTTTAGTCCAGTTCTTCCTGGGTAGCCTACTGTCCTTTGAAACTTCCCCGGCTGGCCGTTACCGCCAAGGAAGTTTGTACTTACATACACACACACACACACACACACATTCATAAACTGTGCCGGGCGGTTTCGCGGTACGTGTCGTGTAGTTTTAAACGTGCATTCAGGAGACAGTGGGTTCAAACTATACCGTTACCAGTCCTGAAGATCTTTCCATATTTTTCTATTTTTAAATCAAGGGAAATGCCGGATCTGTAACGTAATTAAAGCCATGACTGCTATCATCACATTCCTAGCCTTTTCCTATCCCATTATCGTCCAAAACGTATCTGAATTCGTGCGACATTAAATTAGTTTGAGTAAATATGGTTCGGTGGGCTGTGGATGAGTACAGAATGAGTGCCAAGACACAAATGCTAAACCCTATACCATGACAATAGATACTTTATGACGTTCTGCGTGCTCATTGCACACTTGAGGTAGAACGTGACTTCAGAGGAACCACGCATAGATTATTCAAAATGAACCGGAACGAACTGCATCACAAGCTAAAGAATTCGCCAGTAAAGGTAGGGGAAGTGGATATAAACCCAGTAAACTAAAATAATGCTTTCTCAGCCACACGTATTACGTTAAGACTACAGAATTGCAACGGAGTAAATATTTCAAATAAATTACAAGATGCAGAAACGATATATCTAACAAAATGTGTAATATCGACTTTTTCACATACACTGTTATTTCGAGTGTAGCTCTATAAACTGTACAGTAAGGGTACACATGACTTCACTGGAACATACTATTTCTGCCTGTTGAATTTTATGGAAGATGCAGAAAGGGGATATTTAACAATGTTAAACCCTTACTGTAAAGTACATAATACATGGTGTACTCTGGTGTTACTTTGTGGAAAGTCTGCTTGATTTATAATGTAGTAGTCTTTTGTTAATGGCTTTTCCCTTTCGATGGATGAAAATTGTTACAATTTTGTGGGAAACCTCTCGTCGAGTGAAGGAGAGGTTGATCGTGGTAAAAGAAAAATAATTGTGACAGTTACTGAAGAAATGTAATTAAAAAGGCAAGATTAAAAGGAGAGAAATATGTGAATTGGAAGGGAAATAAAGTAGTAGCATGAACGACTGGAGATGCTTGTAGGTAAGCTCAATCTTAGCCTCAAAATGCTGAATTATTTCATTGTAAACAATATTATCAAATAACATTTTGAATATGTTACTAATATTTATTATTGGCACTGATATTTTATTAGACTACGAATTATCCCCTAACCTATTATTACACATGCCGACTTAAATGCTATGAGAAAGTCTCAGAAGACCAGACTATGGAAATTTTATATCATTTCAGTGGCTTTGGTAGTAAGGATGAGCAGGGCTTAATAGAATGTAAGCAGGTGAAGAGAAGAACATCAGCTAAGGAAGTTCCCAGTAATGCTTGTACATCCAACTCTGGTACCATATATAAGCGACAACATTCATTTCAGTACTATGTTGTGTGTGGTAAAACAGGTATGCAGGTATGTAAACAAGCATATGTTTCTCTGCATGGAAAATCGATGAAACTAGTCCAGAGATTGTGCACATTATTAGCCCAAGGAAAATCACCTAAAGATATGCGGGGTAAAGAACGCAGTGTCAATTCAATATCTGGGGAGTGTTGTATAAATATTAATGACTTTATCAACAGGTTTGAAGTGAAAAAGTCCCGTTTTGCAGAAACTTGCAAGCCTTATCTAGGTACTAGGCTTGATATCAAGCATCTCCATGCGATTTTTTCTAAAAAAAACCAATCCTGAATACCAAATTAGCTATGATTTCTTTCGTATCAATTACAAAGAGCACCTAAGTTATGCTTTTTGCCGGCCACAAGTTGATGTTTGTTTTACTTATGAAGAATTAAGCATTAAAATGAAAAGTAGTTCTCTCAATGAGACAGCAAAGCATATTCATGGTACTGAATTTATCGTCCACAAACGAAGAGCCAAAATGTTTTACACTAAGTTAAATGTACTAAAATAAGGTCTCCAGAACGACACAGATTTTGCCAACGGTACATTAATTCTCTATTTTGACTGTATGCAAAACCTTCCTCTGGCTATACTGGCTTTTCATAATTAATGAAAACAATTAACTGTAACTCCATATGTATGGCATTTCAGTGTTTGATCAGCGCTGATAACAACTCCAAAGGAATGGTTTATTAAATCACACTTGCGTCTCTGATAATCATAACTCTTTAAATCCAGGTTGTTTTTAATTAGTTGTTTGTGATAAGTAATAATAGTAAATAATAATAATAATGCTACAAGTTGAAGATAGTGGGGAGATCGATCGATGTCGGTCTCGGAGATACATCTGCGGTATTGATCCTTAGAGGTTGCCTCAAAATGTTTCCTGGCTGTTATTTTGCGGCTTTAGGCCAACCCACCCCTTTATCCGAGCTTGGGACCAGCAACAGCAACCACTGAGCTACTCAATCCACCCAGTGACAACTGGCAGATCACAAATAAAAATATCGAGAAACAAGAGAGGAAAATTCTGAGTAAAATTCTAGGAAAATGGTATTTGGATGAAAAGGAAATCACAGGAAATCTGCCAAGTAACAGAAAAAATCACAGACATCATTAGAAAAATAAGATCAAAATTATATTGTCACCTGATCAGGATGGATAACAATAGGCTAACAAAGAAAATACTAAATCTCACAGTAACTCTAAAAAATCACAACTGGCTTACAGAAATAAACAGAAATCTTCAGGAAATTGGTATGTAGCCCGCCTGGTGGCCATGATCGTTAAGGCGCTGAAGTCTAAAACGGTCTAACACCGAGGTTAGCCGGTTCGAGTCCCGTTGGTCGAAAAAATTTTCACCATCAGAATGTTGGCCGGCAGGGTAGGGGAGGTGGTGGTATACAATTTCTAATCACTAGATTGCGTGCCAAAAGCCTGGATTAAATTCCAAACCTCTCCGCAGTGCTCATATGGAGTGAGGGCATATGACGCTGTTGATGGTGATTCGTCCGTCGGATGGGGACGTTAAGCCTTGAGCAGACCCCTTGGTGCTATTCGACAGGAGTAGGCTATGTGCCGGCACCGGGTTTCACCCTCTCCCTACTATCATATATCACGTCATTCATTTCATCTCCCATTAACTCCTCTGATGAGGTTGACGTCAGGAAGGGCATCCGGTCATAAAAAACCGCCACGACAAATTCATCACACCTCATACCCGACCCCGTAGGGAAACGGGACAAGGGTTGGACAAACAAACAAACTTCAGGAAATTGGTATGAATGAAAAAATCTAGAAAGACAGAAAAAAAATTCAGAAATCACATAAACAAACACAAATTTGCAGATCAACAAAAGACAAGCTATAGGATTAACGGAAGAACTCAAAAAGAAGCACAGCGAAAGGATGAAGAGACTGTGGAAACGTTGTGCTAAATAAGTTCACACGCGCTCCATATCACAGACCATGTTGAAAGGTAAGTCTGACGACGCCGTTTGCTCTTTAGAGCGTCGGTAACATAATTTATTACCTAACTACCATACTTATGAAAGAGGGATATGGTTAGTGAAAGCATGGCCTTTAAGGATGGCAAGTGTTTCCGTTTGATTTCCACTGACCTGTAAGGATGGTTGTATTTCACATTCAGTTTAAGATTCATTTTGTAAAATAGTATAAATTTTTTTAACCCTTTCAGCCCTGATTTATTATTTTTCACACAAAAAATTAAAACTTGGTATGGTACATCTAAAAGCTGTTATTTAATCGGGGAAATACAGAAAAAAATTTACACGCATGGTTTTTCAATTAGAGGATGTACTATAAATAGTACATCAGGTTTCAAACATAGTATACATTCACATACGTAAGCACAGTTTCCCTTGCATCTTCTGTTATTTTTATCACAGTTTACACAGAAGAAACTCTTTGTTGTAAATTTAATTACCTTGCAAACTAGTTGTATTAATCAGTTAGGTAACTAACGATTGTGGAAAGCTTTGAAACAGTTGCTATGTTTTGTCAAACATAAGTGAACATCACATTTCTCACACTTCGTTTTTGACCGTTGAGTACACATTTCTTTCTTGCATCTTCCTTGATTGATGGCTATTGTTGGCCAATGACTCACACTGTCATATCTAATGTCATCCACTGGTCTTTCCTCCTTCTTCAGTTTCTTCTTGTAAGAAACAGTGACAGGGGACTCACTGCTCGGTCTTCCCCTCTTGGGATTCAATGCAGGAACACCAGCTTTAGCTAAAGCTTCGGCGATATCAAAGGAAAATTCTAGCAGATCCTTCTGTTCCCTTTCGGAGACAAATTTCACCTCTGCATCTTGCTTATATTGTAGCTAACTGTTAGTGATCGCAAGATTTATAAAGTGGAATATAACTCTCAAGGTCCATTTGCGTGACCGAATGAAGATCCTGTAGAGTTGAACCAAGAAGTCAGTTTTATCTACCCCACCCATTGAGGAGTTGTAGCATCTTATCACTTGAGGCCGGATCACTTGTTTATACACCTTCTCACTTTTGCTCCATCGTTGAACACTGTCTGGCTGTCCCTTCCCCACTAAACTCGATGCCATAATTACTGTCTTGTTGTCATTCCACTGAGTAATGACTATTTTGTCATCGCCACTTAAGTTTCATGTATGATACCACGTTCACTATATTTTGGAGCAACTGGACATTTTTCATTCGATTTTTTCGATACCTTTTTCCAGAAGATGTCGGATAATTTGAATGGATGTAAAGTAATTATCGTCATACACTTTACAGTTTTCATTAGGTGGTATTCGTTCACACAACTGCGCCACTACTGCTCCAGTTATACCAAACTCTTCAGTCAGTTCAGGTTTAAGAGGTGTTACTTTGGCTTGGTACACAATGCAATCATAAACCACTCCACTCTCACCACACAGAAGGTAAGCTTTCACCCCCCAAAGATATGGTTTACCTTTTACGTATTGCTTGATATTCAAAGATCCTCTGAAAGAAATAATTTGCTCACCAATACACATATTCTCTTCATGATGGAGATCATGGCATCTTGATTGTACACTGCCAATGATCGGTCTAACCTTCCATAGTCTGGCATTACTACTGTCTGGTTTGTCAGTTGCTAAGTGTAAATTGTTCCGTAATTTTTCAAAACCGTTGCGCGACATCAGATCAGCAATCAAAGAAATACGTGTCAATGGGTTCCAAAACAGTCTCAGCCTGGGGAAATTCAGAACACCTATCACAATGTGCATTGCAATTAGCTTTCGAATCTCTGTAGGGTCAGTGGAAAAGTTGCTGCTGCCCGTGTTTCTAATATAGTAGTTGTTGGTGTGGAAAGCTATGGTTTCATATAGATCTTCTGGGATATACCGTCTAAAGTATTCATACGGTGTACGTACATCTTCCCCATCATCTCGGAATGGTGTTCCACGCCACGTATTATCTTCTGGGTTTTCGAACTCCTTTACTTTCCACTTCTCAGAAACAGGTACACGCTTCGTCTGTTTACTCGGTTGTGAAAATTCGTCATCAGAACTGTCACTGTCACTCCTAGCATTTTCTATTGGATCAGGGGTAGTTCCATGAACAGTATTACCATCAGCCCAACACCTTCACAAATGACAGATCTTATTGATTCAAACTGTCTTTCTTCATCTTCTTCTCCGTCAGATATACAATCCAGATCAGATATCTCACCATTCTGCATTCACTCTAGTAGGTCTTCCAGTTCACCTTCCGATAATGACGTATTTTTGTCAGGACGTCTTCTTTTACCAACCACGGGATCTCTTGAACAGCCTACACAAAAGAAGGCACAATAAGGAATATGAAAGTGCAAGCACTAGTTCCCATAATACTTGGGAAATGATGGTAGAGCAATAATCCCTTTGGTGGCATCCACTTGGAAACAAAATATGCCTTCCATTATTTTCCTTTGGTATATCCGTAGAAAATGGTGTACATATATTTAACTTAAAAAATATCAGGCTACATATCAATATATTGACATATATACACGCACATTAACTTCAAATACAATCCTATATAAAATGAATTTATCAAATACAGTGTAGAGTACACATGCACTAACTATAACGCTGAAGATACATTTAGTACATCAAGTTGTTGCGCATATAGATGTATCTACACTGCTTTTCTGAAATACTTATTGCACCAGTTATATTACAAGTTATCTCTAGTTAAGTTATACACAACAAGAATGTCACTAAAATGTACATTTGCTTAGAAGTAAAATAAATAATGTAAGCTTACCAGGAACAGCATGGCTTCTTTCTGCCATCTTGTTTTCAAATGTAGTTTTCAGGATAAGCGCTAGATGGCAGCTGATGACTAAATCTGCAAGTGAAGAGGAAATGATACTATATTCAGAACACCAGGGCTCAAGCATCTCAATATCTTGCATGCAGAGATAATAAATATACAATATGATGTACATTTTTAGTACGCCAGGGCCGAAGGGGTTAATTATTCCTCTATTTTTGTTCTTCTTCCATTGGCTTATACAGACATATTTTCTGACCATATTGAAACGCACTGCAAAATTCTAAAATTTTACAATTACGTTTTTAAAGACGTAGTTTAGGTTACTGCTTGATATTTGTAGACGTCTAAACTAAGAGTCAGAACCCAACGCAGTGCGAAAGGAAAGAATGTGGAAAGCAGTACATTACATTACAATACATTACAGCTTTATTACCCCACCATAGTTACAAACCATTGGTATAAGGAAATAAAGTTAGGACATGACTGGACTAACTACTTAACTACAACTAGATCTATACTAATTCAATACTAAATCCTCTATGTAGCAGCTCACACATGGGCGGATTCCCAGCTCCACATGTAGCATGCTACCTCTGCATTCTCCTGCCGAGACGGATACCATAACTCGGCTCTTCTTAGCACATGACTGGACTAACTACTTAACTACAACTAAATCTATACTAATTATGTAACTAAATCTGTCCGGCCATGACATCACCCCTTGGTGAGGAACTACGAATGTGGGACGCAGTAGACAATGTAAGATCTGGTCGACTGAATCCTTCAGAAGAGCCGAAGTCCTGTGATATTCCACGGACTACGCTGCGTAAACAATTAACTGTGCTCTCTGCCTTCTCTACCATGGGAAAAGATATAAATAATAATGCTATTGTTTTGACGTCCCACTAAATACTTTTTACGGATTTGGGAGACGCTTAGGTGCCGGAATTTTGTCCCGCAGGAGTTATTTTACGTTCCAGTAAATCTACCGACACGATGCTGACGTATTTGAGCACCTTAAAATACCACCGAACTGAGCCAGAATCGAATCTGACAACTTGGGCTCAGTAAGCCAGTGCTTTAACCGTCTGAGCCACTCAGCTCGGCTCAAGAAAAAAGAACACACGCAAAAGTCTGAGTGACTTCTTCACAATATACACATTCCCATTTATTTAGGTACAACCTCTTGTATTTACAGGCTGTCATTAAGTACAAGGTAAAACCAATCCAATTTTCTGTACATTTCTATTAACTGAAGAAAACTCTAAATTTTAAAGAAACATTATCATTAGTGCGGCTAGGAAAAAGAGAGCAAAATTAAACCCCTTCCGTAAACAGAAACCTGCATTGTGGCATAGTAATTTTTTGTGAGAAAATTGTTCATAGACAACCTTTTTGTAGGTGGCCATATTACAAGACTGACCTCTAAATTATCCTATTGTGCCTTGTTTCTCAAAGATTACAAAGATACAGAAGAATTTGACCGTCATTGAGTTGACATATTTGTCTTCGCTCTTCAGTTGTGTGCATGCCTGTGCTCTGACCAATGTGAGAGAGTGTAAGCAGTTCCTGGGCGGTTCTGAGGGCTGTACAGATTTCCTTACCAGAAGTGAATATTTCAAGCCACTGGTTACCAATGATCGTGAGTCTACCTGGGTGGCACTGTAACATCTAGAGACCAGTTGGACGTGAAAATTAAGTGTCGAATCAGCGCAGCGGGCAGGAGCTTCTTTAGGGAAGCTTAACCAGCGCGTCTTTCCATCCCATGACCTGCGGGTATACTCATAGTTGGCTGTGTACAGAGCTGTTCTGCTCCCAACTCTTCTATATGCTTCTGAGCGTGTCCCTATCGGCGGCATATCAGCATGTTATATTGTTTCCAATAGGGGAGTAACTTTTGTGATACGGGCCCCCTATAATACAGTATAGGCTAAAACATATGAATAAAATATATTTAATAACAGCAGATAGAAGTAATGCAGTATATTGTCAAGTTGTATGAAGAAAGCGATTATTCGTTATTGTAAGATTAATTATTGTTTTACAGGTTTTATTTGACTGCCTCCGTGGTTTCACGGCTAAGCTGCTGAACTGCCAACCATGCACCACTTAGATGTTGGTAGTTAAATCTTTAATAGGATTCTTGTTTCAGTACCTATGGGTAAATAAACTGTAACCGGTTATAATGGAAAGTGACACTTTTTTTCTTGTGTACCTGAGATCGTATTAGGCATAAATTTTGCAGAACATTTAACTTTTGTCACACATTTTTTCGACAACAATGTTGAGTGCCAATAAGAAGTTGTAGTAGTAACAATCCGTCAACTCGGTTTCGAACGAACTCTCTTTGCGTGAAGTTAATCAGTTATCAGTTGTGCGATGTAATATTTTTTCCAATTTTATTTGAAAATATTTTGATTTTATTTTGTTCTTATATTTTTCTGTGTTGTAACTGAATACATGTGCTTTCTCGTGAACAGTCGAGATTTCCTTCTGAAGACGCAGAGCAAAGTTCTCTGTGAAACGTAAAGAATTTCGCCTTATTTTCTTGACACGGCATAAGGCCAAAAGCCTATATCATGTCCATAAGTACCGGCCGTGAAAGCATTATTGGTAATATTTTAAAATAATTTGGTGCAGGAGTTTTTGAAGAGCGAGTCGCAGTGTTGCGAGAGACGGCTATACTGTGTTACACTCTACGCAGTAAACTGCTGCTAGATGCAGTCAAGTGGAAAAGGAAAGAAAAAGAAAAATAACATTTTGACTGATTGTACAAAATCGCCCTGTTCATTTCCGTACAAAGTGACATTATTCTAGATATACTTTTTTCTTTCACGAGGAGTCTCAGGGCCCCTTAAAGGCCCGGGCCTGTCCGCATTGCAGGCCCTACAGGCCCTAATGTGACGCCCCTGGATTACAACTAAAATGTCTCAGATCTACCCTCCACATTAAGTGGAATGATTGCGTCAGAGTACTGCGAAGGGCAAACTTATCAGGTATTGAGACATTGCTTCCTAAAAATCAATTACTATAGATGGGACATGTGATCCGGATGTAGAATCACCAGCTACCTAAGAAAGTATTATATGGTGTGTACAGAACGGGAGAAGGAACGTTAGAAGACAGAAACTGAATTTGTATTCGTTTATTAAATTGTGAATCATCATCACCGAGCATCGTGACCGCGTATGTTAACGCGCTACGTCTATGGAGCCAAGCTCTCCATTCGGGAAACGCCTGGGTTCGAATCCCACCGTCGGCAGCACTGAACATGGTTTACCATGGCTTCCCATGTCATACCAGGCAAATGGGGCTGTACCTCAAGTAATGCCACGATCGCTTCCTTTCCCCTCCTAGCCATTCCATTCTCTATCTCATCATCGCCATAAGACCTATCTGTGTCGGTGCGACGCAAATAGGGAAGAAGTGAAAAGCACTCTGTTAATATATAAGCGTTACAAACATTCAGGAAGCGTTACAGGTTTCTGTTTCACATTTTAACGGACATAATTAGAACCTATACTTAGTCTTAAGGAATAGAATAATGAGCATAATTCAAGAGATGATGAAACATTCTACTCTTGTTTAGACGCGCACTTCTTGCCACAAAAAGTGATATATATAATTTCGTGTGGCTATTTCTAGCCGAGTGCAGCCCTTGTAAGGCAGACCCTCCGATGAGGGTGGGCGGCATCTGCCATGTGTAGGTAACTGCGTGTTATTGTGGTGGAGGATAGTGTTATGTGTGGTGTGTGAGTTGCAGGAATGTTGGGGACAGCACAAACACCCAGCCTCCGGGCCATTGGAATTAACCAATGAAGGTTAAAATCCCCGACCCAGCCGGGAATCGAACCCAGGCCCCTCTGAACCGAAGGCCAGTACGCTGACTATTCAGCCAACGAGTCGGACTACAAAAAGTGATCATTTGAAAATATCAGAAGTCCCTGGGTACAAGAACGGCCGAGAAGAAGGAGGAGCACATCATAGAGATGCCTTGGCTAAATAATACACGGAGGTTTATCTACAATTCGCTAATGACGTGGTACACTTCTATGCTTTTAGAATGAATTAATAAACAGTTTTGACAAAGGTATATTTAAGTGGCAAGTGTACAAAGTTTGTTTCACTTGATTCTTCTATGCAAGAGTCCGCTCAATTTTTGGATCAGGAAGTGCACCACTATAGCTTACTTCAATAGTTTCCACATATTCATGTCTGTAAAAAAGCCCTCAGTTCGATAATAAAAGTCGAAATATGTAGTAGAATATGGAGTAAGGCAGTCGGTCAGACACCCTTCTCTTTTACACAAGGTCGTCGGGTGGAATCTTGGCACATTCAACTGGCATTTAATTCTGTACGAAAGTCAATGCCAGTAGTAGAGTTCCTGGCACCTTAAGAATCCCTTTCCAATGTGAAATTCGGACGCACTGGCACCTCGAACTGAAGGGATGTAAAACATTCATCGTTGACTATTCTTAACCAATTTAAGGACATGAAATATGCCATGAAATAAACCACAAAAGTAACTTCTCTTTCTCCTGAAAAATGACTGATTTGCTGGTTATATCCTTATTCCGGGGAGGTCTTCAATTAATGGCTTTTGAACTACTTCAGTGAAGATAGTATGCGAGTGGCGTAAGCACCCAGACTGAGCATAAAGTGAATAAAGTACAAGAAATTCACTTAGTGGGAAAATTTAACATTTTTTGAAAATGAATTTGTACAATTATTTCTCAAAAAGGACTTATTCGTGCGTTTTAATCATTTTCTTTTCTTCTTTCTTCCTTTATCTCTATACGCCATTTCATTTCATTTTTCTTTTAGTTTTGTTAATAATTTATCATGATGTGAACAATGTGTCCAAAGTAATCGCTTCTGGAAATATTCCACCATTCTTATGATTACTAATGTCAACTATGGGGTATGGCTTCTCCCAAGTGTTGACGATTCCCTTTTATGTTTTGAAATTATTATTTATAACTGGCATTAAGAATACTGAGTATGTATCATCGAGTACTGGGAGTTACCTTACACATTGAGTGAAAAGTGCGCACTATTCGGTGAACCCCTGGGGAAAATCGAATGTATTTCGTTGACCGATAAGTTATACAGCTACTTGAAAACAATATTAATCTTTAAATGTAATTTCGCAAGGAACACAATGTTACGGGAGTTCGGTACGTGCTACGAGTTTGAGAGATGGCTCATTTATCATTTCATAATTCCTAGCCCTTAATTAAAAATAAAATTGTTTTTATAACGATCATGTTTTATACAATAAATAAATTAATTAAAAAGTGTGATATCCGCTGCACGAATTTTTATATGAAAGTGCTACTTATATGATCTCTCCACTGACAGCTCGGAACATACAGCTTAATCGAACAATTCATCTAATTACTCCCAAGTCTTCCCAGCCCAAAATTTGAAACAATTTCGTAACACTACTCTTTTGTCGGAAAACACACAGAATAAATCATGCTGCTTTCCTTTGGATATTTTTCAGTCCTCGAATCAAGTAATCCTGGTGAGGGTCCCATACACTGGAACCAGGGATCTTATCAGCGGCTTATACACATCTTTACTACAATCCTTAAATACCCGCATAACCATACGAATTGATATGTAATATTCATTTACAATCTCGTTAATGTGATTTCCACAATTAATATATTTCCTTACATCAACACATAGCTACTTAAAGTGATTCCCATCGGGTATTTTCACCACATAACACATAAAATAAAACTGAGAAACTTTTCCTCTTAATGAACCTTACAACCTGACTTCTCACCCCGTTTACCATCATACCACTGTCTGCTGTCCATTTCGCAACTTTGTCAAGGACTTCTTGCAGTCGCTCACAACCCTGTAACTTTTTTATTATTCTATACAGAATAACATCATCCGAAAAAAAGCGTTATCTGTGATTGTAGTTCTTTAGTCATATCGTTTATATAAAATGCAAATTAAAGTTCCAATAATACTGCTTTGCGAGGTCCCCGCCTTAATCGTTACAGGATCAAATAATGCTTCAGATATTCTAAAATTTTCTGAGGTCTATTTTCTAGAAATTTAGCCACCCACTCAATCAGTTTTTCCTGTCCAATAGCCCTCATTTTCGTCAGCAATCCCCCATGATCTATCAAACGCAAGTACTACTACTACTACTACTACTACTACTACTACTACTACTACTACTAATAATAATAATAATAATAATAATAATAATCGTATGGACTCAGCTACCGTGTGCAGACATTTCGATTTGACGCCATCTGGCTGTCTGCTCGTCAATTTCGACGTTCCGTTTTACTCTAGGCCCACTAGATGGCAACGCAAGTACTGAACTGTGTATACTGAATTAAAACATCTTCTCATTTTCAATTCAACGGCTGCACAGAGGCCTTGAAATGGTAGAGCAGGAGGGAGATTCACGTGGTTACCTGATGGTTGGTTGGTTCCAATCAACTCGACCGCTGGCTTCACTCCAAATTGCCTGCGATTAGTACCATTACGTGAGCAATACACGAACGTGTTTTTCGTAATGAATCTCGACGTTTAAGAATTTCATGCATAGATGTACCATCGTCCGCCTCTGTGGTGTAGTGGTTAGCGTGATTAGCTGCCACCCCCGGAGGTCCGGGTTCGATTACCGGCTCTGCCACGAAATTTGAAAAGTGGTACGAGGGCTGGAACGGGGTCCACTCAGCCTCGGGAGGTCAACTGAGTAGAGGTGGGTTCAATTCCCACCTCAGCCATCCTCGAAGTGGTTTTGCGTGGTTTCCCACTTCTCCTCCAGGGAAATGCCGGGATGGTACCTAACTTAAGGCTACGCCGCTTCCTTCCCCCTTCCTCGTCTATCCCTTCCAATCTTCCCATTCCCCCGCAAGGCCCCTGTTCAGCATAGCAGGTGAGACCGCCTGGACGAGGTACTGGTCATTCTCCCCAGTTGTATCTCCCGATCCAATGTCTCACGCTCCAGGACACGGCCCTTGAGGCGGTAGAGATGGGATCCATCGCTGAGTCCGAGGGAAAAACCAACCCTGGAGGCTGAACAGATTAAGAAAGAAAAGAAAAGATGTACCATCATTGGCAATCACTCGCAAGCGAGTATGATACTCTTCTTACTGATGTGTCTTCGGATGGCTGATCAACCCGGTTCGCAGTCTGCGTACTCTACCGCAAATGTTACAGATAAATATTGAAGAGGTTTCTCTAAGTCCCCCCCCCCCCCCTCGCCAGTTCTTCCCTATTTTTTCTCCTCTACTCTGAACTAAGGAAAGTTAGCTGTCGTGTTATTTGTCAGAGGATGAAGAATAAAGACTACCTCAGAGTCACCATGAAATAGTGTAACATTAATACTACCTTTGCCTTTGCTGGCGAGATATAGTGTTTACAGTGCACCATGTCTTCTGGTAAAGGCTAGAATAAATTTGTTACTTACATTGACCTGTCTCAGTCTCATCCTTGGCTTTGACAATATGAAAGTGACCGAGGTATGAGCGATTCTAGTAATATCATTCCTTATGCAGCCAGTCCCAGTTATGAATGGTATGAAAATATCTCTCATTGGGTCGGTTGGTGCATGCATTTCAGTGGGCATGTATATAATAGCAACTTCTGGTTCAGTGAGGAAAGCAACGGGAAACTACTTCACTCCTCATTTCCCTAGTATGCCTCTTCAGTGACACCTAAGCTATCTATGACAGCTGTTGGTGGAGCTGTAGAGGATCAGACCAGCCTTCGGGCTGAATACCCAACATACAATACTACCTGGGCTGAGTAGCTCAGGCCATAGAAAGCTGGCCGTCTGAGCTCAAGTTGGCGTGTTTCATACTGGTTCCTTCCGGTGGTATCTGAACATGCCCAGATAAGTTGGTATATATAACGGCACTTAAAATAACTCCTGCGGGTCAACATTCCGTCACCTCGGCGTTTCCGAAATTCGAAAAAGTAGTTAGTGCGACGTTTAACAATTATTATTATTATTATTATTATTATTATTATTATTATTATTGTTATTATTGTTGTTATTATTATTATTATTATTATTATTATTATTATTATTATTATTATTATTATTATTATTATTATTACAGAAGTGTGAAAATTATTAGACTCAACACCAGTTTCGATTATTTACGTTATCACATTACTTTTTACATCCTGCCCATAAAAACGTCCGTGTAAAAATCTTTGTGCTGCAGTGGAGCCTTTTCATGAGCCACTTCTAGTCCGTTTAAAGTAAATTATAGAAGGGCAGTTATATTTTCCCTAAATTGCATCAGTGATGATATTGTACCTAATCTAGACTATTATATCAATATTTGAGGCCATTGTTGATGATTCTAAATCTCTCTTTTGGGTGTAAATAGATAAAGTGGAATCATATGAAATGGTTCTCTGATATTTTGTCTTACTTGCAAATTGGTGTAATTTACTCTGCTTTGTGCTATTTATTGTACTATACAAGCTCTTAGCAACTAATATTAAAGGAGTACCAACTGACGAAGTAGAAATATATAATCTCAAAGTAATATTTAAAAAATAGAGTAATATTGTATTTTAGGAATTTTCTTTAGTCGAACTAATATTTCACTGAAAGGTAAGAAATTCCATGTTGTGAATTGGAAGGACAGCTGAGGGCGAGGAATAAAACTAAGGCTTTTTTATTTTGTAAAATTTACTTTGAATATAATAACTTTCACACCTCTGTAGTATTATTATTATAGAAAAGGAGGAGGGAGATAGTTTTCCCTAATTTTCCTCTCTGAGCCGGGAGTTGCTATTACATATGAGCGACATTTTCAAACCACTCTTATCTGGGACTAGCTGCATAAAGAACATTTGTTACTAACATGATAAAGCCTCTGTCACTTTCATATTGTCAAGTCAGGGATCAGACAGGTCAATAAAAGTGACAAATTTATTCTAGCCCATACCAGAAGACACAGTGCACTGTAAACACTAGGTCTTGCTAGCAAAGGCAGTATTGATGAAAGGAGAATGCTAGCACGCAGCCCTGCTTCAAGCCGGCCACAATTGTCGCAGTTTCTGCTTTTGGCCGACAATTTACTTCTCTTTCTTCGGACTCTCGCCCAATTCGCAAGCAGATTATTTTCTTTTGGTGGTGTAAATAATCACACACAATCACGCCTTCTTCCAAAACCCGGTCTACAACCTGGAACGAAACAATGAGACATTTTCTGTGAGCTTGCATTCAGGAGATAGTGGGTTCGAATCCCACAGTGGGCAGCCCTGCAGACAGTAGTTTCCCACTTTCACACCAGGCAAATGCTGGAGCTTTATCTTAATTAAGGCCACGGCCGCTACCTTCCCAATCCTGGCCCTTTCACTCCCCTCCGTCGTCGAAAACCTTTGATGTGTTAGTGCGTTGTTAAACAAGTAGCAAACAAATTGTACGATATTTTCTCGAAACCGCTAGTTGATTCTATGCACAAAGCACTGCACGGCTACTATGACAGACATTCAGAAAATATTAAAACAAATAAACAACTTCCCTCGCATATGCGTCAAAATAATGACTATATAATAGGCGTACCCTCGTCGAATGCTTAACGCATGTACCCTCGAAATCTTTAGTATCTCGTATCCAAAAACATTAATTTCAGGCAAGAAATCGGTACAGCCCCCAGAATCACCTAGTACCTGCTTACACTCTCTCTCTCATTGGTCACAACCATTAGACGCGTTAACAAGTGCATATATCTGAAGAGTGAGGGGGTGTGGAGAAAACGAAGTACGAGGATATCTAGCATGAACGAAACACACGCGGAGGGGAAGGTACTTGCTTTACCGCCTGCCCACACGTCCCATTAGTTCCACAATGAATGGAGAGGGGAATGAAGGGAGGAACCACACGCCTCCTTCAAGGCAACAGACGTAATGTGTATTTCAACTAATTGAGGGTCAAATTCTCCAGTTTCTTTGTAATTCTTGTGTGCGAGGTCTGGCTGAAATGTTAGCGGTCTCGACTATGACTTCATTATCAAGTGGCATGGCGCTCAACCACCGTAAGAAAGAATGGCCCTTATTTTCGTCAATATTGGTCCTGTTAAATACTAATACTACAAATAATAATAATAATAATTGTACCGGGCGGTACACCTCCACTCCGATAATTTAAAATTTGCGCCAGTTGAAACTCCTCTGCTGGAGGAAGTCTGAACTTTATTGATGGTATTAATTTTCTACTTTCACAGAAGATGTCACTACCTGTAAATTTCGGAGTTTTAGAACTGTGTCATTTTTGATGTGGTTTTGTTTTGCTTGAAGTAAGAAGTGTGAACTTTCTCTTCTAGAGGACACCACTGAAAAACTACAATAGTACACCCTAGTGGGAAGAAAAATAACTGTTCTTTGGAGAAAATTTTATTTCAAAAGTTTGTTCTTTGTTAAATTTCTTTCTGTTATTGTTTAAGTTGGCTGTATACCCCTCTCTTTCCCCTTGTTTTGCATTTGACCAATCTCGAATTTCTGTTATTAATTTCTGACCAATCATAGGTATCTTCCCCCAACTTGAATATGTTTCTGTACCCGAGCCAATAAAAAGTTTGTGGGAGGGTGTTTTCTTTCCCCTAACACCTAGAACCTTCCGCGAGAGGATATAAACTGCTGATTTTTGGGTCTCCGGGCCACTTCTGTTCCATCTTTCAGTGTATAAAGTACATAGCAGGAGGCGGGAAGCGCCTCTTTCCTCGGCAGCGGTCAGCAATAAGGTAATGGCCGATTAATAAATTCTTTCTTTGCTAGCTCAGCAGTTTAACTTTCGGGGCGGGTTCGAAGCGTTCCACTATGTAACCTTTTCCTAAAATGTAACTACTCTTTTCATCTATTCTCTTGTAAAGCTACATTCTGGGATAGAGAGTGCTAACCCTCTCGAGCTCCCACTCATATTGTTTTGAGGTGAACTTACTTTTCTCAAACCTATTCTTCGTTAATGTAAAACAAATCGTTCTCTTCTTAAGTCACCTCTTTAGTATGGGATCAGCCCTTGTATTAACGGCCTAGCGCCAAGTAGGTCTTAATCAAAGTGTATTAGGAGTGCAAGTTCGCCTCCTCTCAAATTGTTATTTTAGAGGTCATTTAATTAACATTATTTTCGTTTAATAGACCTCAGTAGATTGGGTATTTTACCCCTGTGTTTATGTCCGTTGAGGACAGCTTGAAGGTGGAGTTTGGTGTGGCCTGGGAGAGGCTTAAATTTGAGAGCGAGTGGCTCTTTTGAGTGTGGTATGCCTCGAGGAGGCTTTTCAGTGTAATTTGGAGCAAGGGCTCCTATGTATGAACCAAACATTGTGAATTCGGGGCGCGAAGCCCAAATCCTGTAAATATTGTAACTACCTTATTTGACTTGCTACTCTGTACCTGCCATGCTTGTTACTTATTTATTTTGAAGGGAAAATATAACCTTATTAAATTTTAAATTTAGTTTACATGCACTATAATTTCGTAGCTTGAGATCCATTCACACCCGCACCTTCTTTCACCTCTACCTACCGCTAAAACACGGTAACAAGTGGTAGCAGAGCGTGGTTGAATGGGTCTCAATTTAGCCCCTTTTGACGGCTACACATTGTTTTGATCCGAACTCTAACCATTTTCTCAGTTGCTGGAATTTTTTGACTTTTTCAAAATTGTTCTGTCATCATGCCCGGCCCTCGCGATGTTCTCCATCTTAATTATTTGCGCAAAGAGGAGTTGATCTATGAATTAAATATCAGAAATGTGCAATCTGGAGGCACGGTTGCAGTAGACACTAACAAGCTTAGAGAGTCCCTTGATTTGCCCATTTCCATCCCCAATCTGGGAGAGAAAGAAATTGATGACTCTCTTTCCACGATCGTCGAGAATATTACTGGGCTAGCTTCTGTAGTTAGTTTTTTTGATGAAAATGATCCGTCTCCTAATCAAATTAAGCGTGTGCAAGGCAGGCTATATCATTTTTCGAATAGGGTTAACGATCTGTTGTCTCTAAAACTGAATGACGTTCAGAGGAAGGAAGCTAGTACGCTCCTGGAAAATATTTCCGAATTATCTAGTAAGGTCACTCAATTGTTAACTGGGGAAGTTCCTCCCAGATCTGATCAGCCCACCATAGTGAATGTAGGTAGCGAGGAAGAACCTGCTAAGGGAGAAGTAAATAGGAAAACCATCGCTGCTCAAACTATCTCTGCCCCATTGGACAACGAGTCTGAACGCCGTGCATCGTTGAGTAACATCCGTTCTGAATTAACTTCCTTGCCATTGAAACCTTTACCTACTATGTCACCAGGGTTTAGCAGCTTGCCTCATCCATTGGCAATGTTGCTCAGAGGTATCTCTAAGTTTTCCGTTAATACCACCAGTGATGTAATTTCATTTTTAAGATTTCTAGTTGAATTTCAGGATCATGCCCTTGTGTTTTCTCTTTCTCCATGTCAAATTTTGCAAATTATCTATCCGTATGCTATTGGTATTCTCTCAGATAAAATCGTAAGAGCCATTGCCGAGCAATCATCTATTGAGGATTTCCATGCCCACTTGCTAGCTAACTTCATCCCTGCTAGGGCCAGGTCCTCCCTTATTCAGAAGTACTATTATCGGGTACAGCGCTTGGATGAAAACTTGGCAGACTTCATCCAAGATATTAAGTATTATACTAGGGTGTTTGCTCTTCATTTCCCTGAGGATCAGATTGTACAAGCTATTGTGGAAGGGATTTCACCACCCTATAGGTCATATTTGTGTTTCGCGGCGTGCCCGCAAACTTTCTCTGAACTTGAAGCATTGGCCGTCTCAGAGGAAGGAGTTAGATACGCCGATTCTTTGCGTGTCGCGAAAGAACCCCCGCCTTCCTTTAGTAACACTCGGCCTCCACCTCGCCGACCAGTCAATCCCCGTAAATGTTATGCTTGCGGGTCGCCTGACCACCTGCGCAACAAGTGTCCACTGATCAAGTCAAGTGGGACAAGGAATGGAGCCGGGTCATCACAAGGCTGTTTTAAATGTGGGGCTTTCTCACATATTGCCAAGAATTGTCCCAATTCGAATAGCACCCCCTCCTGCTCAACTTCTGGTGCAAATTCCACCTATGCCAATAATAAAAAGTGACTAGTGACTTCGGCTGAGTCGACTAATCCATCTTCCCGAGACTCAGCCCCGGGTAAACAGGTTGTAAATTCAGGGAACGAGCAATTTTCAAATTCATCTTTTGAAGGTCCCAAAGAGTGTCTTAGGATTGCGGCGGATTCCCCCGCACCGGTCCCCTTTCTCAAAATTGAGTTAAATAACGAGCCTATAACAGCTCTCTTAGATTCAGGTAGTGTTTGTTCTATTATTTCGGCTGATTGGTATTCAAAATTGAAATCTGTTTGTAAGCTTCCTAACTATTGTTTGTCGGCGATCCAATACGTTTCGGCTAATTCCTCTCCATTAGAAATTCTCGGTTCCTTATATGTCAAAATTCGTATTTTTCAATTCACATGGAAAGTTAAATTGTTTGTGGCCAAGCATTTGTCTTGCCCCATTATATTGGGAGCGGACTTTATTTCTCACACTGGTCTTGTGCTCGATCTTCAGAGTAGGTCTTGCACTTTCAAATTTGCCTCTAATTGTAATATCCCTCTATTAAAGTGTAATTCTGCATCATGTTCTTCTATTTCGCCTACCCAGGATGAGATGTTGTTAGACCTTAGACATCTACCTGAGGAGCAGGCTGATAGTATTCGCAAATTGTGTCAGTCATTTCCCGAGGTGTTCTCTGATACTCTTGGTGTTACTGACCTTATTGAATACAAAATTGAGGTCACGGATTCGATTCCTGTCCGTTTTCCACCTTATAGGCTATCTCCACCTAAAATGAAGGCTCTAAAAGAAATCATCGATCAGATGTTGAAGGACGGTATTATTAGGCCCTCTAAGTCAGCGTATTCTTCGCCTATTTTTTTAGTCCCGAAACCCCAAGGAGGCTTCAGGCCTGTCATTGATTACAGGGCTCTCAATCGGAAGGTGGTGTTACAATCTGTGCCCCTTCCTGACCTTCATTCTTGTTTTTCATGGTTTCGAAAGGCCAAGTTCTTTACTATCTTGGACTTGAATCAGGCCTATAATCAAATTCCCCTTGCCGAAGAGTCTAAACATCTTACAGCGTTTGCCACGGACTGGAATTTATACGAATACAACCGCGTGCCTTTCGGGCTCCCCACGGGAGCAGCTGTACTCACTAGGCTACTAGATAGGGTCTTCTCCGACATCAAATTTGAGTACTTATATCACTACTTGGATGATGTCGTCGTATTTTCAGAGACTTTTGAAGAGCATCTAGATCATCTGCGAGAAGTTCTCGATCGCCTTCGTAAGGCTGGGTTAACTGTTAAGTTGTCCAAGGTTGCCTTTGCTAAGCCCTCTATGTCTTTCCTAGGGCATATTGTGTCACCGGATGGTGTAGCAGTCGATCATTCTAGAACACAGGCCATCCGTGATTTTAAACCTCCCAAGGACATTAAAGGTATCGCCAGGTTCATTGGTATGGTGAATTTCTTCAGGAAGTTTATTCCTAACTTCGCTAATAGAGCGGCGCCCTTAAACCTTCTTCGTAGGAAAGGCATCAAATTCGAGTGGGGACCTTCTCAACAAGCCGCTTTTGAAGACCTTAAATTAGCACTTTGTAATGCCCCTGTACTTGCTATGCCTGATTTCTCGAAGAAATTCATTGTCCAAACCGACGCGTCGTCGTCGGCGGTAGCGGCAGTCCTTCTTCAAGAGACTGAACTAGGGAGGCGACCCATCGCCTACGCATCTAGGACTCTATCGGCTCAAGAAGCCAAGTATTCCATCTATGAGCTCGAAGGTTTGGCAGTCTTATTCGCCTTAGAAAAGTTCCGTCTCTATCTGGAACACGTCAAATTCGACCTGGAGACAGATAATCAAGCTTTAAGCTGGGTCTTAGGTAGGCCGCGTCGTACTGGTCGTATAGCCCGTTGGGCCATCCGTATTTCTGCCTTCCAATTTGATGTTAGACATATCAGAGGTACCGAAAATGTTGTTGCTGATGGACTCAGCCGTATGTTTTCTAACGACGTCGAGACCCACGAACCGGTCGACAGTTCATCACCTTCCGAGTCCATACTATTTGAGGTTAATGCCATCCTAACAGATGCTCCCATGCTTTTTAGGGATATCGAGAAATACCAACGTGAAGATCCGACGCTGGCTCCGATAATGGAAACCCTTTCTTCTGGGGAACATGTTGTCCCTTATGTTCTGAGGAATGGGGTTCTATGTTGCCCTTCGAGGCATGATAAGATGATGAAAGTTGTTGTTCCAGCGGTTCTTGTACCTATGATCTTCAAGTATTATCATGAGACCCCATTAGGAGGGCATCTTGGTATCTTTAAAACTCGTGAAAAGATTCGTGAAATGTTCATCTGGAAAGGTATGGACGGTGAAATCCGTGAACTAGTAAAGGCTTGTAAATCCTGTTTGCTTAGTAAACCGACGATGTCCACCAAGGTAGGCCTCTTGTCTTCTCAGCAAGTGTCGCGCCCCATGGAACGCCTGTATATTGATTATGTAGGACCATTCCCCCAGTCAAAGGGTAATGCCAACAAGTTCATCCTTGTGTGTGTAGATGGTTTTACCAGATTTTCTTGGTTATTTCCGACTAAGCTGGCTACCGCTCAGTCTACCATTACTTGCTTAAATTCTATTTTTGCTTCTTTTGGTCCGTGCCAATATATTGTATCTGATAATGCTAAGGCTTTTACATCTAACTTATTTCGTAAATTCTGTTTTGACTTATCCATCTCTCATGTAACTACTTCTGCTTATTACCCTCAACCATCTCTGGCTGAACGGGTTAATCGTAATCTCAGGTCCGCACTTATTGCCTATCATCATGAAGATCATTCCAGGTGGGACACGTCCCTGCATTGGTTAGCTTTTGCTTTGAATTCGGCGGTTCATGAATCTCATAAGTTCACTCCAGCTTCCTTGATGTTCAAGTTTGTTCCCAACACGCCGCTCTCTAACCTTTGGTCTCTGAGTGACATTCTACCCGAGACAATAGATCCGGATAATATTAAAGATCTTTGGAAGAAGGCTAAAGCCAATCTTAAAGTGTCTCATGAAAAGGTTAGGGAAAGGTATGATCGTGGACGGAGACCCACCCCTTTGAAGGTAGGTGACCAGGTTATGGTCAAGAATTTTGTTCCCGCGGGCAAGCTTGCCCCCAGATTCCATGGGCCGTGTGTCATTCTCGATTTCCTTACGCCGGTTACATTGTTAGTAAGCAATCCAGCCACCGAGAGGATACTTAGGGTTCACCTGTCCCAGGTGAAACCGGTGTAAATTTTGTGTCAACTTGCTTCATATAATTTGATAGGAATATGAAGGTTATATTTTTTTTTTTTTGAGTTCCACTCTTAAGGCATTCTGCTCCTTCTATTTTATTTTATATGTAAGCATTTCTGTGAACCCCCCCCCCCCCGATTTGTTAAACTGCCATCCTGTCCTTGCCACGGCCATTACCACGCTCCCGTCTCCTGCTCCACTACACACAGTGGCTGGCTTAGATGAAATGCCATGGATATCTGCACGCCGCTGGCCCCTCAATCTCTCTACAAGCCTGTGCCCTCAAAGAAACATGATGGTCCAACACAATTCTGCCGCCTAGTTTTAATGTTTCAGTGCCCCCGCAGCCGCGCGGCGCCGTGCCGCAACTGGGTTCGAGGAAGGGCCCCCTCGGCCCCAGCGAGGACGACATGTGCACGGCGAGCCGGAGCTCTCCTCCCGGCCAAGGCTGATGTGCGGCGCACGACCTGCTACTTGCCCGCAGCCTGTATTTGTTCACCGCGGGCGCGGCGTGTTTCAACACCTCTGCTCCCCTCATAGTGCGGGCGAGCGGTATCTCAGGGTACTTGAGGGGTCCGAGCGGCCTCCTTTGGACGCAAGCTGCAACGGCCGGTCTGGCCATCCAAATTCATCAACCTCAACTACATGGACAGTTACGATAAGCAATGACTACACTCGGGAATTCAACAGCAATATTTGGTGGACATTGCAAAATTTTTCATCACTTTTAAGTATTAAAAGTTTATCCTCAGAATTCTACTTCTACAAACTTAAAAACTATTCTTCATCTGCAACAACAAAATTTTGAAACTAAATCAAACCAAATTAAGAAAATCTTATAAAATTTTTTTTTGGCAATTAATCTCCATATATACATCAAAACTTAGACCTTGTTTTCAAACAATTTCATGTGTCACCCCGGGAGGAACTTTTGGGGGGGGAGGTCTGTACCGGGCGGTACACCTCCACTCCGCTAATTTAAAATTTGCGCCAGTTGAAACTCCTCTGCTGGAGGAAGTCTGAACTTTATTGATGGTATTAATTTTCTACTTTCACAGAAGATGTCACTACCTGTAAATTTCGGAGTTTTAGAACTGTGTCATTTTTGATATGGTTTTGTTTTGCTTGAAGTAAGAAGTGTGAACTTTCTCTTCTAGAGGACACCACTGAAAAACTACAATAGTACACCCTAGTGGGAAGAAAAATAACTGTTCTTTGGAGAAAATTTTATTTCAAAAGTTTGTTCTTTGTTAAATTTCTTTCTGTTATTGTTTAAGTTGGCTGTATACCCCTCTCTTTCCCCTTGTTTTGCATTTGACCAATCTCGAATTTCTGTTATTAATTTCTGACCAATCATAGGTATCTTCCCCCAACTTGAATATGTTTCTGTACCCGAGCCAATAAAAAGTTTGTGGGAGGGTGTTTTCTTTCCCCTAACACCTAGAACCTTCCGCGAGAGGATATAAACTGCTGATGTTTGGGTCTCCGGGCCACTTCTGTTCCATCTTTCAGTGTATAAAGTACATAGCAGGAGGCGGGAAGCGCCTCTTTCCTCGGCAGCGGTCAGCAATAAGGTAATGGCCGATTAATAAATTCTTTCTTTGCTAGCTCAGCAGTTTAACTTTCGGGGCGGGTTCGAAGCGTTCCACTATGTAACCTTTTCCTAAAATGTAACTACTCTTTTCATCTATTCTCTTGTAAAGCTACATTCTGGGATAGAGAGTGCTAACCCTCTCGAGCTCCCACTCATATTGTTTTGAGGTGAACTTACTTTTCTCAACCTATTCTTCGTTAATGTAAAACAAATCGTTCTCTTCTTAAGTCACCTCTTTAGTATGGGATCAGCCCTTGTATTAACGGCCTAGCGCCAAGTAGGTCTTAATCAAAGTGTATTAGGAGTGCAAGTTCGCCTCCTCTCAAATTGTTATTTTAGAGGTCATTTAATTAACATTATTTTCGTTTAATAGACCTCAGTAGATTGGGTATTTTACCCCTGTGTTTATGTCCGTTGAGGATAGCTTGAAGGTGGAGTTTGGTGTGGCCTGGGAGAGGCTTAAATTTGAGAGCGAGTGGCTCTTTTGAGTGTGGTATGCCTCGAGGAGGCTTTTCAGTGTAATTTGGAGCAAGGGCTCCTAGGTATGAACTAAACATTGTGAATTCGGGGCGCGAAGCCCAAATCCTGTAAATATTGTAACTACCTTATTTGACTTGCTACTCTGTACCTGCCATGCTTGTTACTTATTTATTTTGAAAGGAAAATATAACCTTATTAAATTTTAAATTTAGTTTACATGCACTATAATTTCGTAGCTTGAGATCCATTCACACCCGCACCTTCTTTCACCTCTACCTACCGCTAAAACACGGTAACAATAATAATAATAATAATAATAATAATAATAATAATAATAATAATAAATTATTATCCTCAAAAACCAAAGTAAAAATAATCTGGCATTTAATAATTATGATTATCAGAGACTCAAAGGCGTTTGAAAAACCATTCCTATGAAGTTATTGTCAGCGCTGTCCGACAATTAAATGCCATATATTGGGTTGGGATTACATCGTGCACACTTCATCGCAATCAAATTACAGCTAATTAATTGTTTCCCTTGATTGGGAAACACTAGTATAGCCAGGATGTTTAACCATAGAAACATCTTAATCAGTTCCGAAAAAATGGGGTTGGGAGTGGCCTCTGAGTGCACAACGTGGCAAGCCACACCTCCTGGAAGACGAACACATGTGACGTAGCCTTGGTTACCTATTTCCTTTTCCACCCGGAATTCTTGTAATCGCGATTGTACTGTTGCTCGTTCGAAGTGACTACAGCGTCACACTCCGGCGTGGCCAACAACGACAATCATGAGAGGGAGGAAAGTTGTACCTACATGGGAAGTGAATTAGGCCTATATTTTGATGATAATTAAAATAGTGATAAAATATTAAATGCGAGAATTTATTGTGCCCACTGCCGAGCCTTGCTTTTCTCTAATAAAGCAGCTAATGGTCATTTTAATTCCTCTTGCCATAACGGCCAAATTTCCATTTCCAAAACCGCAGGTAAATACGAAGTTTAAAAAATTGGTTTCTTAACAGCAATGATTTTGTCCAAAACGTGAGGAGATGCAATGATGCGGTGCAACGACGTTGATTCCCGCATAGTGGTACGTGGTTCAGGACACGCACTTTTATGCCAAGAATAAAGCTGATATCAGCCAAACCAAACATGTCATGTCAAACATGTATGTCAAGGTTGTAGTTCTCATTGCGGTTAGTATCTGCTATGACTGTAAATAAATCCTAAGGCCAGACGTCAGCCGTTTCGGAACATTGGTATCTATTTGCCCAAGCCCGTCTTTTCTCATGTTTTATGCGGCATTCAGTTGTGTGAAAGCTCCGACGTGTGTACAGGTAATCGTCATCGAATTGATTAAGCAAGGACAAGATAGTGTTACGGTAAATATCATCATCGTATACACAGAAATGATGTTATAGAACACTGCAACCACCTAGCCTGATTTGGTGACTTGATTGAAGAACGAATATTATTAATTGGCTTCTGTTTTCTCTTTCTTCCTTTCTTTTCTTTCTTTCTTTCTTTCTTTCTTTCTTTCTTTTTCTGTCTACCTTAATCCGTTTTCCGTCCAGGGTTGGCTTTTCCCTCGGACTCAACGGCGGATCCCACCTCTACCGCCTCAAGGGCAGTGTCCTGGAACTTCAGACTCTGGGTCGGTGGATACAACTGGGCAGGAGGACCGGTAATTCACCCAGACGACCTCAAATGCTATGCTGAACAGGGGTCTTGTGTGGGGGTGGGAAGATTGGAAGAGGTAGACATGGTATAGGGAAGGAAGCGGCTGTGGCCCTCAGTTAGGTACCATCCCGCCATTTGCCTGGAAAAGAAGTGGGAAATCACTGGAAAACAACTTCGAGATAGCTGAGGTGGGAATCATTCTCTTTTGAGATATTGTACATCGTACGCTGACCTTTCAGAAATTCCTTGTTGGAGGAAGCAACCACATCTGAGCGCTGTTTGTATGTTATGAATAGAGCTCGGATGTTTAGGAAAAGTCATATTTTTTTCTTTGTCTCTATTTTCTTACCTGATTTGATTTTGGTGCAAATCAGGTGATTATCGTCACGATTAAGTGATTTTTTTGTCATATAAATGCATATTTTGGCTATTTTTGTCATAAGGTCATATTTTGAGCTATTTTCGTAGAAACGTCATATTTCGGTCATATTTGGCGGTTTGACGACAGCTGTAGCTGTGCAAAATCATCGTCAACTTCCCGCACGAGAACTAGTACTTTTCCGCACCACAGCTGTAATTAATAAACGTGGAATACTCTGCCTCTTCTATCAGGAATGCGCAGGAATTGTTTTCTAACAGTTTGTCAGAAAGTCTGGCGTATATTAAGTCGTACTTTGGAATTATATCGAGTGCAATTACTCGTTCAGAAGCTGCTAGTTTAGAAATTCATGCAAGTATAGAAATTGTGAGAGGTGTTGAACTTTCAGTACAACGATCACACGGAATAGTTGGCGTCAGTGTAAACCGGAAACTTCTAAACGTGCTTAATCGAAATGACAGTTTTCGCTGTATGTGCAAGATAAATGATGTTCTTAGAGGAAAAGGTACCAGTACATTTCAAGATGAATGCATACTCGACAGCAGTGATTTAACATTATTCAAATATGCCCCAATAACGTCTTGTGATGCACTTCTTACAAAACTGTGTTAAGTGATAATCGGAGGTCTTTCGCGCGTGATACTTTGAAGATTAATCTTCTCAAACACGTCACTACCACCCGCGGGAAAGAATGAAAAAGTTATGTCAGTTTGCACTATTGCCCTGCCGCCCTACCATAATGTATCTAAATACATCTACTTAATTCGTTTCGTGGTGCTCAATTTAAACTTTAACGCATTTCAGTAATATTAATGTAATCTGAGCTTAAACGTTCCAAAATATTTTTTAAAAAGATTGATTTCTATTTTTCTCGTATTTCAAACCACCAATGAAGGGTGCAAACATGTTTTGACTTTTAAAATATTGTGTGATCTGATAATCTTAGCGAAGTTAGTACTTCACAGGTATAAATTTACAAATGTTTGATAAGTGAATCAAGGAGAATAGACTGTGAATAACTGTTAAACATGTGTATTCGGAAACTTAATTAGAAAGTAAGAATTAAGAATTTAGTTAACTAATTTGTATTAAAGGGATTGCCGCGTCTATTTATAACTTATTTTAAAATGGCCATACTTAGATTAATCATTTTTGGGTCATATTTTGTAATTTTTACGTCATATTTCGTTACTTTTAAGGTTATATTTCGACACTTTTGAGGTCATATTTGCTTGCTTATTTGGGCTATTTTAAGGTCTTAAACACCCGAGCCCTAGTTATGAATATTCAGTATGAATACTCTACTCAGTTGACCTCCCAAGGCTGAGTGGATTCCGTTCCAGCCCTCTCATCACTTTTTATCTTTCGTGGCAGAGCCGAGAATCAAACCCGGGCCACTGGGGGGGGGGGGTGATAGTTAATCACACAAACCACGACACCACAGAAGTGGACAATTGGCTTCCTAATCATTGAAGATTGGAAGGGATAAACAAGGAAGAGGGAAGGAAGCGGCCGTGGCCTTAAGTTAGGTACCATCCCGGCATTTGCCTGGAGGAGAAGTGGAAAACCACGGAAAGCTACTTCCAGGATGGTTGAGGTGGGAATCGAACCCACCTCTACTCAGTTGACCCCCCGAGGCTGAGTGTACTCCGTTCCAGCCCTCGTACCACTTTTCAAATTTCGTGGCAGCTAATCACACTAACCACTACACCAAAAAGGTGGACAATTACAGTAACTCACGCAACATAAATGGCATAAAATCAAATATGCATGCATCTGATCCCACATTATTTATTTATTTATTTATTTATTTATTTATTTATTTATTTATTTATTTATTTATTTATTTATTTATTTATTTATTTATTTATTTATTTATTATTCGCTAATCGGCCAACTAGGGACCACGATAAGTTTCATTATACATTCTGGCGTTTACTCAGATTTCGCTCAATCCAGTAGAGTTTCATCAGATCGCTGTGTCGAGCAGGGCGTTCATCCGACTACTTTGCATCAGTTGTCCACTTCACTTCTCGGAAAATCCTAACAGTCACGATGCTTGTTCTGAAAAGATCTCGTTTGTGCGCGTCTTCTGGTCGTAGGCCCATTTCTTCGATTTCTTTCTTGACGATGTCCGACTTGGCTGAATGGTCTGCGTACTGGCATTCGGTTCAGATTGTCCCGGATTCGATTCCCGGCCGGGTCGGGGATTTTAACTTTCATTCGTTAATTCCAATGGCTCGAGGGCTGGGTGTTTGTGCTGTCCCCAACATCCCTGCAACTCACACATAACACTATCCTCCACCACAATAATACGTACTATCTGCGCACTTTTTAGTGATAGATTTACACCCTAGTGCTGAAGTGGTCGACTTCGGTTATCTTCGAGATTCGTATTGGCAACCTTTGAAACACAAACTAATCATCGTTTATCATCGCTGTGCGCCATCTGGCGTACACTTTAAGTACTCGTACTGTTGTTGTTTACACAGCAAAGCCAAACTATAGAATTCATGCTAGGAACACGTTTCGCAACGGGAAATGTTATATAGTATTATATATTGTGTGTGTGATACAGTTGTTTGCTTAAAATAATAAAGGTTTATAAAATTCATATCGATCGATCATATTATCGATTCAATTCAGATTTCATTTCCATTCAGTTGGCAGTATTAACGGAACCCTTCTTACTTCTCCAACGAGTACAAAAATCTATCACTAAAAAGTGCGCATACTATAGTTACCTACACATGGCAGACGCTGTCCATCCTCATCGGAGGGTCTTCATTACAAGGGCTGCACTCGGCTAGAAATAGTCGCACGAAATTATTATTAATGACGATAACGTACCAGAAATCGCTGTTTTTGGTTTTATTAAACAAAGTCACCTCCGTACAGGCCATGAAGGCCCTTGGAGCAGTGGAAGGTAAAGGCTTACACCATTGTTAACCGCGGCACGTGATGGGGTAGAGTGGTTAGCTCTACGCCCGGCCGCCATTGCCCCCAGGAATTAACCGGGTACTCATTTTTGGCGTAGGCTAAGTGAACCTCAAGACCATATGCACCTCCGAAAGTAGAAATTTCGCTTCTTTTTACGACTTCCTGACGGGGATTCGAACCCACGTCCTTCCGGGCGAACCGAGCACGCCTTTATCGCCTCGGCCAGGCAGCCCCTTTTGGTATTATTATTAATTATTATTATTATTATTATTATTATTATTATTATTATTATTATTATTATCATCGAACGAGTGACTGCATGGTTTGAGTCACGTATCTGACAGCTTACATTCAGGAGACGGAGCGTTCGATCCAACTTTCGGCAGCCCTGAGGATGGTTTCCTGTGGTTTCACATTTTCACACCAGGCAAATACTGGAGTTGTCGCTTAATCAAGGTAACGGTCGGTTCCTTCTAACTCCTAGCCCTTTCCTATCCCGTCGTATCCGTAAAACCTTTCTGTGTCGGTGTGACGTAAAACAAATTGTAAAAAGTTTATTATTATTATTAATTTTAACAACCATGAATTATCACAACTTCACTACATGTGTGTAATAAACAAGTGACCTCCTTGGAACTACTTTAAGCGATTATATCCGCCAGTCTTTAGCACAGTTGACTCCCGGTTCAGAAACATTTAATATCATGCACCGCTTAACGATATTACAGTTTGAAGGAATTCATATAGCACGGATTATATGAACACATCGTACAAAACTGCTTCTCAAGCAGTAATATTGATAACGGACACAAGATATCACATGTCCCTGCCCCGGAAGTCAGATGCTGAAGACAGCCGAATAAAATTGGTTGAAAATGCTTCAATGAGGTAATTTATTTACCGTAAAAACTGCAGTAATGTCGTTATCTTTCATTGTTTATATTTAAATTTCGAAGTTCTCTAGTGGATATCCTCAGAGCTCATTTACGTAATTACGTTCATTGTGACTTCTACTCTCTCCCTCTTCAGTTCTGTGGTTTGTCCAGTTCCTGTCTGACTGGGAAACTTTCGAAGTTCACTGAGATTCGATTACGGAAGTACAGGTTACTCTTCCTTATGTATGTGCATTGTCTGCATCAGAGGTTGAACGAGGGGTCGCCCACAGCCTTATCGACGTAACTCCCTTGTTTATGAGGTCACGACCAATTAACTCGTACGCTTCCTAGTTTACACCTAAACACTTTCATCTATTCACTGTACTCTCTGATACTCTCCAGATACAACTATGAGACGTCCTCTTCTTTTACTATTTAAGAACATTTTTGGGTTTGAAATAGCAGCTACCAATAGTAATCAAACTTTGTATCCTTTGCGCTTTAAAACTGAATGATATGTTTATAGTAATGAGTATAATACTTTTAACCTAGTTCGTGTAATTATTTGGTTTACAAGTGGAACACATACCCAAGAATTTTAATTTTAATTAATCAATCAAGCATCTTCTCCTGGGGCCTTTCCCAAATACATAGGGTCACCACTACATGTGGACTGAGCCCAATTTTATTTCCAGTTGACTTTCGTGACCATACCGCACGCTGTACAACCACTTTATGCACAATTGCTTGATGCTATTCTCCACATATGCAAGTCGGTAAATTAAACACGCCGAATGAACATCAAATGAAACCTAGCAACTGGGCTACGCGGTTCGCGTCATATACTGTAGCTGTATGCTTGCATTTGAAATAAGTTTTGAATCCCACCGTCGACAGGTCTGAAGATTATATTCCCCGTGTACTTCGATAAAAGTCAAGGCCGCTACGTTCCCAATCCAAGCACTGTCCCACCCTCGTATCGCAGAAAACCTTCGATGTGTTGGTGCGAATTTAAAATACTAGCAAGAAAGAAACCGAGCTGGCATGTTCTATCCCGGCAAGTCCGATGGCGCCGGCCTTCTCTTGTTAGATTTACTGGCACGCAAAAGAACTACCGCAGGACAAAATTATATTAATTATCTTAGCACTGGTGTAACGGGTACTAAGAATCACGTGTTCATTGTCAAGGTAAATTATGTGAGCATCATGAAATCTCACTAAACTGCACTTAATTAACTTATAATCGCAAAATGGGTCCAACTCATTGGCTGAATGGTCAGCGTTGAGGCCTTCGGTTCAGAGGGCCCCGGTTTTATTTCCGGGCGAGTCGGGGATTTTAATCGCGTCTGATTAATTCTTCTGTCTCGGGGACATTTTTCTCTTCATATTTAGACAGCATACTACACTACAAACCACCGCAGGAACACGCAATAGTGATTACATCCCTCCATATAGGATTGGCGTCAGGAAAGGCATCTGGCCGTAAAACACGGCCAAATTCGCATATGCTCCACAGTTCGCACCCACGACACCACAAACGTGGGAAAAGCGGTAGAAAGAGAAGAAGAAGAATAGCACAATGTGTTTCTTGATTTATGCAGTCCATACAGCAACATTTTTAAGTGCAACCACACGAATACTCTTTTCCCTATTTCTTTAACATCGTGGCCTCAAGTACTCTAACCCCGTCGGAATCGGAAAAGAACAAGAGTTGACCACGGTAGATCGGATAGGATAGATGAAAATGAGAAGCCTGACACAACTACGTGGAAACAATTCCAGGACTCAGCTGAGGGCCTCATGGTCCCCAACCCATGCTCCCATGTGAAGAGTCCCTGGGGCCCATTTCATTCGCCTCTTACGACAGGCAGGGGATACCTTGTTTGTTATTCTACCGCCCCCACCCACAGGGGATAGCGCAACAGCCCCGAAGGACCATGACCTACCAAATAACCACTGCTCAGCCCGAAGATGGTGGTGATTATTGTTTTAAGAGGAAGTACAACTAGGCAACCATCCTCCATGTAACATTAATCAGAGGGGGAAAATGAAAAATTCCCTAGCCCTCGGAAACCTAATAACGTCGGGGTCGGAAAAGAACAAGAATTGACCAAAGAAAGTCGAATAGGATGGATAAATGTTAGGAATCTGGCATAAGTGGAAACAATTCAGCCCGAAGGCTTGCAGATTATGAGGTGTCGTGTGGTCAGCACGACGAATTCTCTCGGCCGTTATTCTTGGCTTTCTAGACCGGGACCACTATCTCACCGTCACACACCTCCTCAACAGTAATCACGTAGACTGAGTGGACCTCGAACCAGCCCTCAGATCCAGGTAAAAATCACTGACCTGGTCGGGACCGGGGCCTACGAGTAATAGGCAGGCACACTACCCCCTACACCACGCGACCGGCATTTGGTGCTTACGTGACAAAATTAATTAAAGTAGGTTTTTTCTCATGGTTTAACTTCGCACTAAACACGTCGATGGTTTTCGGTGAACTAAGGATGGAAAAAAGCTAGGAATGGGAATATAACGCCCGTGGCCTTAATTAAGACACAGTCCCATTTGCCTGGTGTGAAAATGAGAATCCATGAAAAGTCATTTTCATTGTTGCCGACGGCGGGATTCGAACCCACTATGTCCTGAATGCAAACTCACAGCTAAGCAACCCTAACCGCACGGCCAACTCACTAGATGCCCATCTACCATCTAGTAGAGCAAACCGAAACGTTGAAATTAACGCTCAGATGGCCTAGATGATGTCAAATTAAAATATATACATGCTGTAGTGAGGCCATGCGGCCCGGAGTCCCGGGTTCGATTCTCGGCTCTGCTACGAAATTTTAAAAGTGGTACGAGTACTGGAACCGGGTCCACTCAGCCTTGGGAGGTCAGCTGAGCAGAGAGGTTTCGATTCCCATCTCAGCCATCCTCGATGTGGTTTCCCAATTCACCTCCAGGAAAATTCTTGGATGGTACCTATCTTAAGGCTACGGCCGCTTCCTTCCCTCTTCCCTGCCTATCCGTTCCAAACTTCTCATCACCCCCGCAAGGCCCCTGTCCAGCATAGCATGTGAGACCTTCTGGGAGAGGTACTGGTCCTCCTTCGCAATTGAATCCCCGACCCAAAGTCTCACGCTCAAGGACACTGTCCTTGAGGCGGTAGAGGTGGGATCCCTTGCTGAGTCCGAGGGAAAAACCAACCCTGGAGGGTAAACGGATTATGAAAGATATATTTTAATAATAATAATAATAATAATAATAATAATAATAATAATAATAATAATAATAATACGGAGAAAAGAAATAAGCTACCGAATGAAGGAATACAGGCGGAACAACAAATCCAAGAATATGAATGCATAACCAATATACTGAAGTTCTTATTGCATTGTCGATAGTGGTGGAGATTATTGTTTTAAGATAAACTACAATATTGTACAACCGTCCTCTGTTAACATTAATCAGAGGGAAAATAGTAAAGGTCGAACGTCGAAGAATGAAGATATCGTCAAAAGAAAGGCAAGGACTATGAAAGGCATGAAAACGAAAGACTCCCTAGGTCTCGCAAACTTAATACCCTCGGAGTCATAATAGATCAGGAGTGGACCAAGACAGGTCAGACAATAAACGTGAAAGCCAGGACATTGCTACAAATAAGTGTATGCTATGCCATATTTGACGAGGGGAACCATGGTCACCAACCAAAGTTCAAAAGTTGAGAGTCCCTGAGACACTAGTCCCCCTTTTAATCACCTCTTACGTCAAGCAGGGGATGTCGCGAATGTATTCTAACACCCCCACGTACAGGAGCAGTCTATAGCTGCCAAATCGAAATTAATAATAATAATAAGAACATGATGAATAAGATAAAGATGAATATGAAGAAGAATGTCATTTTAATTATAGCATCCAAGCAGTCAGTTACTTGAAATCAAAGACTTAGTTTACTTTTTGATATAGGCTGTGCCTTAACTCTCTGATGTGCATATTGGCTGACACAACGGTATAAATGCTACCCGTTTCTCTGTCATTGTTAAAACTGTGAGAGATTTCAGATACTGATGCTTACAGGATGAGCACTTTGTCTACAGTGTTGAATCAGATTCCACTTTCAACACTACTCTGAATTATTAACAAACAATGGACCACGATGAGAAAGTACAAGATAAGGACAGGCATAAATTCTTACAGGAACTCTGCTCCAACAACAAGATGATATCCTCCCTTAGCGTGGGATTACAACTTTACTTCCAGGGTGAACAGGTTATCAATCAACAAGGTATCACTTATGATAGAAGCAAACGAAACAAAAACTGTTTGTAATCGATGTGGTATAAAAACTATAATCTAATCTACGACATGTAATTTATTTTTAGTTTCCTCTGTGATTATGTCGTGCGATGACAGCATGGACCTATCTCAGGTGGCACATTTAGTGTTTTTCTTTCTTTGTTTCTTACTCTGCTTACCCTCCGGCTTTGGTTTTTGCCCTCGGACTCAGAGAGGGATCCCACCTCTACCGCCTCAAGGGCAGTGTGCTGGAGCGTGAGACATTGGGTCGGGGATACAACTGGGGTGTATGACCAGGACATCGCTCAGGCGGCCTCACCTGCTATGTTGAATAGGGGCCTTGGTGGGGGATTGAAAGATTGGAAGGGATAGACAAGGAAGAGGGGAAGGAAGCAGCCGTGGCCGTAAGTTAGGTACCATCCCGGCATTTGCCTGGAGGAGAAGTGAGAAACCACGGAAAACCACTTCTAGGATGGCTGAGGTGGGAATCGAACCCACCTCTTCTCAGTTGACCTCCCGAGGCTGCGTAAACCCCGTTCCAGCCTTCGTACCACTTTTCAAATTTCGTGGCAGAGCCGGGAATCGAACCCGGGCCTCCGGGGGTGGCAGCTAATCACACTAACCACTACACCACAGAGGCGGACATTTAGTGTTTTACAAACGCAAATATTGAAAACTCAGCCATATATCGCCCAACAGAGATTCGTTGCTCTATCATATGGTAAAGTAGAACGTCAAAATTGATTTTTAAAAAGGCAACGCAAATGGCGACAAATCAAAATGTCTATACACGGTATAATAATAATAATAATAATAATAATAATAATAATAATAATAATAATAATAATAATAATAATAATAATAATAATAATAATGAACCGAAAGCCTCAACGCTGACCATTCAGCCAATGAGTCTGACGGGTTAATTTCTAAGTGTATACGTTGTAATTATGTAACACTACATGTGAGGAAATGTTTGAATTTCTTCCCCTAATTTTGTGTTCGTATACTTAGAAATTCACAGACAAGTTTCCCTTACAAATAGTGTACTACAATAATAGTTACAAAGCAAATGAAATATTTCCTATGCCTTAACATTACGACTTACACTGGGTGTTATTATTATCATAGAAAGTGCTGTACAACATTTTACTCGCATGGACATGATTAACAGCTAATAAGAAACTTCGGACACTGGTAAACTATGGAAATTTTGCCACTAGATAGAGTTAAAACTCTAAATATGACATCCATCTGTTAGACATAGAAGTTTCATTTTACGGAGTGGTAATCGTCAGAGTTCACGGACTTTTAACTTACACCATAATCAGTGATTAAAGTAAGAATAACTGTTAGAGATCACAGACGTTGACTCCTTCGAAATCTAAAGCGAACTCGTTCCTACATTTCTACGTCGTGCCAACACAGACAGGTTCTATGACGTCGATGAGATAGTAAAAGGCTAGAAGATGGGAAGAAAAGTGACTATATAATTTTATTTCGTCTGGTGTGAAACCACAGAAAACCATCCTCGGTCCTGCCGACAGTACGATTCAAGCCTACACTCTCCGGAATGAAAGCTCATGGCTATGTGACGCAAACGGCACCGCCAACTTGCACGGTTAAAGCGAACTCCTTTGGTATGGTAAACCATTCAGGACGATCATATGTGTATAGCATGAAGACTCAATATAAGTTTTCCTAGGGTAGTTCAATATCTGTGTTGCCATTTAAGCACAATTACTGGAGTCACTATTTGTAGTAGAACTCATGAATATGCTTCTGTAGTTAACTCAACACGTGTACCTGTCACTTTTATTAGCTAAGTCCTGCGAAATATAAACATTTAATTTATTTTCTGTTTGCCACAGTGAAGAGTTCTCTTATTACCAATCGACAGATTTTTAAACTACTTATCATTGCCATAATGATGCGAGTATCAATTCAGTCTTCCCATAGTAATAACTTCATGTAGCTATTAGTGCTACATGCAGTCCTTACAAGGCAGACCCAACAGTGAGAGTGGGTGGCGTCTATCGTGTATACTAACTGCGCAGGATGGTGCGGTGTGTGGTATATGAGTTGCATGAATGTTGGGGGCAGCGCTAACACTCAGTCACCGAACCGAAGGAATTTTACGATTACAATTCCATGACCCAACCGAGAATCAAAGATGGGACCCCAAGATCCTGACACTGACAGTCTTCCCATGATATAACCGTGCCATTTTAGCCAGATCAGTCAGTTCGCAATAAATAATATCCGTTACGTAACATTATTTCATTTCACCCCAAGTACGACTAATGCCAAGCGGCGCGATCACGACAGTCCACCTGCACAATTCCCCACATGTCCTGCTTGTACCTTTCTCTTCTCGTGATCTCAGATTCCCTCAATGAAACATGCTGCTTCAAGACAAGAGGCTCTTTTAAGATCTTATACAGACTTTGACCGTTAAGTTCATTTCGTTTTCACATAACAGGAATTGAATTTTTATTTCACACCACCAATCGCAAATGTACATATACCTCCTTTTACATCCTTAACCAATGATTCTTCGTATTACTCGGCAAAATCAAACAGACCTTGTGAGTTCTTTTCATCATAAACATAGACTTCATTACAATATTCTGAGCTAGTCTTTGAACAACCAACATGTGCGTTAAAACATTCATCGCTAAATCTCACTTCATGTTCTGGAATATAATTCATTTTCCCCCCTTGATCGCATCTGGTTTGTGTCACACAGACATTGATTGCATTCCGTATAGTTTCATTTAGCACCGTTAAAACATATCTCACGGTGCTCTTGTACAGCCTTAATGGGCTGTTCTTAAACTTAACGACTTCCTGACGGGAATTCGAACCCACGTCCTTCCGGCCTAACCGAGCACGCCTTTACCGCCTCGGCCAGGCAGCCCCTAAATATAGTCAATGACAGTATTTTTTAATTGATTAAATACACTAAAATGTTCATCTTCTGCACAAGACAATATTTTGTCTAAAGTTCCTACCAAATGACCGTTTGTCAGGTCGAACGCCTACAGATTACGAGGTGACGCGTGGACAGCATCATGAATTCTATCGGTCATTATTCTTAGCTATCTACACTGAGGCCGGTATCTGACCATTAGATAGAAACTCAGTTATTCGCAAATGGGCTAAGTTGTCCTCGAATCAGCCCTCATTACCACGTAAAAATCCCTGACCTGATTGATAATCGAACGCGGTACCTCCGGGTAAGAGGCAGGCTCGCTACCCCTAGAACGCAGACGACCATCCATTCATTAATATTTCAACCACTATTACTTTGTCACAAAATTTCCATCTGAGCCCTATTCCAACTCCATATCTTCATATCTTTTCTACAGGCAAAGACCTTCGTCAGTTTATATACAACTACCTTCTACTTCCTTTTCTTAAGCACTATTTTGAATTGAAACTAGTTTTTAACTTCCCAAAATTCCTCGCTAGATAGTAATGAACAGTTTCATTTAAAACTCAGATGTAAATATAGTCAATTCAAAAGCAAAGTCATCTCCGTACAGGCCATGAAGGCCCTTGGAGTGGCGGAAAGTAAAGGCTTCCACTATCATAACCTCGCCACTTGATGGGGTAGAGTGGTTGGCTCTACGCTCGGCCGCCTTTGCCCCCATGAATTAACCTGGTACTCATTTTTAGTGTAGGCTGAGTGAACCTCAGGGTCATGTGCACCTCCGGAAGTGGAAATCTCGTTTCTTAAACTTTACGACATCTTGACGGGGATTCGAACCCACGTCCTTCCGGCCTAACCGAGCACGCCTTTACCGCCTCGGCCAGGCAGCCCCTAAATATAGTCAATGACAGTATTTATTAATTGATTGTTGTTGTTGTTGTTGTTAGTCGTTTAGTCGCTTTCGACTCTCCGTGACCCCATAGACCAAAGTGCGCCGTTTCTTCCTGTCATGAACGATTTTCCGAAGTCTTTCTAAATTGACAGCCGTGGCTTCCTTGATGCCATCAATCCACCTCATCCGTTGTCGCCCTCTTCTCCTGTTACCATCAGTCTTCCCCAGCATTAAGGTATTTTCCAGTGAATCATGTTTTCTCATAATATGACCGAAGTATTTTAGCTTTTGTCTGAGTATTTGACCTTCCAGTGAACAGCCTGGGTTGATTTCCTGTAATATGGACTTATTAAACCTCTTCGCAGTCCACGAAACTCGAAGGAGTTTTCTCTACCGTCTATTCTTCGACGCTCAGCCTTTCTTACTGTCCAGGTTTCGCTTCCGTACATTGCTACTGGGAAGACCATAGCCTTCACTATACGAATCTTCGTTCTTAAAGTTACGTCTCTCCTCTTGAATATGTTATCAAGGTTGGCCATTGCCTTCCTCCCAAGGAGCAAGCGTCTCTTAGTGTCATGGCTGCAATCGCCGTCAGCTGTTATTTTGGAGCCCAAGTAGATGAAACTAGGAACAGCCTCCATTGTTTCACCATTTATATGCCAGGAGGTGATAGGTTTAGTTGTCATGATCTTTGTTTTCTTGACATTCTACCTTAGTCCAGCTTTTGAACTTTCTTCTTTCACCTACATTAGTAGATACTTAAGTTGTTCTTCACTTTCTGCCAACAGGGTGGTGTCATCAGCATATCTAAGGTTATTTATATGTATCCCACCAATTTTAGCTCCAGTTTCTGTTTCATCTAATTTGGCATTCCTCATCGCATACTCTGCATATAAGTTGAATAAGTAAGGTGACAATATGCAGCCTTGACTTACACCTTTCTCAATCTTGATCCATTCAGTTGTTCGATATAGGGTTCTCACCGTAGCTTCCTGATCAGAGTAGAGATTTCTCATAAGGCAAATAAGATCATCTGGTACTCCCATAGTTTTGAGTACTTGCCACAATTTATTGTGGTCGACACAGTCAAAGACTTGAGCATAGTCAATAAAGCATAAGTATAGGTCTTTCTGGAATTCTCTTGCTTTCTCGATAATCCAGCGAATATTAACAATTTGATCTCTGGTTCCTCCGCCTTTGCGGAAACCGGCTTATTCTTCAGGTAGTTCTCGATCTACATACTGCCGAAGCCTATTTTGCAGGATCTTGAGCATAACCTTACTAGCATGCGATATAAGTGCGATTCTTCGGTAGTTTGAACATTCTTTAGCGCTGCCCTTCTTTGGAATTGGGATGAACACTGAGTTTTTCCAATCTTTTGGCCACTGCTGGGTTTTCCATATTTGCTGACATATTGAATGTAGCACTTTCACAGCATCCTCTCCTAGGATTTTGAACAGTTCTGCTGGGATTCCATCATAACCACTTGCCTTATTGTTTGCAATACTTTCTAGGGCCCACTTGACCTCACTTTCTAGGATATCTGGTTCTGGCTCTGACAACAGAGTAACGTCATCATCAGGAGTATTCCGCTCTTTCCTACACAAATTGCCTACATATTCCCTCCGCCTTTCTTTAATCTCCTCTGCTTCAGTAAGATCTTTTCCATTTTTATCTTTTATCATTCCAATCTTCGCCTGTAATTTCCCTCTGATGTCTCCAATTCTTATGTAAAGATCTCTTGTCTTACCCAGTCTGTTATTTTCCTCAACTTCCTTGCATTGTTCATTCAAAAAGGCATTCTTATCTCTTCTAGCTAGTTTCTGAAACTCTGCATTTAATTTAGACATCTTCGATCTTTCCCCTTTGATTTTTGCATTCCTTCTTTCTTCTGCTATTTGTAGTGCTTCACCCGATAACCATTTGGCCTTCTTCTTGTTCTTAAATACACTAACATATTCGTCTTCTGTACAAGACAACATTTTTTTTAATTCTCTAACATAACTTGAGCAGAAGATTTGCCCATGCTAAACAGTGTATCCCTGAAGGATACAATTGAACTCAAGAGAAGTTAAGTGACACGTAACGCAAAGAATGTTGTCAATATTGAGTACGTTTCGAGTGACAACAATTCTCTGACTGCACGCGCTAGCCAATTTGTCTTCACCTCAGGTACTAAGATAGCAACAAACAGTACGCGAAGTGAATTATAAAACTGTGAACTCACTCATACAAATGACGCTGGAAAATCCAGCAGAACACAACGGAAGGCAAAGGATTAATTCCTCTGATGTCGATAAGCAGCAAATCTCCATATCCATCTACAATGGGCTTGTGAAATGAGAAGCAAGAGAGATTCCAGTTTTAAATGTGAACAGAAACGACTGTGGCTCATATTTGAGTGTTACGCATTTGTTTATATTTTCCTCTTCGATAATCATGGTCTGTAAAATACTTAATTCATGAAAAATACCCTGATAACACAAACAACTTTTGTTGATTTAACAGAAGACAGCTTGTACATTATAAGAAGTGGAATATTTCTTGTTCTATTTTCAATAATAATAATAAAAATATTCTAGAAATATATATAAAATGAATTTAAAATTCCTCGTTAGTCGATATACTTCTTTAGTCCCAAAATACGTTTCTATCATCTTGGAGAATTTCCATGTCTTCTGCAGATGGATATCTATTGGCAGGTTGAAATCTCGTGTTATGGTGAAGTGCTGATAGATCTACTTCATTGCTATAATTCATCGAAACAGAATTTAACATTTTATAATAAATAAAACATTGACATTTGATATTACACAGATAATTTATTGCCCCCCTCCCTCAACCCGCCCTCTAACGACGCCTATGAAATAAATAAGTAATATAGTTCAGAGGTTCCTAAAGCTGAGTCCGAGGATTCCCGAGAGTCCGTAGCAAAGTCTGAGGGTGCCCTAAGACAGGAAATATAAAACATACTATAATTTTATCAAATCTTTATGTTCGAGATGAAAACGATAAATAATATAAAGAATGCAAGAAATGAATTCAGAGCTTAAATTCCTCCGAGAAAATCCGTTCAATGGAAGATTACTTCCAGAAGTCACGATAATATTTTCCAAAGCATATTCTCGACGTTATTAAGTCATATTTGGAGTAACTTCATTTGCATCTAAATGACTATTTCCCCGTCATGGATGAAATTGGCTTCTGGATAAGGTATCCATTTGCTTATGGGCTATCAACCAACCTCTCTCCTTCACTACCAGAATAAGGTTGTTTTATCAAAATAAAAAAGAGGTGTCAAGCGAAGTAGCCATGTATGTGTATGCTGACGATATGGTTCTAGGATCACACGATGTTAAAGAGCTACAAAAATCACTGGATACACTGGAGAAGTGGACAGATACAAATTAGTTGCAAGTGAACGTTGAAAAGACTGTCTACATGATTTTCAGGAAGAGAGGAAGAAAACTCTCAAGTGGCAAAGTGACTTACAAAGGGGAAACATTAAACAACGTAAACAGTTTTAAATATCTGCGCTTGACGATGCAGACGACAGTAAACTCCTTTAGACTTCATATTAGGCTACGTCGCTGCGGCAGCTATGAAAGCAATATTTGACATCAAGAATTTAAATAGATTATCTCTTAAGACGGGCATGATTTGTTTGACGCAAAAATAATCCCTATTTTAACATATGGACTGGAAAATCATTTGGGATAAGCTAAAAATGAATGACCTACACACTCTAGAAAAAATCAAAGCCCGATTCTTAAAGACAACCCTCTGTGTGCCAAATTTACTAGATCAAGACTGGTAAATGACCTTGCAAAGGAGTCTTTTTAATTGAAGATTTGAGATTCAAGCTCGCTCTACCTTATACAGGCGACTGGAAGAAACTCTTGGATGAAATATTGGCCAAAAGGAATGATATTTGTACTGAATTCCGTTCGACTGGAGCAATGACGAACAGAACTTGGACCAATACAAACCAGGATCTCCGACGTTTTGTCAATTCATGGATACCACCATAAACTCTGCAAAACTAAGATCTTTCATGAACCTGATGATAGTGCACTGTGCACTGTGTGATTCCACTTGTCCTCGTTACCATGTTGTGGAATGTTCTAAGCGAAATAGGCCTGTAATATACTTATGCTTACATGACATGTAAACGCTTTATATACACAAATTGTCTGCTCTATTAAATTAAATTAATAAGGTTGTTTGGAAGAGTATTCAACTGACAGTTCATTACAATTAAAGTTTTCACAATTTTAAAACTACATGAATAATTTTGACCATCCCGAACTCTCCAGGAAAGCACTGAAGTGCGTAACTGTTTCCTATTCCTTATTTGTGTGAAACCACCTTCTTCCACCTCACGTCTTTGAAATCAACGTTAAGAAATACACGTAGACTTAAAGTCGAGACTGACTTAATATAAAAATTTTCAGACCCCAAGGGGACCCAGCAGTGATTGACTTTTCTATTGCCGACCATACTAACATTGGAAACATTTTCTCAAAAGCTAATCGTTTAAATCCAACCAGACTTAAAGTACGCACAATTTATCGCATTTTTATAGCAGTAGTAGTATTATTACAGTAGAAATACATAGAAAAGTGGACTAAATTACCAAACTTTAACTAAATATTTGTCACAATTTGTATTTGATTGCTATAATTTTAATTTACTTTAATGAAAATGTTATAATTAATCTCTGTACCAAGTTCCATTTTTACAGACATAATATTTTCATAGAAACGTACACCTTATGCTGAAAATTCCATACTTTCGGAAAAATACATTTGAAGTTTGTGATACGATATGTTCACCTTACAATAATAGCTAAAACTCGTCAGGTCCATAACAGTCATCATTGCGAATTTCTTTATCTTCCAGCTTAAGTTTGAAGGCTCTCTTTGGAATATTCTAGCCACTTTATCATTTGTAGGCACTTTTCTCAGCCTCCCATACCGTCAGCTAGTCAAATTATCGAATATATATATCGTGTTCATCCCAGGTTCAATACCCATATGACTGATAGTTTTCATCCAGCTGACTGCCCCATCGTTGACATGCAGTGTTTAAGTCCACCAGTACAGTTTTATTCATGCGTTTCTGCACACAATATATTGAAGCTTTCGTTGAGATTTGGAGTTCTGCATTGGTTTCATTTAGCAAGCATTTTGTAGCACTTCTTTCTAGTTCCTAGATAATACCTAAGTCTACTATAATGTTCTCAATAATGTTAATAGCTTCAACAGTCCCATCACAATTACTAATATTCTCACACTCATAATAGTTTAGACAAGACGGCATCTTCTTACTAGCAGAAGGTGGTTCTGGTATATCTGTTACCTTTAAAGTTATTCTTACTATTAAACTTTATTCTTCCCATATTCAGGGTCTATATGGGTAAACGTTTAAGAATAAACACAATAAGATTGCTTCCTAAATCCAAGCTCTTGATTCAAATCACGAATAGAATATAAACAGAACACTGAAGTGATATTCAGGTGTTACTTACACTCGTTTAGCAACAGGGTAACCGTCCGACTCGCTGGCTGAATGGTCAGCGTACTGGCCTTCGGTTGAGAGGGTCCCGCGTTCGATTCCTGGCCGGGTCGGCGATTTTAAGCTCCATTGGTTAATTTCAGTGGCCCGGGGGCTGGGTGTTTGTGCTGTCCCCAACATCCCTGCAACTCACACACCACACATAACGCTATTTCTCTACCACAATAACACGCAGTTACCTACACATAGCACACGCCGCCCACCCTCATCGGAGGATCTGCATTACAAGGGCTGCACTCGGCTAGAAATAGCCACAGGAAACTATTTTATAACAAGGTAACCAACATTTAAAGCAGTGGTCATAGAATATATACAGTGAAGCCAAAGAAAATCTACTGCTGACGGTATAAACACAGCTTAATGAACGACAGAGATAGGAAGGCGTGGCAGAAATGTCACTGTTTGGAAAACGCTCTCTCTTTCTTTTCAGTATGCATCAAACATATAAAAACCATACATATTCGTATTCAGGGAGAACTATGGTATAACTTAATCCATTAAAAATGTCATTATTTCTACGGATTTTCACTGCAGACCGAATTGTATAAAAGCAGGTTCATTGCTTACAATTAAATTGGTTTGATGTCATTCTCATTATAATTTTGCCTGTTGATTTTAATACATCTGAATTAAAACTGAAGAGTTTGTAAAATATTTGCTGTTCGTTTTACTTTAAATCTCAGATGGGGTTCAAGAAGTTGTAATTTTTTTCAAGTGGACTGGAAAGTTTAGGAATCACTGATGTAGTTGATTCCAACTGGCGACTATAGGATAGTCGGCATCAGCAAAGAAACAGATTCCGAGAGGTAGAGCACCGAGCAGTACAAGTCAGCAGCACACATAGCGAACTCGCCCGCTGCTAACACTCCAGCTTCCCGCACTAGCTCCCAGGGCTAGTGCCACGAACTTCCGCTGGCAGCACCTCGCCGAACCTACCAGGCTCCAGCCGCAAACCCCAGCCCGCTTGCCGTATACTGCAGCACCCACCCCTCACTCCACCCCATGCACTCCACCGTCCACAGCCAGCCACCAGATGGCAGCAACAAGCCGAACCCAAACCCAAATTCATCGAAGAACGCAATTTGTCACAAAATCTTTGTGACCTGAGTTCGCAAGATTTCAGTGGAACCAACAACTTGAAAATACTAGCCCTGTTACGACCCAGGCAATGCACGTGCGTTTGAGAATTTCAGTGCTTTAAACGCACCATAATCCTACACCCCGTTCCCAAAATTCAAGAATAAGTGTCACGTCCAGGAGTCGAGACCACCCCGGTGGACTGAGTAGCCAGGACACCGACACCTCAGATTAACACAGCAGCGGAAACACCCCCTCTATACCCGCACCATGGTACATCAAGTCTTTGATCACTCCACTGGTTTTCCGTGTTTTTCATTCTCACACCAAGCAAATGTTGGGGCTGTTCCTACATTAAGGCCACGGCCGTTTCCTTCTTACTCCTAGCCCTTTCCCGTTCCATCATCGCCATAAGATCTATCTGTGTCGGTGCGACTTAAAACCAAAAAATGTATAATTATATGAGATGCTGCCAAAAGAAAGAATTCACTTTATAGTCAGTGTCAGTCAATACAAAACTGGTGAAGATTAGAGGTATTTAAATGGCATATGTTGTACAGAGGATAGATCTATTGCATTTTACATTCCTCGGCAGGAAGTCGAGAAATTTAAGAAACGAGATTTCTACTCCTGAAGCGGCCGGCCAAATGGCTAATCACCCTATCCTACCAAGTGTAGATGCTACGAACTTTACCTTCTACTCCTCCAAGGGCCTTCATTGCCTGTACGTAGATGGCTTTATTTATTTATTTATTTATCAGTGGCGAAGTAAGTGCTCACGGTCTTCTCTTACACCGTCTCAAAATGTTAATATCGGACAGTCTCCTATCACCACGTGATCACCCCTCGAAAATTTCACGCGAAGCGTCGGAAAATCCTATCCAGAATCCACGGATTGTGAGTCGAGTGTCCATTGCCTTTCACCAGCGCACCTTTCCTATCGAAACACCACGCATTGCTCGTAAATCAAAGATCTGAGCTGAAGAACTTTATTAGCTTGCATAGTGTAATAGAAATTATTGAAATTGTGTGAGCTAACGTAATCAATACAACAATTGAAGTGGTATTTCGTTTTCAATCTTGCAGGCTATCATTTATTGGGTACTGTCGTTCTGTTATAAAGAACCTCACCCCATAATGTAGCAATAAAAGTTCCGTTACAATCGTGACAAGCAGAATTACGAAACTGAATCTTCTAGTCCTTGACCTCTTGAACCGTACATCACGATTAACACACCTGTTCCATTCTTTGGCTCACTACACACGCGTATGGCACCCCGCCAGATTCCCACTTTGTCCCACATGACACTTTTCAACCTAATGGTCCTCTCCTCAGTACGTACTAATTGAAGCAGGATTCTTATTTATTGGTCTAATTCTGATGTCTTCAAACAAATTAGGCGTTGTTCAGAATCAATGTTGTGTCTAGGACAATAGAACTCGGCGAATTAAAACAGATGAAGCATTGTCTCATCGTGTAACGATTAAGAGGGAGGGGGGTTAGTACGGCAGTATTATTGGACCTTTATGTTCGGCTCCATGGCTAAACGGTTAGCGTGCTGGCCTGTAGTCACAGGGGACCCGGGTTCGATTCCCGGCAGGGTCGGGAATTTTAACCATCATTGGTTAATTCCGCTGGCACGGGGGCGGGGTGTATGCGTCGTCTTCATCATCATTACATTCGCATCACGACGCTCAGGTCGCCTACGGGCGTCAAATCAAAAGACCTGCACCTGGCGAGCTGAAGTCCTCGGACATACACCATTTCATTTTTTCATTGAACCTTTATGTTTTCCTTGTGCACATAAATGATACGAAAAAGAGGTGGAATCACAGGTAAGGCAATTTGGAGATGATTGCTATACTGTACAGAGTAATTTAAAAAGTTATGGGATTGTGAGTGACTGCAAAAAGATACAAAATTCTATTCTAATTCTATTCTATTCTTGTGATCAGCTGTAATTTCAGGAAGATAAATAATAGGCATAACTGAGGTATACAGGTGGATTTACGAAATGTGAACTTGTTGCTGTGCACGAAAAGTAAAGGAGGTTGAATAATTATTGTAAGCTGAAAGTTGTCTCACGCCCAATGAGTTATAACTAATGTATACATTCCAACAACTGATATCATCAGAGATAGAAAGTCGAGCTGTTCAAGAACACTTAATTTGCTGAATCATCTTCTTCTTCTACAATATCTGTGGGGTCAAGGGTATGAACTGTGTCGCACATGTGGATCTGTCCCTGTTTTACGGCCGGGTGCCCTTCCTGACGCCAACCCCTTATGGAGGCATGTAATCACTATTGAGAATTCCTATGGTGGTTGGTAAGGTAGCGTGTTGTCTGAGTATGAGGAGGAAAGTGTTGGGACATACAAAAACACCCAGTCCCAGTGTCAGAAGAATTAATCAGACGCGATTAAAATTCCCTGCCCAGTCGGGAATAGACCCCGGGACCCTCTGAACCGACGACCTCGACGCTGACCATTCAGCCAATGAGTCAGACAGTTAATTTGCTGAATATAAGATAATAACACTGCAGTTTAATATTTTCGAAAGAAGACGAAAAATGCAGTGAAGAAAGTTTGTGACAATGCCATGTAACATATTTAGTCATTTAGTGGTAGGCCTAATATCTCCCCCTGTAATATAGAAGAACGGGTTTCGATTTCTCGCCGGGAAATGTTTAGTGAAGGATAAAATATAAGAAAATATTCCTCGAGAGAATACACGTCCGCCTCTGTGGTCTAGTGGTTAGCGTGATCAGCTGCCACCTCCGGAGGCCCGGATTCGATTCCCCTTCGATTCCCGACTCTGCCACGAAATTTGAAAAGTAGTACGAGGCCTGGAACGGGGTCCACTCAGCCTCGGGAGGTTAACTGAGTAGAGGTGGATTCGATTCCCACCTCTTCCATCCTCGAAGTGGTTTACCGTGGTTTCCCAGTTCTCCTCCAGGCAAATACCGGAATGGTACCCAACTTAAGGCCACGGCTGCTTCCTTCTCTCTACCTTGCCTATCCCTTCCAATCTTCCCATCACTCCACAAGGCCACTTTTCAGCATAGCAGGTGAGGCTGGTGCTCCTTCCCAGTTGTATCCATCAAAACCAAAGTCTCGCAATCCACGACACTGCACTTGAAGCAGTAGAGGTGGGGTCCCCCGCTGAGTCCGAGGGGAAAATCGACCCTGGAGGGTAAACAGATTAAGAAGTAGAAGAAGAGAATACACAAGAGTGAGTTTAAACACATTTATACAGTGAGGTCATCAGATTTACGCTTCTTTCACAGAATGTTACTAATACTGGCTATGTCATTAATATTATAAATATGAAGTTTTAAGGGACAAATTTGTCTTACAAATATTTGGTTTTCAGATAATGTAAGGGCTGGGGATGCACGGTTCAACAGGTAAACTTTCTGACACAAAAACTGAGTGAATTCTTGTACGGAAAAATCAAATCCATAGTCATCATAAAATGACAAAACTATTCACAGTTTTTGGTCTACCCCTTAGTTCAATTTATTGATACGAGGTCGGGGACGAGGCAAGTTGAATTTACATGACATGATTTTACCCCCCGGATACCCTTCTTGACGCCAACCTCCGTTGAGCTAATGAAGATGAAATGAATGATTATGAATGAAACTTGGTAACGAGGGAGAAGGAAACGACTGTGGCCTATGAATTGGAACTGTCCCGGCATTTTCATGGAAGTTAAAATGGGGAAGCACAGAAAACCATTCTCAGAACAGCCGACGGTGGGATTCGAACCCATGCATCTTCCGAATGCAGAGCTTGGCTCCATAGACGTAGCGCGTTAATGCATGCGGCCACGCTGCTCGGTATTGATGATTCACAAGATAATAATATACAAATACAGTCTGTACCTGTACCAATTACAATATTTTATCACCAGTTTTCGGAAACAATTCCATTATCAGTAAAATATCCACAGAAAATTTGGTGTTGTTTCATTCAAGGACAAACTTTTGTAGATATTTAAAATGAAAATGAAGATTTAAACGTAACTGACGATGGAATTTATTTTCCGAAAACCGGTTATAACAAAATATTTTAATTTTTGCCGGTACATACTGGCCTTGTTTATAGTATCCGGAAAAATAAGCACCAGTCTTTGAATATCTCATTCTATTGAAAGGTTTATCGAAAAAAAGAAAACATAATTTGTCTTCTTTCTTCTTTAATATTTATTTTTCCAATACATACCTTGCCAATAAACATGTGCAGTTCTGTGATAAGCAGTATTTTTGCAGAGCGTGTATTGAAGCACGATGATGCACTTTTGAACAGTTTTGTAAACGATTACAGTTAACTGATATTCTCAATCGCCTCAAAATGTACTTTAACTATTGACTTCCTACCTGTGGTTACTTAATAATATACATGTATTGTGTATCTTCTATCAGCCATAGAACACGAACATACGTTGCACGTTCCTTCATGTGCCCGTTATTGTTATAACGTAGGTGAAAACCACCCACCGCTATCTTCAGCTAGTCAGAAGAAATTTGATGCGAAATAGGTGCGTCGCCCTGTATGTGAAGTAGCAAGAAGCCTCTACGACAATTTTCTCCTGCCTTTTGGTCGTGCTTTCCACCAAGAACTTCAGAAATTTTCAGTCAACATTTTTTTTTTAGGAAGTAAAGTACCATTCGTTCTTTCTTTCTTTATCAGTTTATCCTCCAGGGTTGGTTTTACCCTCGGACTCAGCGAGGAATTCCACATATACCGCCTCATGGGTAGTGTCATGGAGCGTAATACTTTGGGTCGGGGGATACAACTGGGCAGGAGGACCAGATCCTTTCCCAGCTGGTCTCCACTGCTACGCTGAAGAGGGGACTTGTGGAGGACGGAAGATTGGAAAGTATAGGCAAGGAAGAGGGAAAGAAGCGGCCGTAACCTTAAATTAACTACCATCTCGGCATTTACCTGGAGGAGAAGAGGAAACGACGGAAAACCAGTTCGAGGAGGTTGAGGTGGGATTTAAACCCCTTCTACTCAATTGGCCTTCTTGGATGAGTGGACTCCGTTCCAGCCCTCGTACCAATTTTTCAAATTTCGTGGCAGAGCCGGCTGCCGTGTGTGGCAGCTAATCACACTAACCACTCTATCACAGAGATGGCAGCAAAGTACCAAATCGCCCATATGAAGAATCAGCACTAGTCAGCAATAGTAAATGATAATCATAAACTCATATTGAGGAATTCAGGTGGCAGAGAGGAAGATCTAAAACACAATATACATTCTAAAAGAATGGTTATGTTACCCACATAGTGAAGGATGGGTAATAAGAAATAACCGAAGAACTGGGAAAATTGGCATTATAAAATGGATTTTGCAACTGCAGTCAGTCAGATGAGCACAGTGTGTAAGAAAGGACACTAACAATTGCATCATCTGTAGATTACTTTTAAAGAGCGTTAATTACTAATTTTCACACCAGGCAAATGCTGGGGCTGTACCTTAATTAAGGCCACGGCCGATTCCTTCCCACTCCTAGCCCTTTACTGTCCCATTGTCGCCGTAAGACCTATCTGTGTCGGTGCGACGTAAAACAACTAGCAAAAAAAAAAAATTACTAATTTCAGCTGATCATGTTTTAGGTCACGATGTGTACAGTGCTGCCGTAATAACAAGATTAGTGCCCATCTCCTTGGCTGGATGCTCAGCTTAGTGGCTTACGGTTCACTGTGGCACTGGTTCGATTCCCGATCGCGTCGAGGATTTTAACCTTAAGCGGTTAATTCCCTTGGTCCGTGGACTGGATATTTCTGCTTTCCCCAACATACGTGAAGCTACCAGACATAATATATATAATTGCACGCAGTTTTGCCCACCCTCATCGAAGGGTCTGCCTTACAAGAACTGCATCAGGTTATCAATTGCCACACGCAATTATTATATCAAGATCAGTATGGGCTTTCTGAGTTCCAACCTTACTTCGTTTTCATTGTCATCTGTTTACCCTCCAGGGTCGGTTCTTTTTCCCTCGGACTCAGCGAGGGATCTTCCTCTACCACCTCAAGGGCAGTATCCTGGAGCTTCAGACTATGGGTCGTGGTTACAGCTGGGGAGGAGGACCAGTACCTCGCCCAGGTGGCCTCACCCACTATGCTGAACAGGGGCCTTGTGAGGGTGGGGGATGGGAAGTTTGGAAGGGATAGACAAGGAAGAGGATAGGAAGCGGCCGTGGCCTTAAGTTAGGTACCATACCGGCATTTGCCTAGAGGAGAAGTGGGAAACCACGGAAAACCACTTCCAGTATGACTGAGGAGGGAATCAACCCCCCTCTACTCAGTTGATCTCCCGAGGCTGAGTGGACCCCGTTCCAGCCCTCGTAACACTTTTCAAATTTCGTGGCAGAGCCGGAAATCGAACCCGTGCGTTTGGGGGTGGCAGCTAATCACACTAATCACTACACCGCAGAGGCGGTCCAACTTTACTTCTGAATTTAATTATTTATATTCTAGTATAAGGGATAGAACTCAGTGTAAGTAAAAGGCTATCCACAATTTATCAAAGAATTCTGCAGTTCTTAGGCCATGCAGTACGTCGTTAAGAGAGAACCTGGAGAAAAACCTTTGTTTTCGGAAAAGTAGAAAGACAATGATCTTGAGGAAGACGTGATGGGTAGATTGAGTAAACAGGAGAACTAACAGAACGCTGGATCAATTAAGCCATGAAGCAGAAGATCAGCTTCAATGGAGCAGCTAGTCAAACATGTTGTATGATAGGTCACTGACTTCCATCACTGAAAGTAGGAGTTAATGATGGTGAAGATGATAATGATGATATAAAAAATTATCCAACGAATACATTCAACAGGCAGGAGAATTGAGTTTCAATACTACTCTCTGCAGTCCAGATAGTTTCCCCGCCGGGCTGAGTGGCTCAGACGGTTAAGGCGCTGGCCTTCTAACCCCAACTTGGCAGGTTCGATCCTGGCTCAACCCGGTGGTATTTGAAGGTGCTCAAATACGACAGCCCCGTGTCGGTAGATTTACTGGCACGTAAAAGAACTCCTACGGGACTAAATTCCGGCACCTCGGCGTCTCCGAAGACCTTAAAAAGTAGTTAGTGGGACGTTAAACAAATAACATTATTATTATTATTATTATTATTATTATTATCATTATTGTTTCCCCTTAGATCTCAAGATGACTTCCGAGTTTGCAACAAAAGAACATAAGCTGCAGTTGCCATACTCCGAGTCTGATACAATAGCTACAGAGACTGTTGATCAATATGCCCCAAGAAAACAACAACAACAATGATTAGCGCAAGAGATTTTCATCTTAATGGCTTTTGTACATTCTTCACGTTTCCTTACACATGCTGCGTGATATATTCATGGATGTGGCTTCTCATGACAACTCACGTGTACGGGCTAACCTTCAAACCCAATAATCACGTGCCGCCTTCCAACTACCACTACTTAATAAACACTCTTCGTTTTACATAAATATGACTTTTATACTCTTCACTGATTACCTTTATACCGAGTCACTGTACTCACTGACAGATGAAACTATAAACTTAACAACTACATGTGTGATCTCCATGGTTTTTTTTCCTATTTACTTTACGTCGTACCGACACAGATAGGTCTTATGGCTATGAAGGTTTCTGTTTATAGTAGTCTCAATAAGTGTTTTTTCCACGACAGCCGAGATATAATTTCGCGTCTTTGTTCTGATAATGAAGGCTTTTGTGTCACTGTATGTTCCGTGTTACTTGACAGTAATTCCTTTCTCAGATTTCTTTAAATGAAGCAAAAGTATTCCACCAGATGTTTGTACTATATATTTCTTGTTTTTTGATTAACCGGTGAATATATCAGAGAGCTTGGTGTGTGCGGTCTGACAGAGTAATCTGGTTTAGCTGTAAATCTATGCCCTCATTTATTTACTTTGGTGCGTTTTCAGCCATGGCACCTTCTCTGTGGCATAAAGCTGCAGTTAAAGCTGTAAGCAATGAGAAAATTAGAATTACAACTATACGATATCAAGACCAATTTCCCGAAACTTAAGAATATTTCAAAAAATAAACTCAGTTTGCAAACAAATAATGAAAAATTAACGGGATATTCAAATGCAAACATTTAGAGTGAAACTATATCTTAAATGAGTGATTTATGCATGACTGTTTCTGTAAAAGGCAAAGAGATGAAATGGTAGTTACCATAGTTCAAAGCCTTTTCCAAATTACCTGGGATCAGCCGTTGTATGGATTTAGCTCACTTTTACGGCAGGATGTCTTTCCTGGCGTGTGCAGGGATCTATTCGCAATCGCTTGTTTCTGTGGTAGTTTGCAGTTTGATGTTCAAAAGGATTTACTAAGGTAATCATTCAGCTTCAAAATAATAAAGGTAAAGGAATATACACCGTATATGTTTAGAGTCAACAGACCTAGAGATTAGGTGGAAGAAATCAAAGAAATCAAAGAAATAAGGGTCTGCATGTTGTTGTATAAAGACTAATTATTATGCTACCTTTGCACGGTCAAAATACCGCGGCCCTTTAATTAATCATCAGGGGGCAGGCCGGACCTTAAATACATCTCAAAAGGACATGTTTTTGATAAACAGGTGAACATTAAATTTGCCTAGTTCCTTTATATAAATTAACAGTTATTAAATATCTTACACTTTTGTATACTAATTCTATCATTATAATTAAACTTATGTTATACAATGTCGGGTACTCGTAAGATCGGTTGGTACCCAAAGGGGTACTCTATGTTATACAATGTTGGGTACTCGTAAGATCGGTTGGTATCCAAAGGGGTACTAGAGTATACAGTCATAGCAATAAGTATGTTTTAAATTCCATTGGTCGGTAACTTATTTATATTCCTAAATACATCATCATCATCATCATCATCTGTTTACCCTCCAGGTTCGGGTTTTCCCTCGGACTCAGCGAGGGATCCCACCTCTACCGCCTCAAGGGCAGTGTCCTGGAGCTTCAGACTCTTGGTCGGGGATACAGCTGGGGAGTATGACCAGTACCTCGCCCAGGCGGCCTCACCTGCTATGGTGAACAAGGGGCCTAGTAGGGGGATGGGAAGATTGGACGGGATAGGCAAGGATGAGGGAAGGAAGCGGCCGTGGCCTTAAGTTAGGTACCATCCCGGCATTCGCCTGGAGGTGAAGTGGGAAACCACGGAAAACCACTTCCAGGATGGCTGAGGTGGGAATCGAACCCACCTCTACTCAGTTGACCTCCCGAGGCTGAGTGGACCCCGTTCCAGCCCTCGTACCACTTTTCAAATTTCGTGGCAAAGCCGGGAATCGAACCCGGACCTCCGGGGGTGGCAGCTAATCACGCTAACCACTACACCACAGAGGCGGCATTCCTAAATACATCGCACGTTTTGCAGACTAGAGTTCCATGTGAGCATATTACATCAAGGTGAATTTATGTCTCCTTGTATAATCTGCCGTCTAGGTTGCCCTTTGATGATACTACATGAGCAGCAGCATTTTGATAGTCAACGAATCAGAATAGCTTCCTGGCTTAAGCATATCATGATATTCTTTCTACCCGACACTAATGAATTTATCAAATAATTACGCACGCACTTGTGTTCAATTGGTCATGATATGTACTACCCTCTCAGAAAACCATTTTCCAATGTCTACATTCTATCATCACTTACTAACTAGTTAGTAGGCCATGTAAACCTGCCTTGGTCAGCCGAAATTACTATTTAAACCGTAATTTGAAATTTTAAATTATCATGTTAATGCGTCTAATGAATAAAATTTACGCGAGGTCGACAGTCATAATTACTGCAGCACATGTTAATGCTGTTACTTGCACCAACATGACAGTCTTACCTCACTAAATGGGCGACATTTTATTGCACAAGTACCAAGTATGGAATTCCACCTTGCACGAAGATGGGTAGTCACGACTCTACTTAGGCTCAAACCCTCTGTATTGGGGAGACGGAGAAAGGCTGTTCCCCACCGTCGGCTGCCCTGCGAATAGTTTTCCTTGGTTTTCCATTCTCCTGCACTAAGGTGAATGCCGAGACAGTCCTTACTACATGCCACATCCGCCAACCTTCTCACCTCCTCCACACATATTCTTCTCCGATACAAATCTCCTGACCTGAGAGACGGAGTCACCATCAAGGAGGCCCGCCTCCCACTTCAGAGGAGGAATGAAAATATTTAGTAGTAATAGTAAGGTAAGGGTTATTCTGCCCGAAGGCAGGTCCGAACCTCCGCAGAGGTGCTCCTGAGCCGGAGTTTACGTGCGGTAGGGTGGCCAGTTCCTTTCCACTCCTCCATGCCCTTACCCCCACCAACAGCGCGTGGCAACCCATCCAACTCCTGGCCACGCCCAATGTTGCTTAACTTCGGAGATCTCACAGGATCCGGTGTTCCAACACGGCTACGGCCGTTGGCAGTAGTAATAGTGGTGGTATCCTTATTCCAAACTCGTGTCGACAACGTATGAAGAGCTGTGAGCGTCAAAGCGGTGAAGATGATACAGCCACTTCCCTTAAAAATTAAAAATTAAAGTATTTTTCTTCAGACTGTTTAAAATTCCTGGTCGTAGAGGTTGTATTTTTTTCATAACAGGGAGGTAATAAGCTATATCTGGTGACAATTTCAAATGTTTAAACGTTCTCGTTTTCTCTCTGTGTGTCCAACCTTTGTCCCGTTTCTGTATGTGCTCGGGTATGAAGTGAGATTATTTTCAGCGAGCTTTTACGTCCGGGTGCCCTTCTTGATACCAGCCTCATTAGAGGAGTTAATGATATGAAATGAATGACGTGATATATGATAGTAAGGTAAAAGGTGCCAGCATATAGCCTACTCCTGTCGAATAGCACGAGTCTGCTCAATGCTTAACGTCCCATCCGACGGACGAATCACCATCACAGCGGCATATGCTCTCAGTTCTTCTTCTTTTCCTGCCGCTTTTTCCCACACCTGTGAGGTCGCGGGTGCGAACTGCGTCGCACATGTGGATCTGGCCCCGTTTTTACGGTCGGATGCCCTTCCTGACGCCAACCCTCTATGGAGGGATGTAAGCACTATTGCGTGTTGCTGTGGTGGTTGGTAGTGTAGTATGTTGTCTGAATATGATGAGGAGAGTGTTGGGACGGACATATACACCCAGTCCCCGAGCCAGAAGAATTAATCAGAAGCGATTAAAATCCCCGACCCGGCCGGGAATCGAACCCGGGACCCTCTGAACCGAAGGCCAGTACGCTGACCATTCAGCCAACGAGTCGGACGGCATATGCTCTCAGTAACTGCGGAAATATTTCAGAATTGAACCCAAACTTTTAGCGCACAATCCAGTGATTATAAGTTGTATATCACCACCTCTCCTACCCCGCCAGCCAACATTCTGATGCTGAAAAGTTTTTCGACCAGCGGGACTCGAACTGGCAAACCACGGTGTCAGACCATGTAGACTTGGCGCCTTAACTATCATGGTTACCAGACAGGCGTTCTCATTTTCTCACTGTTGGTGTGAAATATATGTTAACTTTGTCCCTTGATTATCTTTAACTTCTGCGTATTCTGAATAGTTGATTTTCCCTTTAATCTGTGCTGTACGAATTTGAAACCTCTTTCAATGTCTTTATAGCCATGACTTATATTAAATGACTCACTTGTACAATTCTTGCATGTTCCTGCAAGGATGACCTCGAAGAGTTTCGAATCCGACGTATGACTCAATGTCAAGTTATGTAGTAATGTTGCTAAATTAGTTCGTGGTAAAACTGGTGTCACAGTAGTAGGCGAGTATTTTAGTCATTTAATGATGTAACTCTTGAGTAAGACAAGTTGTCACTTTCGCAGCACCCACTTGTGACAACGAGATGCAGTCAACTTCAACATTACCACTTTCACAAACATTCCTTGCCTCTTATCCGGTATGCATCTTCTTGCCCATCATTTATAAGCACATCGGCACGGAAACACTGATTTATGCAGGAGGATATCCTTGCTTTACTGCACTTCAAGACGAGAACTTGTGGTCTCTGACAGGCAACATTTTCACTGTAAGCAATGTAGTAGGGAAAAGAGTACCATGTTAAAACAGAACACGAAACCACTAGGAAGGAACAAAACCAGTAATACCATCCCCACACAAGCCATAGGAGTGTCAGGTAATGAGTACCATGATTTCGACACTTATTAGGATAGAGTAATTTCCTATAAGTACGACAGGGTTCAACCCCACAAATTACAGGGTATTTTAAGGGGAAGTACCAGGCGGCCCAATATCGCTGGCAGAAAGTAATTAGAGATAACCATTCAAACAGGAGAGAATACGAAGTGTTTTCTACATTGAATATACAATATCTGTGAGACTGCCGTTACTTCAGAGAAAATCAATAAAGGAAACTGGGAAAAAATGCAGCCCACTTAGGCTACTTTTATGATTGAATTTTCAAAATTGTTGTATGAAACATTAGTCCATATACTGCTTTGACCGGGCGAGTTAGCCGTGAGGTTAGGGTCGCGCAGCTGTTAGCTTACATCCGGGAGATAGTTGGTTCGAACCCCACTGTCGGTAGGCCTGAAGATGGTTTTCCGTGGTTTCCCATTTTCACACCAGGCAAAGTAATTAAGGCCGCGGCCACTTCCTTCCCACTTCTAGACCTTTCCCCTCCCATCGTAGCCAGAAGCCTATCTGTATCGATGCGACCTAAAGCAAATAATAAAAAAGACTGGTGTGATGCAGCGATCCATGTCACCCTATCAAGTGCTAACCTTTCCATTTTTACACAGCTGCTGCATCCTACATCTGCTCTAACCTGCTTGTCATATTCATATCTTGGTCTACCCCTACAGTTCTTACTCCTTACACTTCCCTCAAAAACCAACTGCACAAGTCCTGGGAGTCTTAAGAAGTGTCCTATCATTCTATCTCTTCTTCTCGTCAAAATTAGCCACAACGATCTCCTCTCACAAATTCGATTCAGTATCTCTTCATTCGTAATTAGATCTGTCCATCCCACCTTCAGCATTCTTCTGTAAGACCACATTTCAAAAGCTTCTATCCTCTTTCTTTTTGAGCGAGTTATCGTCCACGTTTCACTTCCCTACAATGCCACGCTCCATACGAAAGTTTCAAAAAGACTTTCCTAATTCCTATATCAATATTCGAAGTGAGCAAATTTATTTTCTTAAAAAAAGGCCTTCCTTGCTTGTGCTAGCCTGCATTTTAAGTCCTCCTTACTTCTGCCATGCCAACGGCCGTAGCCGTGTTGAAACATCAGATCCCGTGAGATCTCCGAAGTTAAGCAACATTCGGGGTGGTCAAAATTTGGATGTGTTACCACGCGCTGTTGGTGGCGGGGTAAGGGAATGGAGGAGTGGAAAGGAACTGGCCACCCTACCGTACGTAAACTCCGGCTCAGGCACACCTCTGCGGAGGTTCGGACCTGCCTTCGGGCAGAATACACCCTTGCCTTTACCTCTGCCATCGTTAGTTATTTTACTACCCAAGTAACAATATCCATCCACTTCCTTTAAGACTTCATTTCCTTATCTAATATTTCCTGCATCGCCTGACTTCGTACGACTGCACTCCATTACTTTTGTATTGGACTTATTTATTTTCATTTTGTACTCCTCACCCAAGACTTCGTCCATACCATTCAGCAGCCTCTGCAGATCTTATGCAGTCTCAGATAAAATAACAATATCATCGGCAAATCTAAGGGTTTTGTATTCCTCTCCTTGGGTTGTGATTCCCTTTCCAAATTCTTTTTTTATTTCCTTTACTGCCTGTTCTATTTAAACTATGAGGGGGACAAACTTCAGCTTTTCCACACCCCTTTCTGGATTGCTGCTTCTTTTTCATAGCCCTCAGTACATCATTCATATATAGAGAGCTGCATGTCCTCAGGAAATAGTTGCTGTTGCAGTTTCCCGTTGCTTTCAGCCGTGGAGCAGCAAAAACAGAGCTAAGCCATGTTGAGTATTATTACAAGGCCATATCAGTCAATCATCTAGACTGCCGCCCTTGTAACTTCCAAATGACTGTTTCCCGCCTTTCAATGATACATTCGTTAGTCTGGTCTCTCGACAAATATCCATCCGATTTGCTTCCACCTGCGGCTCGGCTATCTACTTCATTGTGACACTAAAGCCTCCCCACCGCGGCAAGGTCACATGGTTCACAGGGGGGTATTTTTAAAATATCGTATTATAATGCTAAAGAATAATAATAATAATAATAATAATAATAATAATAATAATAATAATAATAATAATAATAATAATATATAAAATGTGTGAAAATTCTGATCAGCCTTGGCTAATTCCAGCTCAAGCTAACTTTCTTATTCGAAGTGTTCATTCATAATGCTGGTGTTCAAAAGCTTGCTCCCTGCTGATCGATCAAGACTGACTATAACGTCTTCGTGTACTTATATGAACTCGCCCGAGCATATTTGATGTCACAGAAGCACATGGCCCAGCTCATTAATTATCTGATGTAAGACCTCTGCATTTATGACTTCTGTTTGGAACGCCTTGGTTATAATGTAGCCGTGCAGGAAAACCTTTAGTGGTTTTAAATCTAGATATCGTATCGGCCAAAGTAAGGGACTATCTCGAGCATTCCAGCGTTCGGGATACACTCGATTAAGATGATTTCTCACAGGTCTGAAATAATGAGTTGGTGCAACATCCTCCTAGAGCCAATGTTGTATTCTCAGTCGAAGTGGGACTTCTTCCAGCAAATTCCCCAACTCATTTTGAAGTAATTCCAGATAACATCGCTATCCATATCTCGGTGAGATGAATATAGGTCCGATTAGCTGGTCTCGAAGAATACCACACCAGATGTTCACGCCCCAATGTTTCTGTTGATGCCCCTACCGTACCCAAAGTGAGTTTTGGAGAGCCCAAAGTGACTCATCGCTCGACAGAACACGTTGAATGAAGTCAGAGATATCATCAATTATATGAAGAACTCGTATACAGTAATCAGTTCTGTGTTGAAAATGATTTCTGTTTTTAGTTGAGGTGGGCGTGCCATGCCCTCTCTTTAAAATTCGTTGCAATGATGTTCTGGAAATGCCCAGGACACCGTAAGCTCTTATTTGGCCTTTAGAATACCAAGAGCATAACTTTTGATATGAACCTTCTATCATACCCAAAATAATTCCTAACAACAACAACAAGAAGAACAAGAATAGTAATAGTGTGACCGGGTGAGTTGGCCGTGCGGTTAGGGGCGCGCAGCTGTGAGCTTGCATCCGGAAGATAGTGGGCTCGAACCCCACTGTCGGTAACTCTGAATATGGATTTCCGTGGTTTCCCATTTTCACACAAGGCAAATGCTGGGGCTGTACCTTAATTTAGGCCACTGTAGGCATGCCTGAAGATGTTTTCCGTGGTTTCCCATTTTCACACCGGGCAAATGCTGGGGCTGTACCTTAAGTAAGGCCACGGCCACTTCCTTCCTACTCCTAGGTCTTCCCTATCCCATCGTCGCCATAAGACCTATCTGTGTCGGTGCCACGTAAGGCAACTAGCAAAAATAATAATAGACTAATAATAATAATAATAATAATAATAATAATAATAATAATAATGTGATGTATCTACAGCAAGAGGCATACTTGCCATATGTTGGATTTTTCTCGAAATCGAAATATCCTGCACCATTCTTCGTTCTCACGCAATGTCCTCTCTCTTCGTGGTTGGACACGAAATATTATTCTCTCAGTCTGCGACAGTATTCTGGAAGTAAGCTGTGCATAGTAGTGTTGGCTACTGAATGCATGATTCGAAGCAGTGTATCGATTCATTCTGATGTCCGAGTGAATCGATTCACAGGAACGGCGAGCTCACGGCACACGATTCAGCTTACTCCCAGCGGACAGTGCTGAGTGGCGCACTCACTGGTCGTTGACGGGGAGCCGAGCCAAATACTTTAATACACCAATACCGGACAGCTCTATCTCAACAGCATTGAGCGGAGTGCGAACAGCGACGGTGGTGACATCTAGCGTGCAGGTGTGACAAGCCCAGGAACTGCATACTTATCTATGCTACAGTTGAGAGGAATGCATCTACACACATTGGAAATATTTTTGTTAAAATAACTGAACAATCATAATAATTAAGAATTAAAATTTAAAATATGAAATGCCTCCTTCATAAAACTTTAGACGAGCACTGTGTTAGCCGTGCATTTCGCTATGTCTTAAAAATTAAAATCAGAGTTTCTTTGAGTATCCGCCTAGCCTTTGGGAGGAATATTCATCTACTACTCTCTTCTCTTCTTTCTAGACTTTTCTCAGTTACCTCGGGCAGCACTTTGTGTAGACTTAGTCTAATTTTCCGGCCGGATGCCTTTCCTAACACCAACCCTATGTGGAAGGATATATGTATTTACTATTGCGTGTCTCTGTGGTTGTTTCTCGTCTGATATGTTGTATATATTTGAAGAGGCGTATGAATACGAATACAAACCCGTAGGCCCCGATCTACACGAATTAACAGAAGAGATTTAAATCTCCGACTCAGCCGGGAATCGTACCAGGGCCCTCTGAACCGAAGGCCAGTGCGCTGACCATTCCGTGGTGGTGATTATTATTTTAAGAGAAAGTATAACTGGCCAAACATCCTCTCAGAAGGGAAATGGAAGAGGACCAAAACTCCGAAGAATGAAGGTTTAATGAATAGAAAGAGAAGGGCCACGAAGCGCTAACCATTCAACCAAAGCGCCAGAGGAGACAGATACCTTAACAATATCCATGGTTTATGAATATTTCGGGAAAGAGAAGGTGTAATTAAGGAACAGGAGTTTTGGTACATTGTTTCTTCTTCTTCTTCCCCTTTTCATTTTCCTTCTTCTTCTTCTTCTTCTTCTTCCTCCTCTTCTTCGGTACCCGGCCAATCTTCCCGAACTCTACAGAAGAACTCACCACAAGCTGCTGTCTCACCTTTGCCGGACTTTGAATGTTCTCTTTCTCCTCTGAAGACAGAAATAGTAATCTGTATATATATAATACATATTGGGGTTATGTGAGTGACCTACGATGTGCCTGACATTTAAGAAGTGTTCATTTCTTCTTCCCCTTTTCATTTTCCTTCTTCTTCTTCTTCCTCCTCTTCTTCGGTACCCGGCCAATCTTCCCGAACTCTACAGAAGAACTCACCACAAGCTGCTGTCTCACCTTTGCCGGACTTTGAATGTTCTCTTTCTCCTCTGAAGACAGAAATAGTAATCTGTATATGTATAATACATATTGGGGTTATGTGAGTGACCTACGATGTGCCTGACATTTAAGAAGTGTTCATAATTTCCTAAAGTCTCTTTCACATATTTATGCATAAAGAATTACCCTACACGCGTAGTAAATTAGTTGGACTGGTGTTCAAGCCTATGAAAATAATACACTGAAATATTTTTCTTACGCCGGGGTGAGTGGCTCATACGGTTGAGGCGCTGGCCTTCTGATCCGAATTTGGCAGGTTCGATCCTGGCTCAGTCCGCTGGTATTTGTACGTGCTCAAATACTCCAGCCTCGTGCAGACAGATTAACTTCCACGTAAAAAGATTCTTGTGGGATGGAATTCCGGTACGTCGGCGTATCCCAAAAAGTAGTTAGTGGGGCGTTAAGAAAATTATTATTATTATTATTATTATTATTATTATTATTATTATTATTATTATTATTATTATTATTATTATTATTATTATTATTATTACAGTAAAAAGAGCCGACTGGATTCGAAACTCATGGCCTTCAATTTTCAATTTCAAGACTACCACGATAACCACTACGCTACAGGCCCACAACTTTTCAACTGTGAAATTTATGGTAGCTTACTATTTAACAATGTGGACCCTCAAGTTTGAGTGTACTAGAGTTCCATATTTGTAAATGTTATTGGTTTTACGTCCCACCAATATTTCAGTAGAGTATCTGATTGATTTCTTAATGTAAGGGGCATAGAATGTAACCTCAATATAGATGCGAGGTCATTACTTTTTCTAATACTTGCGGTCCTGATCAGTTCCCATACCATTATCTTGTTCGTTAATTTGTTCAGCGCATAACGCTTTTCTTGGAATATAACTGCAATGTAAGATTATTTAGTGACAAACACTGATACATTATAAACAACACGCCAGAGCGCCAAGAATCATACAGATGGCAATATGTTACTGAAGAGTTGGTCACACCAAGCCATGTAGGTAGCAGCACTATCGACTTTCTCGCTGAAAACCGCAAGCTGTCCGGTATTATCATATTAAAGTATTTGGCCGAGCTTCCGCTGCAGCGAGACATACAGTGAATCATGGCACATCGGAAGAATAGTGAACGAGCGCGGGTCAGTGAGACACAAGATACACACGGCTCCTTATCGGCTCACTGGACACGCGGAGAGCCGAGCTTCCGCTGCAGCGAGACAGTGAATCATGGCACATCGGAAGAATAGTGAACGAGCGCGGGTCAGTGAGACACAAGATATACACGGCTCCTTATCGGCTCATTGGACACGCGGAGAGCCGAGCTTCCGCTGCAGCGAGACATTCAGCGAGCCATGGTTCACTGAAAGAATCGTATGCTATAATGGACTCTCGAGCTCGGCTCATTTGAAAATAATACCCATTTGCATTCACTGTCCTCTTCTTACAGGGAGGTTTAAATAATAGATGGACTTATTTGCAATGTTAAAAAGGTAGTCAAAACATAATTCTGAAGTAGCTAGTAAGTAGGTAGGCTATCAGGTTATACCATTTATTAGTTTGATGAATCTTAGTATTATAACTTAGTTGACATTTGACAATTAAATTCAACTCTAGACTGTCCTATGACTATGAGTCATGCTCATGACCACTCACAAGTACCTATTTTATATTGGGAAGAACGGATCGGTATTCTCTCAGTTCATATATCACATCGTTGCACAAGACTTCAATCATATGTGGACAGACGCAATAACTTAACCAACAGTATGTTGAATCAGAAAACCAGCGCGCTACTGTACATCTCGGGTAGCCTATACAAAATATGACATTTTAAAAAAATCCTCAGCTGATAGAAAAATACATGTTTTAAAAAATGACTGAGCGAGTTGTCGTGCGGTTAGTATCGCGTAGCTATTCGCTTGCATTCGGGGGATGGTGGGCTCGAATCCCACCGTCGGCAGCCGTTAAGATAGTTTTCCGTAGTTTCCCCACTTTCACGCCATAAAAATGCTGGGACTGTACCTTAATTCAGGCCATGGCTGCTACCTTTCTAATCCTAACCTTTCCCACCCTCCGTCGCCGGAAATCTTCGATGTATTAGAGTGACTAGCATTTTTTTCTAAGAAAGGAGTTCATAGTATGAAGACCAGATGGCAGCTGCGAGCACTAAATGCTGTTGCTGCTGTCTTACCAGCACATACTACACAGATGCAGTAGGAGCGGTGACTAATATGCCGTGAATCGGATCACTGTATCGATTCGGTAACGTGAACGGAATCAAATGAATCGATTCAGTAAAATGAATTGAATGTCCCATCACTAGCGCATAAACTCTACGAGCTGCAGCTGCATTATGCCACATTCCACCACACTACAGAGTATTGTCAGTGTAATCCTCGTTATTAAACGCACCGGCAACGCCAGCCGTTTCAACACAAACCGAAAACAACAGAACGGAAACGGAATCAATTGAGCGGACTCAGAACTGCTGTACTTCACATTTCGACTACTAAGAAGAACATTCGCTAGAAATCGCTATCTCAACTCGTTACGCCTTAGAACTCGACTACTACCTCGTATTTAGTATGGTGTCTGTCTCTCTCTAAAATGTTTTTTCATTCCTTCCCTGAAGGGGAAGGCGGGCCCTTTACACGGTAGCGCCGTCTCTCAGGCCGGGAGAGTTACGGTGAAGGAGATGCTCGGAGAAGGTGAGAGGATTGGCGACAGTGGCCTATACTAGGAACTCTCCCGGCATTCGCCTTAGTGCATGAGAGTGGAAAACCACAAAAAACCATTCTCAGGACAGCCGACGGTGGAGACCAGTCGTGAGGTCCAATTCTTTCACGTCTCCGAATAGAGAGGTGTAGAGCCACGGTAGAACAGTGGCCACCCCTCCTCTGCTTGGTTGACCGGTCAGAGTGCAGAGCTGTTGGACCACGGACCAGCCAAGACCCACTCTGCATCTACCGACCGTAGCATGGTCTGCACGGCTCATCTCATTACGTCTTTAATACTGCCCTCTGAATATGGGAAACAAGTCTTGGTGCTCCCTCCTGTTTGAATGGTTATCTACGTTTGCTTTCCTGCCAGAGCTGATGGGCCACCTGGAGTAATTAGGCACTAATCGGAGGGAAAAAGAAGAAGTCCGACATTCAAAGAATGAAGGTACTGGCAAAAGAAAGAGAAGATCCACGGAGGACATGAAAATGAAACTAACACCTTTATAGTTGGAAAAGAACAAGAATCGGTCAAGAGAGGTTGGATAGAAAAGATAAAAGTGAAGAGCCTGTGTGTGGAAACAATGCCAGAGACAGCTTGAGGTTGCGTGGTTGCCAACCCACGCTCCCAATATGAGAGTCCATGCGACTTCATATTTCAATCAACTCTTACAAAAAGCAGGTGATACGGAGGACGTAATCTATCGCTCCCACCCTTGGAGGACAATGTCTGTTGTAGATTCAATGAGCACGAGAAATAGTTGTGAAACCTTCCCATAGAACAAAACAGGACGTTCCAATCACTCCATGTTCACTAGACTAGACGGCAGGTCCATCAGTCTTTTTATTACGGTGCTTCGATACCTTCCATGGTATTTTATTGCCGAGTGTATTGCATACGATTAGACTGGCTTCATCTGAATTTATGTATCATTGTATATCTAGTTATCTCTTAAAAAGCTTATACTAGCACAAAACAGGACATTTACGTGTTAAAACACCTTAATAAAACTGGAATACTGACGGTGATACCATCTAATGGACGTGAATAATGCAATATTTCCACCTGTCAAAGTTGTCTTGTCATTTTCTATACTAAGGTCTTTGCTGTGTGTTTATATATTTTCGACTTCCTGATATGTCAATATGTCTTTCCTAGTGAACAAAGCTTAACTTTAAGGCCATTAATTAGAAGTAATCGAGAACGTAAATTTAAAGGTTATTTCAGTGTCTTCCTGTATTATGTTATGTGTCTGACGTCGTTTCAACAACTGATAGTTTAAAAGACGCGATAGTACAGGAATTCTGCGACGGATAAAGGTTTTTTTCAGGTATTTGTAAACCTACTAACACGAATTTCACATAGACTATTTAAGAACTATTTATTTATTTATTTATTTATTTATTTATTTATTTATTTATTTATTTATTTATTTATTTATTTACTTATTTATTTAAATATTTATTTATTTAAATATTTATTTATTTATTTATTTATTTATTTATTTATTTATTTATTTATTTATTTATTTATTTATTTATTTATTTATTTATTTATTTATTTATTGGTTGGTTGGTTGGTTGGTTTGTTGGTTGGATGGTTGGTTGGACGTCACACTAAACACAGTCTGTTTTCGACGACACAAGAAAGGGAAAAGACTGGGATTGGTAATATAACGGCCGTGGCCTTAATTAAGCTACAACCCCTGCATTTGCCTGGTGTAAAAATGGGAAAGTATGAAGAATCATTTTAAGGGGTACCGACGGTGGGTTTCGAACCTACCACCTATGTAAGCTCACAACTACGTGACGAAAACCGCTGAGCCAATTCGTTCAGTTCTTATGTACTTACCTGGTTGATCGGCAGAGTAAGTGCACAATTTTGTGAAGTCGAGAGACAGCACAGTTTGTTGACATGGCCTATTCTTATTTCTCTCGTAGTCAATTCTATGAGTGGTTTGCAGTGGTTGCCACTCTTGTCCTCCACTCTTGCTTCTCCTCGGTGAGCCTCTTCTTCTTCTTAAGCCGTCGTCTCCAAACGGAGGTTGACGATCCACACGGCCAGCTCCGATCTTGACTTTGCAGCCATGCCTTGTGGATTTATTGGAATATCTCTCAGGATCTTTAATGCAGTGGTTTCCCGTTGCCTTCTGCATCCTAATGCCGTTGACCAAACTGGTTCCTCCGCCTTCGGGAACAATTTCTTGTCCCCAGGACAATAGAGTGCCCACTCATCCATTCTCAGAGAGACTGTTGGCACTTGGTATAGGCGATCTCCTTATACCGGGAGATAATCGGTCCCTTCATTTGTTAGCCGCCTGCATATAAAATATTTTTATATGCAGTCGTTGCCCCCTCTCTACCGCGGGGAGGTGAATGTCAGGATTTCACCGTCATTGAAACAAGGACCAAATGGCATTTCCTTGTTTCTCCGGTACTCCTCTTCTGCTCCAGGTATAAGGAGGACTCAGCTCCCTAATGATGTGGTTGATGTACTCCAATCTGGGTATGCCCCTCGCATTTGAGCCCTCAATGGTGGCCAGTAGTTCCCTATGGCTGAAGGTGTGGCCCCAACAGGAATCCCTCCGTGGCAGGCGGTAATCTACAGACTTAAGAGTACTTACCTTCAACATACCAGAGAATTTTCATTTCATGCAATCTAATCACCCATTAGCAAGAATTTACATAAAATTATCATTTTGGTTTTAATGTTCGTGCAGTTAATAGGACTGATAGTGTACATAAAAACAATGAGGGGCCGGTATTCCTAAAAGAGTTCGTGTTTGAACAGTAGCAATTAGAGCACGACTTATTCTATTATCTCTACACGTATTAGTTAACCACTATCACAAATATTCCTTGCGTCTTATCCGGCGTAGGACCTTAACCTACAGTATATGATTACATATGTACGTATGCTGAGTATTCAGACCCAAGGCTGGCTTGATCCGCAACAGCTCTACCATCATCTGTTATGGATGGCGAAGGCATCAATAAAGAGGCTTACAAAGGAAAAAGGACAGCGTTAGTTCCCCGATGCTTTCCTAACCGAGCCAGAAGTTGCTTTTTCATGTCAGCCTACCAATACCACTGAAATTCACGCACCAACTGACTCTGCGAGATACATTTTCACACCATTCAGTACAGGGACTGGTCAGCGTATTGGCCTTCGGTTCAGAGGGTCCCGGGTTTGATCCCCGGTCGGATCGGGGATTTTAACCTTCATTGGTTAATTCCAATGGCCCGGGGGCTGGGTGTTTGTGCTGTCCCCAACATCCCTGCAACTCACACACCACACATAACACTATCCTCCACTACAATAACACGCAGTTACCTACACATGGCAGATGCCGCCCACCCTCATCGGAGGGTCTGCCTTACAAGGGCTGCAGTCGGCTAGAAATAGCCACACGAAATTTTAAAAAAAGTACAGGGACTGACTGTATAAGAAATTAAATTACTGGATCACTCATACCTCAGTCATTTTCCTAATGTCAAAGCCAAGGATGAGACTGAAACTGGTCTACGAAAGTAAATTTGCTCTAGCACATAATAGAAGCCGAAGTGCACTCTAAAGTGTACTTAAATATAAGATATCTGTTTCCTGAGATTCCATCTCTTAGGATTCCAGGTTCAAGTCCGGCGAGAGTTGTCGGATTACTTTTAAGGACAGCACTACATGTCATACGATGTTATCAAGCAAAATACCTGAGGTATCACTTTCGATGAACGGACTGGACGAAACCATACACAAACAGTTCAATCCTTGTAACGCAATGAACGCTCCAATGGGTGGACTAAACAAGACTCAGCTCTTTGTTGTCCGACTCGTTGTCTGAACGATCAGCGTACTGGCCTTCGGTTCTGAGGGTCCCGGGTTCGATTCCCGGCCGGGACGGGAATTTTAACCTTAATTGGTTAATTCCAATGGCACGGGGGCTGGGTGTATGTGTTGTCTTCATCATCATTTCATCCTCATCATGACGCGCAGGTCGCCTATGGGAGTCAAATAGAAAGACCTGTACCTGGCGAGCCGAACCCGTTCTGGGATATCCCGGCACTAAAAGCCATACGATATTTCATTTTTTCAGCTCTTTGTTTATAATATAATGAAAGATTTATCATTGGATATTAAGCAATTATTTTTACAATAAATGTGAACATACTGATAATTCTGGATAACAACAAATTTGAAATACTTCTGTAAATACATTTATATATTACCGTAAAGTCTGTCTCCTTAGCGATGAATTTTGGTGAAGCTGTTGACGAACGATCTTTAAATATCCTTCCGTATTAATTATAAGCGAACGCATGAAATATGGACAGTAGACCGTGTTATTCAGCATTTCGTGTGGACTGGACTAGCCCGCACTCTTACGTATTTAAAATTAAAGATCTGAAGAGTTTTCTTCAAGTTTATGTCTAATCATGCAAAACCAAATGAAACCTTACGAACTCTTGACGGCCTTGATTTGCCAAGACGACTGCTACCAAGCTAGAAGTCCTGCAAGTATTAGGGTGTCGCGTAGTAACCGTGACTACATCTTCAGCCGCATTACTTCACATTCTTGACGGTGTGTATTGTATCCCAGTTGGTGAGTCAATCTCGCTCCATCCCTCAGACCGTGATCAAAAGTTTGGACGAGTCTGGAATGAAACTGCCCCTCTGAGTAAAAGGCAGCCACGCTACCCCCATAACACGGGGCTGGCTGGTCATGCATAGTTTAAGTAGAACTTCTCCAGGGGATAGCTCTCTAGATGTACTTTTTAAAACAGTAATCACTTCTGCCACGAGGGATTTCTAGACTTCACTTTTCTTGGCTTGCTTCTTAGTACCTACTTCGCTGATGATTTTGGAAAAAATTGCTTTTAGTGTCTTGCTGAATACGAGGGGTAATTTCTCTTCTTAAGAAACACTGTCTAGTCATTTTTTTTTAATTTGGAGAAGGTCGAAAGTTAGTCCTAAACCTACCGAGCGAGTTGGCCGTAAGATTAGGGGCGCGCATCTGTGAGCTTGCATTCGGGAGATAGTGGGTTCGAACTCCACTGTCAGCAGCCCTGAAGATAGTTTACCGTGGTTTCCCATTTTCACTCCAGGCAAATGCTGTGGCTGTAACTTAATTAAGGCCACGTCGCTTAATTGCGGCCTGTATGCAGTATTCGGGAGATAGTAGGTTCGAACCCCACTATCTGGAGCCCTGAAAATGGTTTTCCGTGGTTTCCCATTTTCACACCAGGCAAATGCTGGGGCTGTACCTTAATTAAGGCCACGGCCGATTCCTTCCCACTCCTAGCCCTATCCTGTCCTATCGTCGCCATAAGACCTATCTGAGTCGGTGCGACGTAAAGCAATTAGCAAAAAAAAAAAAAAAAATTTAAGGCCACGGCCACTTCCTTGAAACTCCTAGCCATTTCCTACCCTTTCGTCGCCATAAGACCTATCCGGGTCAGTGCGAGGTAAAGCGAATTGTAGAAGAAAAAATAAGGAAGTTGCCATAAACTTTTCAGTGAGACAAGAGCCTCGGTTTTCGTACCTTTCTTTCGGCTTCTTGGCCCTTGTGCCTTGTTTAAGAATTAAGCTGCCCGGGTTGGTCGACTGGGCATCAATGACATCCACATGTTCTTTATATGAAGAGAGATTTGTGGGAGGTGTCCGTACTATGAATATCTCAACCAATCACAGTCCGTGCTAACTATCATGGGCATCAACGTACCAATGAGGAGTGAAGGTGCTTAAATCTCATACTCAGTTGCTACTTTATAGTCTGTTATAAAAAGATGATTTTCATCTATATCTTGACAATAACTGGAAATGTTAAGGAATTACAGCGTTCTTACACCACAGAAGGAAGATAGGGTAATTTAATTCATAGTAGATTGCAGGCTAAAACAGGCAAGAATATTACAATTGGCACAATTTGGAGAAAAATGTGACTTTAATACGAAGTGGAGAATTTCAATTGAGACATTCAAAGTTACGAACGTATATCCGATGTCAATGTGCCAGTAAAATTATGTACTCGCTTGTTCTAATTGCAGTCTGTGTAGTCATTGCTAGAACCGACGAATTCACGTGAAGTACTCAGAAATTTAAGACAAGAATTCCGTCCAATATTTTACCTGTATTAAGAATAGTGAAGACCTGTTGATATTTCTTCTCAGAATTGTTCCTTCATTCAAGTACTGAACTAACTATCCTTTTGCGATGCCGTAATATTAGCAGTTCCACGCAAAACAACAGTCATCAAGATCGATTCCACGAACACTACAACGTGATGCTGGAATGAAACATATTCCTAGAACCTAAGAACGTAACAAACAGTACGATCGTACATACACACATGCATTATAGATCGTCCATGTGGTTTCATACGAGTAGCTCTATGTTGCATTGGCTAGATGGTAGAATCAAAACCCATCGTCGGCTGCCTTGAAGGTGATTTTCCCATTTTCAATCCAAGTACATGCTGGGGCTGTGTCTGCCGTGTCTTAGCTGAACCAAGAGGTGACATCTTGCCCGTCGTATCGTCATCGAAAACCTATATGAGCGAGTATGTCAGTACTGTGACCTTTCACGCATCTCTGAATTCAGGGTTCTTGACTATAAAATTATGCCTCGGCCGGTGTCACGCGGAGATACATGAGTTTCCACTCTAGGGACGTGAAAGTTCATTGAGTTGGGTCTCAGAATCGTATCGTTGGCTCTAAGTTGATTCGACTGACGTAAGAAGACGATTGCTAATTAATATCACCGTGACGTACCTTACACTATCAAATTAAAGCACCGAAAATGTAACTTTTCATGGAAAGACTTTCCATTTAATGACTGAAAATATTAAAAATTACAACTACAATGCTAAGAAAAATAAAAAGCAACACAAATGGATGTTAGAAATAATTGAACGTTACGTTAATTAAAAGGAAACAATCTTAACTCTGACTCTTATCAGTATTTTATTCACAACATCAATGATAACTTCAAATTAATCAGAAAAATCAAAGGAAAATCAATATCACAATGCTGAAGGATTAAATCTTAAATAAGTCCATCATTCACCACATTCATCTTCAAACTGATGGTTAAAAATCATAAATTCTTGTTGACTTGGCATATCTATCCACTGACCTCAAATAAATATCTCAACATCCCTGTATTATGTTTAAATCATCGCTTAATTCATCAAAAATCTATCTGATAACTTGAACGCACCGGTAACCTATGCTCATGATTATCATTCAGGTCAAGAGAATGATCGAAACATAAGACAACATCGTAATCGTTCGAACAATAACATTGAATAAATAAGAAAGGAAATTGATCTCTTCTGAGCTCCATGGCATCTGCACCTAAATAATGAACATTTGAAAACATAATCATCACCAACTGCAATGATTTCAAAACTACGATGACTCTGCAGCTCTGGTGTCCTCCGTGAAATCAACCTGTAAAACTACATCAGCTCTAAGCGTCAACTCAATGGTCTAATAAGAAGAAATTCAGCTAGCAAGAAAAATTAATCCACTCACCATATATAAATGAAGATCACACATTCCATTTGTGACATGGCTATGAACTATGTAGTGTCATTAACTCGTGAAGATCTTGTATCATTCCAATATTGTGCGCAATTACCTATACTGTATTTAATTAAGAACATCTTGGACGATCATCCTATCAGTGTCCTCGAAATATCTTTGTAAATATCACCTTATGTCTAAGTAATTACCATTCATTATAGCAAATCAAATTTATACACATGATTAAATCAATCTCCACTACGATAAATCTCATCAGGATCTCTACATCGCATCACTCTATAAAATGCTTAATCCCAATGATACATTCACGACGATCCGTATAACGTTAATCATTTACATATTTCGACGACCCTATCACAATAAACCTTTCATCATATTACACACAAGTCATGCTCAACGAATTCTCATTTCATTAAGATAATATACTCAGGCACTTCACATTACGAAGACTATTCATCTTAACACCATTATTAACCCTTTCAGACCGAGTACGCACAATTGTGCGGGTTCGTATTTTAGTTATCCGTGACCGTATTTGATGTTTTTTCGGCGCTACACCGGACTGCAGTGATTGTGCAGGACACGTGGCGTGTGTTTCAATCGATTTTAGTATGCGCTTGACCGCCAGGGCGAAGGAAGAAGAGTTTAAAAAGCACAGTTGATCGGCGAGATGGCAGGAAGCAGTAGTGCCGAAAGTAAGTATTTATTTACTGCGTTTATATTAATCTAGAAGCTTTACTGAATACCGGAATATATTCAATGAAGTGTGTACATTGGTTAGTGAACGTAAATTTTGAAGCTACACCATCGTACGTGATACAACGAGGTTTTGAATTTTGATACGCACAATTGTGCGGGTCCTGTTTTTCGGATGTTAGTTTTTATTTTGTAAAATAAACTATTAATATGTGTATTGAGGAGCATTTTAGTCAGTTCTTGACGTACAAACAAAAATTCACACCTCCAGTTTTCTTTCAGGTCTGAAAGGGTTAACAGAATATCATCGCAACAACGTCACAATTACATTCGCGGACACTACGCTTAACGTAAAAAGTGTGATCGCAGAAGACTCTAAATCACGCACATGTTATTACCGATTCCTTCTAATATATAGACGAACCATAAATTAAACTGAAATTTCTTCATAATGACACTATCTTAACACGGGTATAATCCATGCCTAAATCTATCTGCATAACATTTACTAGCGACCGCTTAGATTCACACGACATAGCATACGACATATCATAATTCAGGATCATTCACGACACAACTTACAATATTCTTACCCATCGAAAGGCAATGATTGACGAATAAAATGGTTGCCTTCAAGTTGTGTAATTTGGCATATCACAATTTTGACGTTGTAAAACATACTACGGTACTCTACTTAAAAGCAGCTACATAGCGGGATAATAAGACATTGACTTTGAGTACTTATCATTCGTTGGTTTCAGGAAGAAGGCACCTCTCATCCTCCAGTATTGGTATACTATCCGTTAGTATCCATCCCAGTTCTCATCAGGTCTGTTGAGACCATGTTATATTTTAGCAAAACATGCTGGGATTCATAACTATCTCATAATCATCTCCAATGGTGCTTGGCTTCATGATACCTGAAACTCGTAATAAGTTATTACAATAGAGTTACATGCGTTAATATCATTCACAATATTCTTATACAACACTTGCGTTAATATTCTGAAAGAACCAGATACGTTTCTCGTTTCTTTACAAAAGTTATTTCTTATTACAGTTGACGATATTGTATTACAATCTAGCTTCTCGTCTAATCTCCTTCCGATACGTGTGCAGCACTTATAATACCCCCTAATTTTTAACAGAACTGTAAACTTCTCTTATTTTGAAACAAAATCTAACATTAGATTACAATAATAATAGACGGTTTGGTTTTAAAAGACTTCTCCATATTTCCTAGCTTTCCATGTGTTTTTGACAATTAAACACCTGACTTCTTGATACAGAGTACTCTTACGAAATCATTTATGTCAGCAAAGGAATTCATTTAACAATATGTCACCTAATATTTTGGTTACCAATCGACAATTTCATCACCAGTCTCGATTATCGAATCGAATCGGACTAGATAGGCAAGGTATGGCCATCATATACAGATTCAACTTAGCCCATTTAATCCAACTCATTCCATGGCCCCCGAAACATTTCTGTCATTTATATTTTCGCCACTTATTTACATTTATTAAACTGCGATATTTACTTAATTCTGTATTTCGTGCCACGACATAACTATCCACCGTAACTTAACGAGATACCACGGGGTTCCGAGATTATCATTATTGCCGATACCTTCAATCCGTTGCCTATTGTTCATATAGTTGAGTGAGTTATTTGTGTTTCTGTCACACTTGGACGTGTAGTAATCGGACGTACGATTTCACTGATTTTTATTTTCACCATAAACTTCCAATTTCTTCACCGACTCCAATCCAACATTCCTTGGAGGGTTATAGTGCCTAACAAATACAAATAACTTTCACTAAAATAAACCTCAATGGGATCGCCTCGTTATGTAAATGATCAGCGTAGTAGCCTCTGGTTCAGGGGGCCCCAAGTTCGATCCCCTGTTGGACCTAAGATTTTAACCGTGTCTAGGTAATTCCCCTGATTTGCGGGTTGAGTGTTTGTATCAATACAAATCTCCATGTCCGTTCATCAAATGACACAACCGACCATCATGGAAACAAGCAATAGTGAATACATTCCTCCATATAGAATTCGTGTCAGGAAAGCTATCCGGTCGTAAACCCGAACTTATTCCACATCCACTGCCAACCCCAAGTAACTGGGAAACGGTTGAAAGGAAGAACAGAATTACACGAATACAAACATGCATACATCTTCATTGTAGACTGCCGGACTGAGTGGCTCAGGCGGTTGAGGCGCTGGTCTTCTGAAGCCAAAATGGCTGGTTCGATCCTGGATCAGTCCGGTCGTATTTGAAGGTGCTCAGATCCGTCAGCCTCGTGTCGGTAAATTTACTGGCACGTAAAAGAACTCTCGTAGGACAAAATTCCAGCACCTCAGCGTCTCCGAAAACCGTAAAAGTTGTTAGTGAGACATAAAGCAAATAACATTATTATTATTATTATTATTATTATTATTATTATTATTATTATTATTATTATTATTATTATTATTATTATTATTATTATTATTATAGACAGTTATGCCTTTCAGCATTCAATCTGAAAGCCACTGTGACTTTACTAAACGTCTCCATAATCCTCTTTTTATATTAATACATATCTTCATGTCCCTACAACATATGACACTACCGAGCATCGTGGAAACAAGCAAAAGTGAATATAGTCCTCTACATAGAATTCGTGTCAGGAAAGGCATCCAGCCGTAAAACTGAAGCTTGTTGCCTTGTTTAGTTCTAAACCTCTTGTCTTTAAATTATTATAAACTGAGTTTAACTATCATATTATTACACTTCATGACGAAGTCCAGTATTTTCCTAGCTAACCTGCACTCTTCCATTCACCTCACATAACCTCACCACCGAAGCCAGTTTATGCGTACAGCTTCTTCAATCGAGTTCATTCCTAACTTAATCTTTATCTCCTCATTCCTACCCCCTGCCATTGTGCCCACCTCTTCGTACCAGCGATCATTCTCGCTGCTTTCATGTCTGTTAACTTATGAATAAGATATCCTGAGTCCACCCAGTTTTCATTCCTGTAAAACAAAGTTATTCTGAAAAGAGCCCTGTGTAAAGATAGTTTTGTCAGGGAGTTGACTACCTTCTTAGAGAATGCTGTTGATCACAACTACAAAATCACTGCATTAGCCTGGCTGCACCTTGAACCAATCTCACTTACCACATTACCATCCTGGGAGAATACACAGCCTAATTAGCTGAAATAATTATCTACCTGTTCCAGATTTGTATTCCCAGTCTGATATTCAATTATTAATTTTTTTTTTTCCTTTCTGACATTTCTTTAGAAAGACTAATTTCCATACCATACTCAATGCACCTATAGTCAGGCTTCAAGACTGCAGGCTTTCAGCACAGTCTGCCATTAAGACCAAGTCGTCGGCATAGACCAAACTGCTTAATACATTCCCACTTAACTGAATCCCACCCTGCCACTTTATATCTTTCAAAAGGCCTAGATAGCCCATGAAAGCTATGAACAACAAAGGTGAAAGATTACAGCCTTGTCTAAACTCTGTTCGTATTTTGAACCAATAACTCATTCTACCATCAATTCTCACTGCAACCCAATTGTCAACATGAATGCCTCTGATTGCTGTTATTAATCTACCATTAATCTCATAGTCCCCCAGTATGCCAAACATATTTTCCCTTGGTACTCTGAATATGTCTTCTCTAGATCTATAAAACATTAACATATCTATAAGTACGGGACGTGAAAGCATCAATGGCAATATAAACATAACTGTCTATTCCTCTCGTAGCATTTTTCAGTTACCTGACGTATACTGAAATATGATCCTGTCAGGCCATTGTGGTCTGAAACCACATTGGTTTTCATACACCTCCCAACCACTGACCCCACCTCTCCTTCGAAAATGTCCGTGAACACCTTACCTAGTACACTGGTCAATTAAATACCTCCATAATTGTTGCTATCTTTCCTGTTCCCTTGCTTATAGATAGGTGCAATTACTACTTTCTTCCAATCAGAAGGTACCTTAGTAATATTCCATTCTAATCTTATTACTCTATGAAGCTATTTCATCACTGCCTTCCCACTATATTTCACCATTTTAGGCCTAATTAAATCGTTTCTTGCTACTTTATGACAACGGAGTTTATTTTCAACCATTCCCACTTCCTCAAGCGTAATTTTACCCACGTCATTTTCCTCCTACTCGCGAGCACGGTTGTTTGCAAAGTCACCAGAAAGATTTCCTTTTTATGTTGAGAATATTATCAAAAATATTTCTTTCTTCAGTCCAGTGATTCCCAGGGATCTATTATGAGTTTACCTGTTTTACACAAAACACTGCTCATTTCCCTTTTCTCTCCCTTTGTGTAAGATTATTTATTAAAAGCAAAAGCAAAACAAAGCCATCTCCGTACAGGCCATGAAGGCCCTAGGAGGGGTGGAAGGTAAAGGCTTCCACTATCCGTAACCTCGGCACTTGATAGGTAGAGTGGTTATCTCTAAGCCCGGCCGCCTTTGTCCCCAGGAATTAACCTGGTACTCATTTTTGGTGTAGGCTGAGTGGGCCTCAGGGCCACATGCACCTCCGGAAATGGAAATCTCATTTCTTAAATTTTATGACTTTCTGACGGGGATTCGAACTCACGTCCTTCCGGGCGAACCGAGCACGCCTTTACCGCCTCGGCCAGGCGGCCCTTAAGATTATTTCTTACCGTCCACAAACCTTTCCCTGCCGCTTGACCTAGCCTTTGCAGGTAAGTACCGAAATCGTCCCATGACTTCTTCTTGGATTCAACATTCATTTGTTTGGCGCTGTTTTTTTCATGTACGTACAGTTCCCTGTCTGCATCAATCCTTGCTGTAGCCAATTCTGATACGCCCTATTTTTACGTTTACAAGCTGCTCTCACTTCATCATTCACAAAGATGTTCGCTTTGTCACATCTGTACACAGAATTGTTCCTAGGCATTCTACTACAGCATCCCTATATGCCACCCATTCTCCTATCTATAACCTGAATCTGCTTATGGTTATTGCTTGAATTTTTTTACTAATCATATCCACGTACGGCGGTCTAATTTCCTCGTCCCGGAGATTTTCTACCCTTATTGATCTGCAGACAGATTTCACTTTCTCCGTCCTAGGCCTAGAGATACTTATTTCACTACAGATCAGATCGTGGTCTATATCATAAAAGAAAATTCCTCGGAATGCTCGCACATTCCTCACAGATTTACTGAATTCAAGGTCGGTAATGACAGAGTCTATTATGGATCTGTTTCGCCTATCCTCTCCTGTGTTGCGGTGAATATCCTTATGCTTGAATTCCATAACTGCCAACACCATGCTAGCCCAGAAGTCCGATAAACGCTTCCCATTCCTATTAGCTTCCATAGCTTTCCCACATTTGCCCACTGTCCGACTCGTTGGCTGAATTGTCAGCGTACTGGCCTTCGGTTCAGAGGGTCCCGGGTTCGATTCCCGGCCGGGTCGGGGATTTTAACCTTAATTGGTTAATTCCAATGGCCCGGGGGCTGGGTGTTTGTACTGTTCCCAACATCCCTGCAACTCACACTCCACACATAACACTATCCTCCACCACAATAACACGCAGTTACTTACACATGGCAGATGCCGCCCACCCTCATCGGAGGGTCTGCCTTACAAGGGCTGCACTCGGCTACAAATAGCCACACGAAATTAAAAAATTTGCCCACTATATTCTCATATCCTTCAGTTCTATTTTTAACTCTCGCAATGACTACGATGTCACTCAGCGCTTCTTAAAACTTGTCACCTTCATCCTCATCTGCACCCTCACATGGGGAATACACTCAGACAATTCTCGTCCTAATTCCTCTAATACCGGGCGAGTTGGCCGTGCGCGTAGAGGCGCGCGGCTGTGAGCTTGCATCCGGGAGATAGTAGGTTCGAATCCTGAAGCCCTGAAGATGGTTTTCCGTGGTTTCCCATTTTCACTCCAGGCAAATGCTGGGGCTGTACCTTAATTAAGGCCACGGCCGCTTCCTTCCAACTCCTAGGCATTTCCTATCCCACCGTCGCCATAAGACCTATCTGTGTCGGTGCGACGTAAAGCCCCTAGCAAAAAAAAAAAAATCCTCTAACAGCTAAATCTTCCCATATCATTCGCTCATTGTTACGTGCCTAACAGAAACTATGTTGCGTTAAATAATATTCCTACCTCACATTCTGCCCTTATTGTTTAACGCCTGTTAAGAATACTTTATAATCTCTTATCTCTTCCCCGTTATCACGCCTTGCTCGGATGTCAATAACTCCTAACACATCCAGACGCATCCTCTTTGCTCACTCAGCCAGTTATACTTTCTTTCGTCAATAAGCCCCATTAACATTGATAACTCCTCACCGAATTCCATTTCGTTCGCCAAGTTATTTCCAAGGCTCCCCCGCCAATCAAATGGAAGTGGGACTCCATTACTCCCATACGTCCGAGGCTTACTTAAAATGTTCTGAACTCGGTACATTCTGTGAAGCAGGATGTTACCCTACGTACAGTATACATAGTCCTCTAACGGGTTAGGGACCACCGGTGGAATGCATAGTTCTAGCCACCTGAGCACAAGGAGGGTCATAAATCAGAATGTTTCCGAGATGCCCACTCCCATTCCATACCCACTGGTATACCGATTCTCAGGACCACTTACTAGGCCACTCATCTGTTGCCCATAATTCACATACTAGGACGTGACTTCAGTAATACACCCCACGAAGATTCATTTTTAAATGATCTCTTCCAACATGTATGATTACTTTTCGTCTCATGTGAAGTCTAATGCGATATTCTTTTAAATATACGAGGGAAGATCCATCTTCAAATGTCATCTTACATCAGAATTAGTTAAATTATTCATGAGATGTAAAAGTGAAAGCGGAATGGGCTCCTGTATGCAGAGAAGACTCTTAATCCTGTATGAAATATGGTAGGTCACTAAACCCTGTCGAAACCAGAACTTTAATTATCATAATAATATTTTCATTAATGATCTACATACTGGACCAAACACTTTCAGAGCAACTCTCTTCAACCACGTACGTCAGTTTGGCAGGGGCTGCTTGGCCGAGGCGGTAAAGGCGTGCTCGGTCCGCCCTGAATGACGTGGGTTCGAATCCCCGTCTGGAAATCAAAAATTTAAGAAACGAGATTTCCACTTCCGGAGGTGCATATGACCAAAAATGAGTGCCAGGTTAATTCCTGGGGGCAAAGGTGGCAGGACGTAGAGCTAACCACTCTACCCCATCAAGTGCCGAGGTTAAGGATAGTGGAAGCCTTTACCTTCCACCACTCCAAGGGCCTTCATGGTCTGTACGGAGGTGACGTTGTTTTGCTATGTCAGTTCAGCAGATCCGTTATTTTTCCGGCACAGAAAGTTAAATAATACCTATTTCAAGACTAAGGATTCCATTCTATCCAACGTCAGCAGATTTTTGAAGACGAGTTTACGATATTCTTCAGTCTGGGAGGATAATGGATTTGATACGCCTCGATGCATTCAAGGATGTCTCTGGAGGAAAAAAAATATATAAAACATAGTGAAATATCTCGCAATCATTTTTCTGTTGATAATAATTTAAAATATATTATCTTTTTGTACATATGCAGCAGTATGTTTCGAAAATACATATTTTTAAAACCAAAATAATGTAAACTTATCCACTTGTACCAAAGAGTTTCTCTTCCTCAAAATCCATGAATAGCAGTAATTAATAAATTCATGCTCTATAATTTTTAGTGTCAGGAGATCCATGTTGAAAGGTCTTACAGAACAGTATAAACTAGTTTTGGATTTGGATTTGCGGGTTGGTGTCGGTGTGTCTGTGTTCCCTTGATACTTGCCAACCTAAGCATACAGTTACCTCATTGGTAGTGGCGATGTATGAAGCGCGACGTTGTTGGCTGGTCACAAAGAACTGGCAAAAATGGCAATGGCATTCTGTTCGTTGACACATGACATTCATCAATGCAATCATCTTTGGTTCGGTACTGTCAAAAAGAATATTATTTTAGCACAAGAGACTGGCTGCTAGTTTCTCTTCATAATCTAGTAACAAACTAATAATTCTTCCCTGGTTGCTGCATTGTGTTTAAATATTGCCCGGCTTTCTTTTTTGTTGCAATATTAATTTTGAGGCATTACATTTAAAATAGTGAGTGTTAACGTTGAGAACATGGCAAGAAGTTTTGAAGACTGAATCTGAAATTAGAGTGTGACAATATGTAGGAAAATAGTTTTCAGAATGGCCACGGAAACTCATCAGTTTTCAGATTCTAACCACTGATCTTAATCCTCCTTGCCCTGATCCCAGCCATTTAATAAATCAGGTAGCTATGGACAAGCTAAAGGTGACGTATGGGAACATGTCCGCTTACGAAGTTTGTTGAAAATAAATGATAATATTCAGAGGTTAAATTGAGGAATTTCACAGAACACTTACACATTTCAGTGCTTCATATCACAAATTTTGTACCTCTCTGTGCAGAAATGTTATGATGGCTAGTTGTCTGCCCTCCCAAACATCACGTCTAAACTGCTGGGTGTAAACCCATGAAATTTTGGATAAACATTCCCAGTGGGAACTAGCATATGTCTAATTATGCTTTATTTCAAAACTAGCTGTAGTACCCGGCATTGCCCGGATAGTTTTTGAATGTTTACCTTTAATATTTGTATTACCAGTTAGTTGAGTGTGAAGTGAATGCTTATAGAATTCTTTTTGAGATGTTGATTTTACGACTTATCATGTAGTTCTATAGTTATTTAGATGTATCTGATTTCAAGTTTTAGATTATTTAATTTTCGAGTAGACACTAATCTCGGTCATTTTATACTATTTACTTTTAAGCCCTTCTCAGCTCCTGCCTCGATGGAGGCTGAACGTGGACTTAAACGCTATCCACAGCGTCACAGTTCGTATCAGCGACACATAAACAATGGATTTCGACATTAATATTGGTTATTTTCCTTATTTTTGCAAGTCAGCCCCTCTCATTCTCCAACACCAGCGGGGGCTAGGTGTATCTGGCCCCCACAGTAATGTTTTCTATATAGTAAGTCATGTGTATACCAAGTTTGATTGAGAGATATGCTAAAACATACACACATCCTTAAACTCTGTCCCTTTGGACGTTTTCAATTTTTTGCCAGTTCTCATCCGCCTGCCGAGTAGGACTGAGCTTTATTTTAAACGGCATCCAGAGTGTTACAGTTCATCTCAGTGACCCAGAAAACTATGGATTAGACACAAATTTCGGTCATTTTCGGTTAATATTTACATTTTGCCCCTACTTTAGAGGCTAGGAGTCTCTTACCCCTAGGGTATATTTCTCCAGACATTAGGTCCAGTATACAAACATTCGTCCACTCTCTCGGTCATTTTCGAAATTTTGTTTTTCGCTTATTCTCACCGCTATGCGAAAGGAGGCAGAAAATTGACTTCTAAAAAAATTGGAGCGTTACTATTCATCTCAGCGACCCCGAAAAGAATGGATTCGACACTATTTTCGATTATTTCTACATCTCATCCCGTCGTAGGTGTGCTAGGGTTGTCATACCTCTACGCACTTTGTCTCCTGATAATAAGTCATAAGTGACCAAGTTTGTTTGAAATTGTTCCCGTAGTCCCGAAACATATGGATTCAACACTAATATCGGTCATTTTCAGTCTTAATTACATTTCGTACCCTTATCTAAGGCTTCAAGGGGTGTCTTTCCCCCTTAGTATTTTTTTCAGGTAGTAGGTAATATTTGTATTAAGTTCTGCTGACAGTTATACTGGAACGTACAAAAAACATCCCTAATCTCGGTCATTTGGATATTTTCTGTTCTTGACTCCTTCTCACTCGCCTGGCAATTGGGGATCAACTTGGACTTAAACGACAACCGGAGTGTCACTCCTCATTTAAGCGACACCTAAAACCATGGATGTGACATTATTTTCGATTATTTTATATCTAACTCCCTTCCTAACCACTCACCACAAAAGGGGTCTTAATTTGGACTTTAAATGTCCAGAGTGCCACTATTCACCTCAGCGACCCTAAAAACTGTGGATTCGACACTAATTACGATTGTTTTTATATATCACTCCCCCCTTGCCCCCCACCCTAAAGGGGGCTGAACTTGAAATTAAGAATTTCCCGGGATGTCACCGTCCATCTAAGCGACCCCGAAAAGTATGGATTCGACACTATTTTCGTTTATTTTTATATATGACCCCCCCTTCCCCCCGCCCCTAATGGTTCCTGGGGTGTCTTATCCCCACGTGGCTTGTCTCCTGATACTAAAAATCCTGAGTTTCGCTATTCACTTTGGCGACCCCGAAAACTACGTATTCGACACAATTTTCGATTACATGTATATATCACTTCCCGCTTGCCCCCACGCCAAAGGGTCTGAACTTGGACTTAAAAAAATTGGAGTGTCACTATTCATCTCAGCAACCCCAAAAAGTATGTATTCGACACTACTTTGACGATTTTCATATCTCAAGTACCCCGCCCCCCACCCCTAATGGTTCCTGGGGTGTCTTATTCCCACGTGGTTTGTCTCCCGATATTAAAATTCCGGAGTGTTACTATTCACCTCGGCGACCCCGAAAACTGTATATTTGACACTAAATACTATTACTTTTATATCTCATCCCCCTTGCTCCCCGCCCCAAAGGGGGATGAACTTGGACTTTAAAAAATCCCGGGGTGTCACTATTCATCTAACCGACCCCAAAAGTATGCATTCGACACTACTTTCGATGATTTTTATATCTCACCCCTTCGCCCCCCCGCCCCTATTGGTTCCTGGGGTGCCCTACCCCCACGTGGTTTGTCTCCTGATAGTAAAAATCCGGAGTGTCAGTATTCATCTCAGCGACTCCGAAGAGTACTCGACATTCTTTTCGATTATTTTTATACATCACTCCCCCCTTGTCCCCTGCCCAAAAGGGGGTTGAACTTGTAATTTAAAAATTCCCGGGATGTCACTACTCACCTAAGCGACCACGAAAAGTATGGACTCGACACTATTTTCGATAATGTGTATATATCACTCCCCCCTCGCCCCCACCCCAAAGGGGGCTGAACTTGGACTTTTAAAAAATTCGGAGTGTAACTATTCATCTCAGCGACCCCGAAAAGTATGGATTCGACACTATTTTCGTTTATTTTTATATATGAACCCCCTCGCCCCCCGCCTCTAAGGGTTCCTGGGGTGTCTTACCCCCACGTGGTTTGTCTCCTGATACCAAAAATCCGGAGTGTCGCTATTCACTTTGGCGACCCCGAAAACTATGTATTTGGCACTATTTTCGATTATTTGTATACATCACTCCCCCCCTCGCCCCCACCCTAAATGGGGACTAAACTTGGACTTTTAAAAAATCGGAGTGTCACTATTCATCTCAGCGACCCCGAAAAGTGTGGATTCGACACTATTTTCGTTTATTTTTATTTATGACTCCCCTCGCCCCCGCCCCTAAGGGTTCCTGGGATGTCTTACCCCCACGTGGTTTGTCTCCTGATACTGAAAATCCGGATTGTCGCTATTCACTTTGGCGAACCCGAAAACTATGTATTCGACATTATTTTCGATTATTTGTATATATCACTCCCCCCTCGCCCCCACCTCAAAGGGGGCTGAACTTGGACTTTAAAAAAAATTGGAGTGTCACTATTCATCTCAGCGACCCCGAAAAGTATGGATTCGACACTATTTTCGTTTATTTTTATATATGACCCCCCTCGCCCCCCGCCCCTAAGGGTTCCTGGGATGTCTTACCCCCACGTGGTTTGTCTCCTGATACCAAAAATCCGGAGTGTCGCTATTCACTTTGGCGACCCCGAAAACTATGTATTCGACATTATTTTCGGTTATTTATATAAATCACTCCCCCCCTCGCCCCCACCCCAAAGGGGCTGGCTTGGACTTAAAAAAAAATTGGAGTGTCACTATTCATCTCAGCGACCCCGAAAAGTATGGATTCGACGCTATTCTCATTTACTTTTATATATGACCCCCCTCGCCCCCCGCCACTAAGGATTCCTGGGGTGTCTTACCCCCACGTGGTTTGTCTCCTGATACCAAAAATCCGGAGTGTCGCTATTCATTTTGGCGACCCCGAAAACTATGTATTTGACACTATTTTCGATTATTTGTATATATCACTCCCCCCTTGCCCCCACCCCAAAGGGGGATGAACTTGGACTTTTAAAAATATCGGAGTGTCATTATTCATCTCAGCAACCCCGAAAAGTGTGGATTCGACACTATTTTCGTTTATTTTTATTTATGACCCCCCTAGCCCCCCACCCCTAAGGGTTCCTGGCGTGTCTTACCCCCACGTGGTTTGTCTCCTGATACTGAAAATCCGGAGTGTCGCTATTCACTTTGGCGATCCCGAAAACTATGTATTCGACATTATTTTCGATTATTTGTATATATCACTCCCCCCTCGCCCCCACCCCAAAGGGGGCTGAACTTGGACTTTAAAAAAATTGGAGTGTCACTATTCATCTCAGCGACCCCAAAAAGTATGGATTCGATACTATTTTCATTTATTTTTATATATGACCCCCCTCGCCCCCCCCGCCCCCAGGGGTGTTTGGGATGTCTTACCCCCTCGCGGTTTGTCTCCTGATACCAAGTCATAAGTGTATCAAATTTGGTTGAAATCGCTCCAATGGTTTGGGAGGAGATGTGGTACAAACCCACCCACCCACCCACATACATACAATGACTTTTATATATACATAGATAGTGTACTGAAAATATATTAGTGAAATTACTTGTAAAAAATTTCCATTACCGCTTAAAATAAGATGATATTTGTTTCTTTTAAAGATAAAAATTTCATTGTTCCGTATTGAAAAGTATCACAGTTAAAATTGAAATAATAAATAAAGAGGTTCAACCTATTCAGTACCAAAGAATAAGAAATGCATTCTTATTTAATAACAAGTAGAAGTGGTACCGGTTTCGACCCTAGTCCAGGTCATCATCAGCCGATTAAAACATGAAAAACAGTGCATAGGAAAAAGAAAAAAAGATCAAGTTCTCTCCGGATCAGTCACGTCAATGCTACATGATTAATTGTGTTCAGAAAGGGATGGATATACTTGAGATAGTCAGTTCACATACAGATTTATTTTAATTTTTCAGTATACAATATCAACTATTTTGTAATTAGCGGTCAATAATATTTGAGTACTTAGCTTACTGAACTTGTGCATATTATATTCTCTAAAAAGAAACAAAATAATTGGCAAATGGTTAGTCCTATCACTAAATAAAACCAGAAAGTGAGCTTAAAGTTCAGTTTTATGCGAAGAAAGTCCACACGTATTCCTTTATAAATGTAATAGTTCTCCAAGAAACTACGCTTTTACGCTTTAAATCACGCTTTCCAGAGCACCGGAGTTCAGTCCATCGTTGAGGTAGGAATATCGTTCAGTTGCCATGGTAACTAACTAATTAGCATTGGTGGTGATGAGGTTGTTTTTATAAGCCGCCAAACCAAGGTGTCATTGGCATCAATGGATCAGGAAGGTAACAAAGGTAACTAACAAAATAAGAATGAAGACGTGAAAGAAGGATAACTCGAAAAATGAGGGGGTAAATGAAACATAAAGAGGCTGTAAGCCATGGATGGGTGGAGGGGAACTGAAAGCCTATTCCTCCAATGCGCTGATACTGCTTGAGCAGGATAATAACAGCATGTGATAACATAGAATGTCCTACCAAGCCCATAAAACTTGCCAACAATAATGTAACGTTGACTGACTCTTGTTAGTTGGGGTGTGATCTGTCTCTTCTGCTGCAATAGCATTCGCTTGGTGACATACTGCTGCAAATACAAAAGCTAACCTGTCAATCATGGCTACACAACAGGTATTAACGTAATTAAATAATTTTGATGTCTACCAAAATATAAACTTAATTTAATTTATTGCATGCTGTAGCATTTTCATCCAAATAACAGTTTCATTCTTTGTGATACATAGGATTCAACCTACAAGTGGTCATGGCCCGACAGTTCTGCACTCCGATCTACCAACCGAGCCGACGACCGGTGGCCACGACTTTTCCATGGCTATCCTGAGAATGGTTTTCCGTAGTTTTCCATTCTCCTGCACTAAGGTGAATACCGGGACAGATCCTAGTATAGGCCACAGCTGCCAACCCCTCTCCTTCACCAATCCGAATTTCTTTGGCCTGAGAGAAGGTGTCACCTTCTAAGACGCCTGCTGTATCCCTCCAGGGTACGAAATGAATACAGTTTTAGTAGTAGCACTTCGGTACCCATGGGTTGTAGCAAGGGTATAAAGGAGAATGCATATAGGTCTCTCATAAGACCACAATTAGAGTACCGGGCGAGTTGGCCGTGCGGTTAGGAGCGCGCAGCTGTGAGCTCTCATCCGGGAGATAGTGGGTTCGACCCCACTGTCGGCAGCCCTGAAGATGGTTTTCCATTGTTTCCCATTTTCACACCAGGCAAATGCTGGGGCTGTACCGTAATTAAGGCCACGGCCGTTTCCTTCCCATTCCTAGGCCTTTCCTGTCCCATCGTCGCCATAAGACCTGTCAGTGTGACGTAAAACCAATAGCAAATAAAAACCAATTAGAGTATGATTCCAGTGTATGGGACGCTCAACAGGATTACTTTAATCGAGAACAGAAAAAATCCAAAGAAAAGGAGCTCGATTTGCTCTGGGTGATTTCCGACAGAAGAGTAGTGTTATCAAAATCTTGCAAACTTTGGGCTGGGAAAATATGAAAAAAAGGAGACGAGTTGCTCGACTAAGTGGTATGTTCCAGGCTGTCAGTGGAGAGATTACGTGGAATGACATTAGTAGACGAATAAGCCTGAGTGGTGTTTCTAAAAGTATGAAAGATCACAATATGAATATGAAGTTGTAATTCAAGAGGACAAATTTGGGAAAATATTCGTTTACATGAAGAATATTGGAATAATTGAAAGGAGGTGTTCGATAAATGTCCAGTTTCTTTCAAATAATTTAAGACTAGATACACAACTGATAAGGAATCTGCTACCCGGGTGACTTCCCTAAATGCAAATCAGAATAAACAAATCTAGTGTATTTAATCTAATCCAATCTATCCTGTTATTATGAGCTTGTTCTTATAAGTCATTGGTCGAAAATGATTAACGTACTGTAGGCTTACATGCGGCGTTGTAAAATGTGTGTTAACTGTCAAAGCTAGCAGTGAATTCTTTTAAAAATATTCTCATATTTGTATGAAAACATGAGCATTATTTTTTTCGAGATGCGCTGTTGTAACCGTACAACTGGGTTACAGACTCCATTCTGTATTTATTATTATTATTATTAGTATTATTATTATTATCATTATTAACCCGATTCATTAGATTTTATATATTCTGTTTCTCATCATTTAGACTGTAATAATTAGGTATCACGTATATTATTGTATTTCATCATAGGTTAAGTGAATATGTTTGTAATTATTCTGTATTGTAGTAAGTGAGATTTGTTGGTTTCATATTGTCATGCTGTGGCTTGTAACTTTGGCTAGATGAGCTGGCATAGTATTTTGCAATCGAGGCTATGTTTAACTGGGAATGTTGTGTACAAGGAGATTTCCCGGTGACGCATTCGGTATAGTCATTCTCGGACCGCTTGGGTACGCTTAGACGACACATGACTGATGACATCAGTGCGTGGACACGTGATTGCGACCAAGTGTCAGTATTCGCCAGCTACTGTATGTTGAAGTGGAAGGGATGAACAGTGAGTGGGGAGATGAGTCGTCATCGCGAGGTGATATAAAGTCGAGGCGACGGTGGGGAGAGGTATTCAGTTCATTATTCTGTTCTTACTCAGTTCATAAGCAGTTGATATCGTGCAGATCGTATGTAACAGTCAGATGTATCAAATGGAAGAAGTGGTCTTAGTGTGTTTTCAAGAGGTCCGGTAATAATCGAGGAGGTCTACAAGTGGTGCTTGTATCCGAGCAGAGACGGGTACTATGCTGATAAAGAAACATCATCTTCTTGTGAGGATGGACTTCACAAGATGTTTCAATAATATTTTCCAATTATTTAAAATATATTGAGTGGACGTAATTACATTGGAGCTCCCTACACGCGTACATGGTATGTAGGCCAACTCCTTGTTATATAAGATAACAGCAGACGGCTCCCGACTTCAGCTCACAGGTTTTCCCAAGAATTTCAAGTTCAACAGCGGTGTATGCAGACAACAGGTAATTAAAGCATCAGACATGTTATGCATTCATAACATGAAGAAGATAGTAATCAGCGGCGATATCACATCTCACTTCAAGTTCATGCCAATAGTTTTTTTTTTTTTGTTTAGATTAAATTTTCCTTTTCTTTGTACCGCAAATCTCACGATATATTTCTTTTGTTAAATTAAAAGACGTCAATGATTGTTCATTGTGACGTAAATTTAGTCATAAACTCAGTTATATTTTTAATTATAATAAGTGATTCCAGTTCCATGTACAATCCTCAATTGTGGAAATGCAACAGTAATTTAATATTGTCCTGATCCATATCCCTGTATATTGCCAAATATGTGAGTTTATCACCTCACGCCTTGAGATAATTGATATAAGAGGTATGCTCTACCGAATTTTGTTGTTTTTCTTAAAAAAGCAACTGGCGCTCAAACAAATGTTATTTATATTATGTGGAAGATATGAAGGTATAAGAGTAGTGGTCAGAGTAGCCACAACGTGTCGCCAGCAACGTGGGACTCGAAAGGTTCAGAAGAAGTGTTTCTGAATGGCAATATACATGGATCAGTTCTTTTAATGAGTACGCACATGTTAAATTCACCGAGTAATGTTAGGAAGGTCATTTTGTTGAAGTTTGTATTTAAGGGGTAATGTCAGAGGAATTGCAAGGGGAAATAGCTTTGAGATCGCGAAAAATTAGTAGGAAACCGAAGATGGACAAGGATAGCAATATGCAGTCAGGTGATGAGGCTGAGGTTATTGTGTCCAAGGAAATCCAAAGTGGTAACATAAATAGGAAGTTGGTGACTAAGGTGGGACCTGCTGAAAGTCAGAAAATAGTAGAAACTGAGGAAAACGCTGTCACGCAAGATCAAAGGAAAGGGGTGATTGACCTGGGTTTATTTAATTTGCTGATGTCCAAAATGACTGAGCAGAATAATATCATTAGTGAGAAAATTGAATCTCAGAATAATATTATGAGTAAGAAAATTGAATCTCAGAATAATATTATTAGTGAGAAAATTGAATCTCAGAATATTATTATGAGTGAGAAAATTGAAACGGTTATTAGTGAGAAAATTGAATCTCAGAATAATATTATGAGTGAGAAAATTGAATCTCAGAATAATATCATTAGTGAGAAAATTGAAGCTCAGGGTATTAGTATTAATAAGAAGATCGATGATGTTAGTAATAAGATAGATCATAAGGTGTTAGAAATAAGTAAGCAAATTAATAATTTAGAAAGTAAGGTAAATAGGGAGTGTAGTGACATCAGAGCTGAGATGGAATTGGGTCGGAGCAATCTCCATACGGAAATAGAGCAAATTAGTGAGACATGCATCAAACAGATTGATGAATTAGGCGCCAAGATTGAGTCTAATAAAGGAGAAATAAATGAGTTAGTAGAAGAAAGGTTTGAAAAGATAACCAATACAGTGAGGCAAGAAACTAGGAAATATATTAGTAGGGTAGAACAGGTGGAAAGAAAACTTGGAGAAGTAGGTGATCTAGAGAGTGAACAAAAATCATTATCACAGAAGGTGAGAGAATCGGAAGAAAAATTACAGGAGAAGTTAAGAAAAATTGAAGAAAAGGCTGAGGAAACATTGGAAAAAAAATTTCTGAGTTGCCAGAGAGTACTCCAGAAAGAAGTGCGTGATAGTAGAAATGTACGTGAAATAATTGTAAATAATGGTTTAATCACTAGAGATCATGATTTACCTAAGTTTTCTGGGAAAGAATTCAACCCGATGGAATTTATGAGAGTAGTAGAGAAGAAATTTGCTGTTCAATTAAGAGACAATATTATTAGCTGGGAAACTGTATTGGAGATCTTATCTAATGCTTTCGTAGGAGAGACTAAGTCTTGGTTTCAAGTATATAAAAGCTCGATGTCTAGTCTAACTGAATTTAAGGAGAAATTCATGGCTAAATTTTGGAGTGAAGGTGTTCAGAGTAGAGAGAGAGAGAGAGTAATGTTTGGCAGGTATAATTCTAACGAGGGTGTTAGAATGACTGAATACTTTTTGGCTCATGTTTTGGTGTGGAGAAATTTAAAATGTATTGGACCTGAGGCTGATATAGTTAGACTTATGGCTAAGCACTATCCCGATAGAATAAGAGAAGCTGTTTGTATGCAAAGAGTGGAGACTATTAAGGAAATGGAGATTTTGTTGGAAAGTTTTGATGCTTTAGGTAGTAGCTTGAATAATAGTAGGACACTAAATAGGAATGTAGAAGGAAGGGGTAACCAATCTAATAATCAGGACAGGCCTATGAATAATCGTAACTACCGAAGAGAATATCAGGAGAGACCTAATAATAATTTCCACAGGGAGAGAAATTATCAAAATAGTTCGGAAAATTTCAGGACTGGGAGGCGTGATTATGGTAATCAACCAGAAGCTGGGAGGCGGGAGAATTCAGGCCATAATAATAATAATAATGACGCTAGAGGAAATAGGCAACAGGGGAGGCCGACTGAGGTGTGTAACCAACAAGTCGTAACCGAACCTAGTACTTTAAACGCGCAACGGACTGTATAAACAGGTCACTGAGACAGTCCGTAAATGGTGAGTTCACGTATAAGGTAGATAAGTATGTTAATGTCGACCAGCCTATAGTTGTAAGTGAACATGATTGTGACCTAAGTAGCAATAATTCAAATATTTTAAGTGACGACTTAATCGTAAACAATAAATTTTATGAGTGTAATTTAAATTTAGATATAAGGCAAGATTTGTTAAGTGATCTTATATTATGTAATGAGGATAATTTAAGTAGTGTTACTGTTACCCCGACGATTGAACTGCTGATATGGGGCAGAAAAGTTAAGATTTTGTTGGACTCTGGTAGTGAGAAGTCATGTGTAAATTCCAAGCTGTATGAGGAAGTTTTAAGAGAGAAGTATGAGGTAGCGGAAATTCCAGTGAGGAATACGTTCATCGTAACAGCTGTTGGAAACAAGTCTCAAAGAGTGAATAAACAAATAGCTGTCCCCATTAACATAAGTGGAGAATGTATTTTCCAACCATGCTTAGTTGTGCCTAATTTAGTTTATGCCGTTATTTTAGGTACTGACTGGTTAACGTGTCACAAGGCTAAATTAAATTTTGATCTGTGTAATGTCAATCTTATTTGGGGAAAGAGTAGCAGGGAAGTCAGTTTACCATATGATGTTTTGTCAGAAATTAGTGCGAATAAAGTGTGTTCTAGTACGGAAGGATCTTGTGAAATTCCTAATATGAGGAAAAATATTGATGTCTGCCATGTGTCTATACAGAGAGATTCTAGAGATGAATTGTATGAGACAGTGGAGAAATGTAATTTAGCGGAAAGTCAGAAGGACGAATTGTGTGAATTATTGATATCACATAGTGATGTTTTTAGCGATCGGCCTGGTAGAACACATCTTTACGAACACAAATTTAATGTTATTGATAACTCAACTTTTGTAGGACCGAAATATCCCATTCCGTTAAAATACGCTAGCGCTGTTGAAGAGCAGATTGACATTATGCTAGATTATAATATAATTGAACCATCATGTAGTCCTAATTTAAATCCACTTGTTATTATACCTAAGAAGGATAACACGGTAAGATTGTGCATGATAATTTTTGTAAGACTATATTGGATGAATTTGAGCTTGGTGACAAGGTTTTACTCAGAGTGCCAATCCCGTCATCAGCAGAAGCTGGTCAATTTTCTAAGTTTTTCTTGTTATATCAGGGATACTTCACCGTAGTGAAACGGATTGGGAAATGTGCTTATTCATTAGAAGACAAGGAAGGAAATATCGTAGGCACATACAATATAAGAAATCTTAAGAAATATATCATGTGAGTTTGTTGATTAATTCTCATTATTATGTTAATTCACCATATTTTATGAAGCTGGCATTGCGAACAGGACTTCAGTGAAATTAGCGTGTGTTGTGATAATAAGTGAGGCACGGCAGTGCAATAAACTCCAGTGCTTGGAGACAGTGTATATAACGAAATGTCTTCGAGAATTACTTTTGAACACTCAATGAACGTTTGAAACGACAGAAGTGAGAAAGAAATGTAATCTCTGTATGTAAATAATACTTTATAATCAAAGTGAAAATGATAATTGATCAATGTTTTATATGTGTAACAACGAACATCCAGATGGATGATACTATGTACCCAAATTTGTAAAGGGCATTTTTATACATGTATCTATGGTGTACTCGATTTCAGACATGTTATGTATATATTTCATGAATCAATCGATTCATTTAATCGATTATTTCATGAGGGAGGCGTTCTGTAACCGTACAACTGGGTTACAGACTCCATTCTGTATTTATTATTATTATTATTAGTATTATTATTATTATCATTATTAACCCGATTCATTAGATTTTATATATTCTGTTTCTCATCATTTAGACTGTAATAATTAGGTATCACGTATATTATTGTATTTCATCATAGGTTAAGTGAATATGTTTGTAATTATTCTGTATTGTAGTAAGTGAGATTTGTTGGTTTCATATTGTCATGCTGTGGCTTGTAACTTTGGCTAGATGAGCTGGCATAGTATTTTGCAATCGAGGCTATGTTTAACTGGGAATGTTGTGTACAAGGAGATTTCCCGGTGACGCATTCGGTATAGTCATTCTCGGACCGCTTGGGTACGCTTAGACGACACATGACTGATGACATCAGTGCGTGGACACGTGATTGCGACCAAGTGTCAGTATTCGCCAGCTACTGTATGTTGAAGTGGAAGGGATGAACAGTGAGTGGGGAGATGAGTCGTCATCGCGAGGTGATATAAAGTCGAGGCGACGGTGGGGAGAGGTATTCAGTTCATTATTCTGTTCTTACTCAGTTCATAAGCAGTTGATATCGTGCAGATCGTATGTAACAGTCAGATGTATCAAATGGAAGAAGTGGTCTTAGTGTGTTTTCAAGAGGTCCGGTAATAATCGAGGAGGTCTACAAGTGGTGCTTGTATCCGAGCAGAGACGGGTACTATGCTGATAAAGAAACATCATCTTCTTGTGAGGATGGACTTCACAAGATGTTTCAATAATATTTTCCAATTATTTAAAATATATTGAGTGGACGTAATTACATTGGAGCTCCCTACACGCGTACATGGTATGTAGGCCAACTCCTTGTTATATAAGATAACAGCAGACGGCTCCCGACTTCAGCTCACAGGTTTTCCCAAGAATTTCAAGTTCAACAGCGGTGTATGCAGACAACAGGTAATTAAAGCATCAGACATGTTATGCATTCATAACATGAAGAAGATAGTAATCAGCGGCGATATCACATCTCACTTCAAGTTCATGCCAATAGTTTTTTTTTTTTTTGTTTAGATTAAATTTTCCTTTTCTTTGTACCGCAAATCTCACGATATATTTCTTTTGTTAAATTAAAAGACGTCAATGATTGTTCATTGTGACGTAAATTTAGTCATAAACTCAGTTATATTTTTAATTATAATAAGTGATTCCAGTTCCATGTACAATCCTCAATTGTGGAAATGCAACAGTAATTTAATATTGTCCTGATCCATATCCCTGTATATTGCCAAATATGTGAGTTTATCACCTCACGCCTTGAGATAATTGATATAAGAGGTATGCTCTACCGAATTTTGTTGTTTTTCTTAAAAAAGCAACTGGCGCTCAAACAAATGTTATTTATATTATGTGGAAGATATGAAGGTATAAGAGTAGTGGTCAGAGTAGCCACACTGTTATAGGAACTGCATAGTCTGTAAAGTGGTGGATTTTGATGGGCAGATCTTCGAAATATTTTATTAAAAACTGTTAAATTAAATCTTGAATTTGGGCGCTGCACATCGAAATTCAGGAGGGAAAGGAACTTAGGATGATGAATTTGCGAATTTACTATTTTGTAAATGAACTTAACCTCGATTTCTTCCATCGATCTTCTAAACTCACCATTTCTACATTTTATTGAAGCTCATTGTACGAAACCCTATGTGGATATTGAGACGTTATTTTAAACTGTAAAGAGTAATGTGTGACCGTGGTGGCAGGAAGGACATCCGGTCTTAAACCTTCGACCCAATCCTAATACGAGCCTACGTGTTCCACCGATCCTACATAAATGTGGGAAGATGGAGTTGAAAAATAAAAGAACGAGAGAGAGGAGAACGTTCATAGACTCCCAGCAGGAATGATAGGCACAAGTTTTTATGTTACAACAATTTCGTAACCGTTGGTTATTTATATTATCGTTTTATTTACATTTCGTTCCTGACAGTATCTCATTGCCACAGGAAATAATTCTTCAAATGATGCAAGTTTCATGAAAGAAATACATTTTATTTCGCAGTAAAACAGCACTTAATATGTTTCATTCCTAAGTAGTATCGTGTTAGAAGAGAACCTTTGATAAAATCTCTTTTGAATCGTCCATAAATTTATCCCAAGTGGTAATTTGACCCCAAGCATTGTTCGTGAAGTATCCCGATATAATCATGTAGTGATGCTATCACATCAGGAAGTTATAACTTGAGGAGTCACTATTGGTATATTTAATGAGCTGAAAAACGCAAATTAACCACCAATAAAGTACCAGAAATAATTTTATCGGATGACTTCAAGGTTATTATCCATTGCTTCTTAAGTGATTCGTATCGAAATTGGTATACAAAGAAAATCTTTGAACCCAGAAAGTTGTCTGTCAAACTACAATTTGTTAAGTGATCCGACATGGATCTTCTTCTTTCTGTACCATATCCTCACTGGATGTCGGCTGTCATCAGGGCAATTTGGTTCTTGTTCCCAGAAACTCGGAAAAGAGTGGGGATACTAAGCCCCTACCATTCTCGCAGATTCCGTAGCCAAGATATTCTCCTTCTTCCCCTACTTTTCCTTCTTTCAATTTTACATTGAAATATACGCTGAAAGAGTCTATATTTATAATTTCGAATGATTTGGCCAAAGTACTGAAGTTTCTTCTTTCTGGATGTCGTGCATGACCTCTAGCTCTTAGTTTAGGCGTTGTAGTACTCCAGAGTTACGTATTCTGTCAACCCTAATATGTATAACAAGATGTAGCACAACCTTAGTTAAAAGTTCCGTTCTCCTGGTAGTTTGTTTCTATTTTGGTTGCTTTATTTCGCAGTACTTTCGGCAATGCTCTAGGAAAGTAGCGGCCGCAGCCTTACGCCCTAGCGTTGCCCAGAAATAAATGGCATACCTACCTAGATGCTAGTTGCTTTACGTCGCACCGACACAGATAGGTCTTATGGCGACGATGGGACAGGGAAGGGCTAGCAGTAGGAAGGAAGCGGCCGTGGCCTTAATTAAAGTACAGCCCCAGCATTTGCCTGGTGTGAAAATGGGAAACCACGGAAAACCATTTTCAGGGCTGCCGACAGTGGGGTTCGAATCTACTATCTCCCGAATACTGGATACTGGCCGCACTTAAGTGACTGCAGCTATCGAGCTCGGTCTACCTACAATGGGGTTCGAACCCATCATTTCTCGAATGGAAAGTTACAGCTACAGAACACGTTCCGGGTGACTAACTTGCTTAGCATACTTCAATATACAGTTCTCCTGTGAATCGATGGTAGAGCGCTGCTCTCTGGATCCCGATTTCGCACGTTTTAACGTCAGAAATAGTCGGATCTTCGAAGGGTGGAAGAAAGTCTGTTCATCACTCCATGCAGTATGATATCTGCACGTAAAGTATTTATGATTATACATCTGATGCTTCTGAAAAAATTAATTAAAACTCATAGATAGGTCAATAGAGGTCCAGTTCCTCTGTCATCTAGTACTATGTAGAGTAAAATGGAACGGTGAAATTGACTCACACGCAACCTAAATCATGTCAAATTACAATGACTGCACACCGTAACTGAATCTATATTATTATTTTTATAGCCCGAATGTTTAGACTCTTGAAGATGTCAAAATAGGTAGGCAAAATATGAAAAAAAGGCACTTCAAATTAAGACATTTTAAAATAGTATCAAGTACATATTTCAAGCGACCGCTGCTCAGCCCGAAGGCCTGCAGATTACGAGGTGTCGTGTGGTTAGCACGAACAATCCTCTCGGTCGTTATTCTTGGCTTTCTAGACCGGGGCCGCCATCTCACAGTCAGATAGCTCCTCAACTGTAATCACGTAGGCCGAGTGAACCTCGAACCAGCTCTCAGATCCAGGTAAAATTCCCTGACCTGGCCGGGAATCGAACCCGGAGCCTTCGAGTAAGGGGCAGACATGCTACACTGCGGGGCCGGCATCAATTATACATAGGCATACCGTAGTCACGTCGAGCCTCCGTGTCTCAGCCGCAGCGCGCTGGCCTCTCACTGCTGGGTTCCGTGGTTCAAATCCCGGTCACTCCATGTGAGATTTGTGCTGGACAAAGCATAGGCGGGACAGGTTTTTCTCCGGGTACTCGGATTTCCTCTGTCATCTATCATTCCAGAAACACTCTCCAATATCATTTCATCACTCATTCATTAATCAGGAGTGTGACAGGTGTCGACAGCCAACACAGTTCCCCACTGTCGGCAACCCTGAAGATGGTTTTCCGTGGTTTTCCATTTTCACACCAGGCAGATGCTGGGGCTGTACTTTAATTAAGGCCACTGCCGCTTCCTTCCCATTCCTAGGCCCTTCCTCTCCCATCGTCGCCATAAGTCCTATCTGTGTCGGTGCGACGTTAAGCAAATAGCAAACGCCTTCATGTATTACACACTACCACAATCTACTGTATGTTTTTAGAATTATAGTGTTCTGACTCACTCTCGTAACAGATGGAACAGCTCAATGATTTACATTGTTGCACATTACCACAAGATGATTTTTTTTACCGGGATAAGTGGCTCAAACAGTTGAGGCACTGCCCTTCTGATCCCAACTTGGCAAGTTCGAAACTGGCTAAGTCCGGTAGTATCTGAAGGTGCTCAAACACGTCAACCTCGTCTCGGTAAATTTACTGGCACATAAGATAACTCCTGCGGGAATAAATTCAAGATCCTCGGTGTCTCCGGAAACCGTAAAAATAGGTAGTGAAACGTGAAACCATTATTATTATTATTATTATTATTATTATTATTATTATTATTATTATTATTATTATTATTATTATTATTATTATTGCCGAGTTCGATAGCTGCAGTCGCTTAAGTGCGGCCAGTATCCAGTAATCGGGAGATAGTGGGTTCGAACCCCCACTGTCGGCAGCCCTGAAGATGGTTTCCCGTGGTTTCTGATTTTCACACCAGGCAAATGCCGGGGCTGTACCTTAATTAAGGCCACGGCCTCTTCCTTCCAATTCCTAGGCCTTTCCTATCACACCGTCGCCGTAAGACATATCTGTGTCGGTGCAACGTAAAACAAATAGCAAAAAACCTATTGTTATTAGTAGTAGTAGTAGTAGTAGTAGTAGTATTTTCTCAAATTTATTCGTGTTAAAACTCTGTCTCGTATCAGAAAGTTGTTGTCATTGTTGATAAAGGCCGTTCCATATCAACTAATTTAATGGGAGTATATTTAAAAAAATAAGGCAGTGTAGTTGTACTTACGTCTACGGTTACTGAGAGGTCATCTTTCAAAATTTGCAAAACTTATCTTATTTTCCTGGAATCTTAGATTGTCGGATATAAATCGTTTTACACTTTACTGGTTAGGTAACTCGAAGAGCAAATTTATGCCAATTTATTGCTTTCAAAGGGAAAAAGGCACTAAATCTTATAAATATTGACCCTGTCATTCCCAAACATGCCAAAACATGTTTAACTCCATAACTTACAACTCGTACATATATCAACCAATTTAAAGAAAAGAAAATTTTACCAAACATCTTGGCTCTAATTATTATAATTATTTATTAATTAAATATGTAATGCATACTGTGTACACTGTTGAACTAACTGTGCTGGATAAAACAAAACTGGTGACGAATAACCATTTCTTAAATTTCTTGATGGACATGTTACAATGATGTTTTGGTATTTAAGTCTGCGTAACATTATAAAGGGAAACCAGCGTTTCGCCCATCAGTGTGAAGCGCGTCCTCAAGACTACTCGTGATTCACTTCTGGAGAAGCTGTCCAAACCTTCCTCCCATTTGTTTCGTTTCACATGGCATAAATCCTGAAGAAGAAAAATCTAATCATTTTTGAAATTACTCAAATAGCCATTTAGCATATTAGGTCGTGTTTAATACACGTAGTAAGTAGAATATACAAAAGGAATATTAACTACAAAACAGTCAGGTTGAATGCTCAGACGGCAGAGTGCTGGTTTCCAAAACTTTCTGATCTCTGCTCACACCGATGGTGTTCGAAGTGCTCAACCTCCTGCCGGCAGATTTATCAGCACGTAAAAGAACTACTACCGAGCTCGATAGCTGCAGTCGCTTAAGTGCGGCCAGTATCCAGTATTCAGGAGATAGTAGGTTCGAACCCCACTGTCGGCAGCCCTGAAAATGGTTTTCCGTGGTTTCCCATTTTCACACCAGGCAAATGCTGGGGCTGTACCTTAATTAAGGCCAAGGCCGCTTCCTTCCCACTCCTACCCCTTCCTTGTACCATCGTCGCCATAAGACCTATCTGTGTCGGTGCGACGTAAAGCAACTAGCAGAAAAAAAAGAAAAAAAGAACTACTGTGGGGAAAAAACGGTAACGTTAACCATAAACCGTAAGAGTAGTTTAGTGGGAATAAATCAATAACATTATTACCAGTAGTAGTATTAATAGTAGTAGTAATACTAAATACAGAACAAAAATGGCCAACCCTACCACTGGTTAGAACTTGACTAGCACATTCTACAGTTGTGTTGATCTTAGTGCCTGACCAGTAACTCATATCTCAACCAACAGAACAAGAATAAAAAGGTCTCTGTAGCTCATTGGTAGAGCATCCAACATGAACTCTTGTGGGTTAGTTTCCCTCCGGTTTCAGGCTTGTCACTTTTGCTCTTTTACTTAACATCTCTTAGGCATCTCACCCTATACCGTGACTCTAACGTTTCAGGGAATTTTAAAAGACAGAAAAAATATTGTTTACGTTGTTGGTAATAACTTTCTGCCTTATTTGGTATGTTTTAAATGACCTAAACGGAAACCTCTTTGTGTACCGACGTTTCTAAAGGTATTTCAAATCGCCATATAAAATATTGCACTTAGTAGGTTTCAGAACTAATATACCTTAAACTCCTGTTATTTTGAGGGTTTTAAAATGTCCTTTACAACGTGGTAGAGCAGCTGTTTCGATTCCACAATTGGTCAGACTCCATTATCCGAGGCCAATGTGGAATTGAAAAGAAGATGTAGGTAAAGGTTTTAGAATTAGTCTTGCGGTATGTACTTGGCCTGACCTAATAAGGAGGAAGTCTACTTGAGGTACAATGCGGTCGTGATGCTAAGTAATTCAAACTTTCAATTCTTGAAATTGTCAAATACTGTTCATGGTAAATATGAATAACAAAATTACCGCCTGTGAGTGCTGATCGGGATGGTGCAATCAGGTGCGAGGCCAAATAAGATGAATTTTGTGATATCTATGGGATGGGGCGACACGTTCCACCCACGGTGCCAGGCTCCGAGAATTCTTGGTATGTCAATGACGGCATCACGACTTGCCGGGGCCGTGCTCTCACGACGAACAGTGAAACCCGGGAGGAGTCCTCGCTAGGTTTACGTAAGCTCTCCGTTTGCTTGATCTTATGCAGCAGCGAGCTTTTAAATGCCTCTAACCTCATGCGAGATAAATCACTACAGTCTCGTCGCTTCTTTCCTTCAAAAGCCGGTTGATATACTCTCCCTTTTCTTTGTACGATACCACGCATCTCTAACGTGTTTAACCTTCACCGTTTTACAGATACTACGAAGTGTGCTCTACTAAAACAGTTCATAATATATTTCTTCTTGGGAGAGTACACAAGGGTAAAACTTCAGGTAGGTATTGCTGAGAGCATATAAACTTGTGTTTTTCAACCAGAAACTCGGTTATTTTCTAAAACAATTGTGTTAATTAATACTATTTTCAGCTCTCGTAGCTCATAAATAAGTTTGACAATATGTTAGTTCCAGTTACGTAAATAATCGCCATGCAAATTTAATTAGAGTTGGTACCAGAACAAGCAAAATCTCAGTATAAACATATGTTGAGTTTAAAGTTTAACTATTGTTATATTATATTTAGTTTGTGCTCAAATTTGTAACTTATCTTATGTACACAGTGCATAAAGGAGCATTTCAGACTTTGTTGCTTGTGAATTATCAATAAATCCAAATACCCCTCTTCTTAAAAAGTCTGTCAACATCAGTGAATCCGGGCTGAGTGACTCAGGCGGTTAAGGCGCTGGCTTTCTAAGCCCAAGTTGGCAGGTTCGATCCTGGCTCAGTCCGGTGGAATTTGAAGGTGCTCATATATCACAGGCCCATAAACGAACTCCCACTAGACAAAATTCCGGCAGCTCGGTGTATCCCAAAACCGTAATAGTAGTTAGTGAAATTTAAAACTATTATTATTATTATTATTATTATTATTATTATTATTATTATTATTATTATTATTATTAAGAATAATAATAATACAGTGAATGATCTCTTATCGAAACAAGTATCAATGAAAAATTCATCATTGACGTCACCCAGCCTCCGTCTTATTTATGCTCTATAAAGGCCATTGAGGGTGTTTCAAAAGCCTGTGCATTAATTCCAGGGTGTGGTAGGAGAGGATAGAACAAGTATTTATTGACAAACAACATAAGCTCGGCGAAGTGACTGTCACCTGGCAGGTAGTGATAAAATCGTGTGGGTTGCCTTGTATACACAACACATCGTCCACTGTCTATATAACGTGCACGTGCCTGTTAATTCTTCAGCTAGAGGCTGGTTGTATCCTCAAACGAAATTGAGAATTTTGTTGATTTTTGCAATGGTTTAATGTCTGGGATACGTGAACATACATGAAGTAAAGAGTGATGCATGGGTGTTGTATTCGCCTAAATATAGTTGCCTTGTTTGTTCAAGGAAGAGCCCCAGCGGTCCACCTGGTGATGGATACCCCGAGCTAACTACGTCCGTGATTGGCGGCGGAACCATTCTTCAACGGTGCCTCGACTCACCATTGCTTTTGAACCGGCATCGTTTGATTCGTTTATAACGTAGATTTACGTTCCTTGACAACGGGTACAGACGCTTTCGGTGTTATGATAGAACGTGTATATCGCCAAGAGTATTTACGATTATGTTTAATGTCTCCATTGACAGTTAAAAGAGGAGGCTACCTGAAAAGCTGAAACGTAATTTTCATGAAACAGCGCTTCAGAATAAGGCAAAATTTTTGCTAAATATATGACGTCACACGCATAGTCTATATGCATATATAAAGCAGAATGTCTGTCTGTATGTATCTCTGTCTGCCGGTGCGTTCCATATACAAATCCATACTGTTCCACCAATCTGAACAAAATGTTGTGTACTTACCGTTTAGGACCCTGCGAGTAACCCCATCTACAAGAAATGTTAACACTCCTCTCCATTCCCTAGATGTAGGTCCTTTGGCACATTAGCACTGGCTAATATAGGCGAAATATTCAATTTGTCGTACAAGGACGAGACAAAGTTCATTTTAAGCCTCACGACGCGTAGAACAAAACTCTGTAACCGGGCAAGGGTTGGCCGTGAGCTCAGGGGCACGCGGCTGTGAGCTTGCATCTGGGAGATAGTGGGTTCGAATCCCACTGTCAGCAGCCCTGAAGATGGTTTTCTGTGGTTTCCCATTTTCACACCAGGCAAATGCTGGGGCTGTACCTTAATTAAGACCACGGCCTCTTCCTTCCAACTCCTAGGCCTTTCCTATAACATCGTCGCCATAAGACCTATCTTCTGTGTCGGTGCGACGTTAAGCAACTACCAAAAAAAAAAAAAAACTCTGCGAGGCCCTACGGTCTCGAAAACCTTGTCTGTGTTGACTCGCACGCTCATTTGGATGTCAGCTGTCGTGAATACATCGTGTTTGATATTGATGCTGATGTGCCAATCATCACGATGGCTGATTTTAATATAGACAACTATCCCAGCACATTAGACAATTCATTTATTGATCTTGCTTTTACTCGTAATATTATTCCCAAACTCTTTAATTACGTCTCTTATTTCTCATAACAAAGACCCATACTACACCGAGTTATTACCCACATTCCAAGTGTACCACTTTATTCTTATTCTTATTCTTATTTCGCTACCGCTTTTCCCACACTTGTGGGTTCGCGGGTGCGAACTGCGTTGCACATGTGGATATGACCCTGTTTTACGACCGGATGCCCTTCCTGAAGCCAACCCTATATAGAAGGATATAATCACTGTTGCGTGTTTCTGTGGTGGTTGGTAGTGTGTAGGTTGTCTGAATATGATGAGGAGAGTGTTGGGACGGATACATACACCCAGTCCCCGAACCAGAAGAATAATCAGAAGTGATTAAAATCCCCGATCCAGCCGGGGATCTAACCCGGCACCCTCTGAATCGCAGGCCAGTCCGCTCACCATTCAGCCATCGAGTCGGACAAGTGTACCACGTTCTATTGAATACAATTTATTATCCACATAATAGCTGTCTTTTATTGCTAATAAGTAAGTCTAGGAAGCGCTGAAAACCCTACGGCCGTTATAATAGCGACAGCTTACCGCCAATTCCTCAGCAGTCTGCCCATTGTGTCTGAACTGTGACTGACACGTCCTTACTCGTCATTTATGAAATTCCCAACAGCACCTGAATATTGTACAGAGTGATGCATAGTGTCCGCCTCTGTGGTGTAGTGGTTCGCGTGATTACCTGCCATCCCCGGAGGTCCGGGTTCGATTCCCGGCTCTGCCACGAAATTTGAAAAGTGGTACGACGGCTGGAACGGGGTGCACTCAGCCTCGGGAGGTCAACTGAGTAGAGGTGGGTTCGATTCCCACCTCAGCCACTCTGGAAGTGGTTTTCCGTGGTTTCACCAATTCTCCTCCAGGCAAATGCCGGGATGGTACCTAACTTAAGGCCACGGCCGCTTCCATCCCTCTTCCTTGCCTGTCCCATCCAATCTCGCCATCCCTCCACAAGGCCCCTGTTCATCATAGCAGGTGAGGCCGCCTGGGCGAGGTACTGGTCATTCTCCCCAGTTGTATTCCCGACCCAAAAGTCTGACGCTCCAGGACACTGCCTTTGAAGCGGTAGAGGTGGGATCCCTTGTTAAGTCCGAGGGAAAAACTAACCCTGGAGAAGAAGAAGAAGAAGAAGAAGAAGTGATGCAAATTTATTCACATACAAATACGGTGGTAAATGTCAGCTCCACTAACACCCACAGCCACCAAAAAATGGATAATCGACCAGTGGCGGCGATAAGGACACCGCAGCCCCGGCGGGGCGGGGGGTCCCATGCTTTTGAGGGGCCCATGGCTGTTTCTTAATTCAGTAGCTGATTTGATATATTGATAAACCAACAGCACACAACACAGTATTGTTTGTATTAAAGAGGGTTGTTCCAAACTTGGTCGTCGTAGTGCAAAAATGAAAGAATGTTGATTTCCCAAACTTTTCCAATAATAGCCATCCGTTGCTACCACTCACAACAATCAACAAGGCTTTTGAAGTAATTACCCAGTTCTGAGAACCCAGTAGTCAGCGAAGATGCGATAACAAAGACATCCTCTTTGCCTTAAATACTGAAGTCACCTGTTTATAACTCTCAGCAGGCCTACGATGAACGGTTGAGTTGTAAATAATAGTAAATTATTTGGTCCTACAAACAGATTATTTCTTAATATTGTGACGGTCAGCATGTTTTGGTTACTATAATTGGAATATGCATTTCTTGTATGAGTGTGTTCGTAGCATGTAAGTTCATACATACATTATCATTATAGACTGTTATGCCTTTCAGCGTTCAGTCTGCAAACCTCTGTGAATTTACTAAACGTCGCCACAATCCTCGATTTGCAACTAGTGTTGTGGCCTCATTTAGTTCTATACCTCTTATCTTTAAATCGTTAGAAACCGAGTCTAACCATCGTCGTCTTGGTCTACCTCTACTTCTCTTACCCTCCATAGCAGAGTCCATTATTCTCCTAGGTAACCTATCCTCCTCCATTCGCCTCACATGACCCCACCACCGAAGCCGGTTTATGTGTACAGATTCATCCATCGAGTTCATTCCTAAATTAGCCTCTATCTCCTCATTCCGAGTACCCTCCTGCCATTGTTCCCACTTGTTTGTACCAGCAATCATTCTTGCATGTAAGTTTATTATTTTAATTTCTTCGGATTTGAAAACTAAATTCTGTAACTTATTATTATTATTATTATTATTATTATTATTATTATTATTATTATTATTATTATTATTATTATTATTATTATTATTATTATTGTCGTTGCTGTTCATTGTAATAATATACTTCCTTGTACTACGAAATAAACTTGTAACTTTCCTTTTCAGGAAACAAGGGGCCCATTTTAAATTATTGCGTGGGGGCCCCGAGCTTCTTAGCGCCGCTACTGCAACCGACGCTGGGTAACTCTGAATCAATTCTTGGCAAAACCGTACCTGTTATTATTGGAAATGTGCACAAATTTGAAGAGTATAACAAAAATGATTTAAATATTATTTCTACTAACATTTATTTCTACGTATTCACTTATGGTTTTGTTTGCTTTGTACACAGTTCGATGTGATAACGATCACACGTTTTTTACACAGTTGGCATATGCAGATCTTCATCAGATTTTGGTATATCTTGTTTTTGCAGAGGTGATGATGGAAGTCATGCACAGACAGTCTCGTTACTACGTGTCTCATCTCGAAGTTTGCTGACGTCCAGGTCCTATCGATCATCGCACGCGTGTTGTAGAACTCTGGCCAGATTTCTAGGCGGCGGTCCCTTAAACTTTGTAATTCTTGTTCTGCTGCTATGGTAGATGGGTGTACGAAGGTTGTTTTCAAGTCCTCCAGCAAAAAAGTCTCTCTAGCTAGTACATATGTTAGGCAAGATCTTGTTGATTTGGATACACCCAGAATCTCTTCTGGTATTACCGGGAATGGAACTCGGGCCAGTGAGGACGGCAGATAATAGTACGAACCGTTACGTTACGGAGGCGGACAGTATAATGGGTAAGAACACTAGAAGTAGATCAAGGCATGAATATTCACTTGTCTACCTAATATTTTCTTAAATTATTTCACTGCTTTATTCTACGAATTTAGTATTATATAGGGATTGAAAGCTTAAGAATTAAATCACTATTAGGGCTTAAACATTCAAATATAAAACAGTTTTTACCTTCAGCGTAGATGTTAATAATTCCTCTGAAAGGTGGCTCCTCCTTTTAAGTTTAAAATACTCTTAAAAACAAGGTTCTAATGATCTGGTATCTACATCAGTTCCTTGAAATATTTTGGAATTACCACTAAATAACTGTGTTATGCAGCAGACATTCTATGAGAATTCATAAATTTTTACGAGCTGTGTTTTGTATTATATAGGGATTGAAAACTTTCCCTAAATTAATCACTTTTAGGATTTAAGGAAATCAAAAGTAGAACAGTTTTACCCTCAGCGTAGCTGTGTTGGAACACAGCCATCTGTAATATTTCTAAAGCGTGTTCAGCGTTCACATTAGTTTATATCAAATGTTTAATTTCTACACTTAGATTTCATAACCATTATCATTGTGTTGTAAGTAAGAATACTAGGTTAGATTAAATTAATAAACAAGATGACGCGTTTCGAAAAGGACGATAGTTATATTTTACGAGGCTTGACTTCCTATTCATGGAGCGTTAACTGGAAGAAATCCTAAAATAATAACATAAAAAGTGCAAAATGTGGAGAATGCACAGAAATGTTATCTGAAGTGAAATGTGAAATATTTTAAATACGGTATTTCTAAAAGTTGTGTTTTAAAGAAATATTTCTCTTGTACAACATGTCCGGTTTTCTTATTAAATGGTCAGTGACGTAGCCTTCAGATCAAAGGCCCTGGGTTTGAACAACGTTTTGTTCCTTTTTCTAGTTCAGGGGATGGCTGTTTATGATCATTTTAATACACATCTTAATTTACATACACACACAATACATATACAATTACTCACCACCAAAGGAACACGCAAGGTTTAGCGTCAGGAAGGCCATCCAGCCGTAAAACAGGAACTCGTCTGCCGGAGGCCGTGAACACCTCAGCGCGTGGAAAAAATAAAGTAAAAATAATTAAAAATAAATAATTCTCTAGCTGTTCCAGATATATCCCATCCAAACGCAATTTGCCATCGACGTATCCATAGATTGTTCAAAGAACTAAAAACAATTTATTTATTTATTTATTTATTTATTTATTTATTTATTTATTTATTTATTTATTTATTTATTTATTTATTTATTTATTTATTCGTGCCTTTTTCAGTGGCGAAGTTAGGGCTAGAGGCCCTCTCTTAGAATTAAGCATGTACCAATTAAAATCTAAAATAACATTCTGAGATAAGTACCTGAATGTATTAATATAGTACAACGGCAGCAATGAAAATTATATAAAATGGCACCAATATGTTAGGCTACATTGGTAGTTGTGTGCAGATAGTTAGGAAACGCATTCACAATTTAACTCAGGCTCAGGATGTCTCGTAAAGCAGCACATTACTTCAGACAGATACATTAATCAGGCTACCCACGTCCATCAGTACAAACAAAGAAAAAAGATGTGTGAATAGCTATGTTTATTCAGTCTGTATGAATTCTGAATTACGTTGTATGAATGTGCGCTATCTTAAAAGAAAGTAGTCAGTCAGTCAGTCAGTCAGTCAGTCAGTCAGTCTTGGTCCGAGTTGCTTCCTGTATTTTAATGTTACTTGATTTATTTTTAAAAAATGCAGATTTAAAAATTAGCACGTATTTCACTCTGTCACACACTGTACTATCCTGTTTTCCCAATCTAAGCAGGTTTACCTAGGTCAATCAAGGTTAACGAAACGGAAATCCTAATGGCACTGGCATAGTTATTTAAATTACCTTGCATTGTCTTGACCGCATCCACAGAAGCATTAGCGGTTAACCTGTAAAGAGTGCGTCCTTCTCAGATAGTTCTTGCACTAATGATGATTATTTCTGCATTATTAGAAGTACTGTTAACCTAACCGTTAGAATTCTTCATTCAGCCTTCTGAAAATATGATAAAAGTGGAGAAACCGCACTCTAAATCAGAGGGAAGGACGCTACATTACCCTCTAGCAGGCCTTCTGTCTTGTAACATGTATTCTGAAGAAGTTCTCCTGTTTCGAATTAGTTGGAGACGAGCGTATTGTTAAGAAAATAATAGATAGCCATATCGTAATTACAGGTTGAGGAGCGCGGGTGGCTTATGATTGCCGCATTGTATCCAAGAGGTCATGGAGAAGCAGTGAAAGTGTCAGGGAAGAAGCTGCCACGCACTTTCTAACTTGTTTCTTAGCCGGCGTTCGGCTGCACTCGCCCGCGTTCGTATTAGTTCGGCCCACCAGAAGATCTCTTTAGTCTACTGTTGTTTGCCCTCCACGTGCTTATGAAAGCACGCATTCGAAATGAAGAGCTGTATCTTAACATTTAACTTGACATCTGGGCTGAGTATGAACAGCGATAAACAAGGGTTTAAACTAAGAGGAGTCAGAACGACAAAAGATAATATATTATTCATACCACAAAATTTCTTAGATAATTCTCATAATAATTTTTTAAAAGAGTTTTCTTCTAAAAGTTCTCCAAACTTCTTCTTGTTCTTCTTCTTTTCCTACCGAGCTCGATACCTGCAGTCGCTTAAGTGCGGCCAGTATCCAGTAATCGGGAGATAGTGGGTTCGAGCCCCACTGTCGGCAGCCCTGAAGATGGTTTTCCGTGGTTTCCCATTTTCACACCAGGCAAATGCCGGGGCTGTACCTTAATTAAGGCCACGGCCGCTTCCTTCCACTTCCTAGGCCTTTCCTGTCCCATTGTCGCCATAAGACATATCTGTGTCAGTGCGACGTAAAGCAAAATAGCTTCTTTTCCTACCGTTTTTCCCACACTTGTGGGGTTGCGGGTGCGAACTGCGTCGCACATGTGGATTTGGCCCTATTTTACGACCGGATGCCCTTCCTGAGGCCAACCCTATATGGAGGGATATAAGCATATGGTATGTTGTCTGAATATGATGAGGAGAGTGTTGGGACGGACACATAACCCAGTCCCCGAGCCAGAAAAATTAATCAGAAGCTATTGAAATCCCCGACCCGACCGGGAATCGAACCCGGGACCCTCTGAACTGAAGGCCAGTACGCTGACCATTCAGCCAATGAGTAGGACTCTAAAAGTTCTCCAATATATTCTATTAAATCTTCATCCCGGTGGATAGTTGGATACGTAATTAACGAGAAACTGATGGCGGTGGTAAAATGGCATGATGAGAACTGGTACAATTTGCCATTGCTTTCCCCACTGGGTCTGAAAATGTTACTCCAACACGGCCGGCTCAATGAGCAGCACATTTCATAACATGCAGACGTACTAGCCATGCTCTGAATGGTATTACTGAACACCACCCATTTCTCAGGAGCTTCCATACTGTCATAGCCTTAAAAGAGTCTGAGCCTTCGGTGGAAGCTACACTTTGCTCTGGCCCGTGCCAAGGGTCAGAAACAAAAATACAGAAAGAGTAAGCGGCAGAGAAATACAGGTATATCCCGCAAACACATTGGCTTTCCTAATTACCAATTAATCTTATTTGTATTCGTTGATATTAAAAATTCTGTATTTCCAAAGAAAAAGATTAACAATAATAATAATAATGTTATTGGATTCACGTTCCACTGACCACATTCAAGGTTTTCTGAGACATAGATGAACCGGTAATTTGTCGCACAGTTGTTTGTATGCATGACATATTATTGTGTACATTCAAACACCACTGGACTGAGGCAGGATCGAACCCACCAGCTTGGGCTCAAAAAGCCAGTGCGCTACTATTTGATCCGCTCGACCCGGCACATTTCCAAATTCAACTGTTATAGAAGACTGCAGTTTCCCCTAACTTGCGGAGAAAACTTCATTCTCTACAATGATAATATTGTAACAGCAAGTATAGCTCCCAAGAGTGCTGTATTTGGCTTTACGGTTGAATGAGTATTCGTATTGAATTCTGTGATCGTAATTTATAGCATTATATATTTCCAATATGAAGGGAAAGTAACACAGAACAACTGAAAGGAGAGGAGGGTCTGGTTAGCACACAGGATTAGTCTGTTGTTGACTTTCTGTCTGCACGTCCAAGTTTGAAACCCCGGTAGGTAATTAAGCTACCTCAGAAATCTTTAGGATAAGCTGAAGAAAGCTTTTGTTGAAATTTCTGTCATTCTCGCAGTGATTTTCGGTGGTTTAGCAGTTCAGGTCCAAGCAAATGCCGGGATGGTTCGTACATAATACCACGGTCACCAGCTTATAATCCAGGCTGAGCGCAGAGTGGTTCAGATTGCTGACCTCCTGAACCGAAGTTGGCGAGTTCGATTTTCGCTCAGTCAGTGCTCATATACCCCAGGCTCGTATCCGTATACTTACTGGTACGAAAAGAAACTTCTGCGGAACCAAAATGAGTTAGTGGACGTAAAACCAATAATATTATCGTTATTGTTGTTCTTATTAACATTACCCTTTCTCCTTAGGGTGGAATTTCATAGAACTTCGCACAAACATACCGAGGCATGATTAACTATATTTTATTTCAAAATAAATGCATTGCATTGCGAAAGTTTTTGCAAAAAATCGTGTTAGATCTCACGCCCAGATCATGTACTATTGTTGCGTGATTATGGCAATGACACCAAGTTTATTTATATGAATGTGATAGACGACATATTGACAGTTTCTGATATAGCTTACTTCCAACCCAGGTGCCATTACAGTTTTTTAAGCGTAAGATGAAATGAAAATTAACACACACATATATACAAAATAATATAAAAATGCATTTTCTTAAGTCCACACTCAAAGTTCCGAATCTAGGTGTAAAATCCAAGGAAGAGCAATATTTGTCACGCTGTTCATTCATATCTTCTGTCTTATCCCTGAACGCACGGAGAGGGCATTCAAAGGCAATGTGGATCACCGTAAGTTTATTTTTTATTTTTTCCTTACAATTTGATTAACGACGCACCGACTCTGATAGGTCTTACGGTGACGATGGAATACGAAGGAGCTACGAGTGGGTAAGGGATCCCAAGCGCTTCTCCAGTGTGAAAATGAGAAACCATTCAAAATATCTTCACGGCTGCCGAAGTGGAATTTCGAATCCGCTACCTCCCGTATGGAATTTGGCAGGTACGTGGCCCAGACCGCGTAGCCAGTCGCTCTGTTTACTTTTCTTCTCCACAGTCGCACTGAAGTGAGACCTTCCATCTCCATTTGAAAAAACTCGTACCCTATCTGTCATGTCCTCACTCTGCTTAGTGTCCTCCACTACCGTCCGGATAAATGGAATCCATCCGCTCACTCTCAGGGATTTTCTATGTTGTGATGCTGGGGGTCCGCCTCTGTGGTGTAGTGGTTAGTGTGATTACCTGCCACCCCCGGAGGTTTGGGTTCGATTCCCGGCTCTGCCACGGTATTTGAAAAGTTGTGCGAGGGCTGGAACAGGGTCCACTTAGCCTCGGGATGTCAAATGAGTAGAGGTGGGTTCAATTTCCATCTCAGCCATCCTGGAAGTGATTTTCCGTGGTTTCCCACTTCTCTTCGAGGCAAATGCTGGGATGGTGTCTAACCTAATGCCACGGTCACTTCCTTTCCCTCTTCCTTGTCTATCCCTTCCAATCTTCCCATACCACCGCAAGGCCCTTGTTCAGTGAGGTACTGGTCATCCTCCCCAGTTGTATCCCCCTACCCAGAGTCTGAAGCTCCAGGACATGCTTTGAGGCGGTAGAGGTGGGATCCCTCGCTGAGTCCGAGGGAAAACTGGCCCTGGAGGGTAAGCAGATAAAGAAGAAGTGATGCTGGGGTAGCAGGAATTCAAGTTGCTAATGTTGTTTCCAGGCATATGATATGTTGGAAAAGCCGTCTTCTAGGGCAAGTTCAGGTCACCAAGAGTTTTATCTTTATCTTGGTCTTTTGGCAGAGGTCTTTAATGTGTCTGTATGAATAAGAAGGTATGGATGGTTTTCTGTTTTCTTCCAGACATTCAACAGCGATTGGAGTCTCCTTAAGGACGGCGGAGTTAAGTTTCTCAGTACAGGTAACCAATGGATGTTTGTTGGGCGATTGCATCCTGTTCTAATGCGCATTGCCTGGTTCATCTGGATGTCTACAAGTTTCGTGTGAACACGGTTAAACCAAGCTGAACAGTAGTATTCAGCAAAGCATTGTCATAAAACGATAGCTGACGTATTGAAAGTATGTTGTTTGCAGACTGTGGTGGAAGTAGTGTTGGCTACTGAATGCATGATTCGAAGCAGTGTATCGATTCATTCAAGTGTCTGAGTGAATTGATTCACAGGAACGGCGAGCTCACGGTACACGGTTCAGCTTACTCGCAGCGGACAGTGCTGAGTGGCGCATTCACTGGACGTTGACCGAGAGCCGAGCTTCCGATGCAGCGAGACTGTGAATCATGGCACAACGAAAGAATCGTGAACGAGCACGGTTCAGTGAGACACAAGATATACACGGCTCCTTATCGGCACACTGGACACTGGCGGAGAGCCGAGCTTCCGCTGCAACGAGACATACAGTGAGCCATGGCACACCGAAAGAATCGTGAACGAGCACGGCTCAGTGAGACATAAGGTACACACGGCTCCTTATCGGCACACTGGACACTGGCGGAGAGCCGAGCTTCCGCTGCAGCGAGACATACAGTGAGCCATGCTACACTGAAAGAATCGTATGCTATAATGGACTCTGGAGCTCAGCTCATTTGAAAAACCCACTTGCATTCACTGTCCTCTTCTTACAGGGAGGTTTAAATAAAAGATGGATTTATTTGCAGTGTTAAAAAGGTAGTCAAAACATAATTCTGAAGTAGCTAGTAAGTAGGTAGGCTATTAGGTTATACTATTTATTAGTTTTATGAATCTTAGTATTATAACTTAGTTCACATTTGACAATTAAACTCGACTCTAGCCTGCCCTATGACCATGAGTCGTGCTCATGACCACTCAAAACTACCTGTTTTATATTGGAAAGAACGACTCAGTCCGCCTCTGTGGTGTAGTGGTTAGCGTGATTAGCTGCCACCCCCGGAGGCCCGGGTTCGATTCCCGGCTCTGCCACGAAATTTGAAAAGTGGTATGAGGGCTGGAACGGGGTCCACTCAGCCTCGGGAGGTCAACTGAGTAGAGGTGGGTTCGATTCCCACCTCAGCCATCCTGGAAGTGGTTTTCCGTGGTTTCCCACTTCTCCTCCAGGCGAATGCCGGGATGGTACCTAACATAAGGCCACGGCCGCTTCCTTCCCTCTTCCTTGCCTATCCCTTCCAATCTTCCCATCCCTCCACAAGGCCCCTGTTCAGCATAACAGGTGAGGCCGCCTGGGCGAGGTACTGGTCATTCTCCCCAGTTGTATCCCCGACCAAGAGTCTGAAGCTCCAGGACACTGCCCTTGAGGCGGTAGAGGTGGGATCCCTCGCTGTGTCCGAGGGAAAAGCCGACCCTGGAAGGTAAACAGATGATGATGATGATGATGATGATGAAGAACGACTCAGCGTTCTCTCAGTTCATATGTCACATCGTTGCACAAGACTTCAATCATATGTGGACAGTAAGTGAGCAGACTGACGCAATAACTTAACCAACAGTATGTTGAATCAGAAAACCAGAGGTCTACTGTACATCTCGGGTAGCCTATACACAATATGACGATTTAAAAAAATCCTCAGCTTATAGAAAAATACATATTTTCAAAAATGACTGAGAGAGTTGGACGTGCGGTTAGTATCGCGTAGCTATGCGCTTGCATTCAGGGGATGGTGGGTTCGAATCCCACCGTCGGCAGCCGTTAAGATGGTTTTCCGTAGTTTCCCCATTTTCACACCAGGAATTGCTGGGCCTGTACCTCAATTAAGGTCATGGCTGCTACCTTACTAATCCTAGACCTTTTCCATACTGCGTCGCCGGAAACCTTCGATGTATTAGAGTGACTAGCATTTTTTTCTAAGAAAAGACCAGATGGCAGCTGCGAGCACTGAATGCTGTTGCTGCTGTCTTACCAGTACATACTATACAGATGCAGTACGAGAGGTGACTAACGTGCCGTGAATCGGATCACTATCGGTTTAGTTACGTGAACGGAATCAAATGAATCGATTCAGTAAAATGAATCGAATGTCCCATAACTAGGTGGAAGTACGTCGGTCAGAGTAAAGGTTTCCTACATTAGAAATATTCGGTAGTGATGTAACGAGAGTTCCGGAAATTAGCTAGAGGGCATCTCAAGCTCTGAGTATTCAGCGAATTATTACAAAATGTAATAAGTAACTAGAAGACCCGCGTTGCTCCGCAGCATTCTTTATAAATAGGTCAGGTGACTCGACTTGATATGCCTGTCGTAGTCATATTGTTTTGCCTGTTCTTTTCAATGGTTTTATGAACATTTGATAAGAAGCGTGTTATGCTGTGCTGCAGTTCGTGGTCAGAATTCACCCATTCTGAGGTCATCATACCGTCTGCTTGGTAAAAATCTAACCAAATATCTACTTTTAAATCCTGCACTTTTTGATGTAAAGCTTAGTATTGTTACGTAGAAGGCAAGGGTATTTTTAAACGCAGTTCTTCTATATAGAACCGTTGTCTTGTGAGCTCATAAGTTAGTCTCTAAGAAGCGTGTTTTGCCACACAGAGAACATTTTGAAGATGCATGGCTCTTTCCAATGTAGCTAGGGCATCTTTCGATAGGTGTTCCCAGACGATGTCTAAGGCATATGTCATGTTGGGTTCTATTTGTTCTTAGACTTTTTTTCTCTCAGCAGCATGTAAGTTATTAGGAACTCTCTGCCATCTGTTGAATATATTTGGAAGCTGGGAAAGGTTAGAGAATCAAAGAGAATCTAGCAGGGAATAGAATTCTTCCGTGATCAGAGAACGTGTAGGACCTATACTCTCTGGCTTGACAGGTAGTAATCGAACATAGCTTCGTGCAGTGACAATACTAAGGATGAAAATCACATGTATCAGAATATTCATGATATTGTTAGTCGCTTAGCAGCCTGCTAAGTACAGAATGTATTGCTGGTTAGCGTAAGCCTTCGCCTGCAATTTGGAGTGATCATTTAATTATTTGATTTTTTGATTACCCAAAGTTGGCTGAACTTAGAGACCTATTAATGTCTCATGATTGACCGGCAGGTAATTCTGGATAGAATAAAAGAAATGAAGCAAATCGGTCCAACAGAACAGTCGGATGGATTTGCCAAAGCTGGTTTTAGTAAATTCTTTTAACATATAGATAATAATGAAAGACAATAAATATTATTTCCTTCATTTTTTCTTTCTTTATTTATTTTTTCTTAACCCGTTTACCGTCCAGGGTTGGATTTTCCCTCGTATTCAGTACCTCCACCGCCTCAAGGGTAGTGTCCCGGAGCGTGAGGCTTGGGGTCGGGGATACAACTGGGGAGAACGACCAGCCCAGGCGGCCTCATCTGCTATGCTGAACAGGGACCTTGGGGAGGGATTCAAATATCGTAAGGGATAGACAGTGAAGCGGCCGTTGCCTTAAGTTAGGTATAATCCTGGCATTTGGCTGGAGGAGAAGTGGTAAACCACGGGAAACCACTTCGAAGATGACTGAGGTAGGAATCGAACCACCCTCTACTCAGTTGACCTCCCGTTCCAGTCTTCGCACCACTTTTCAAATTACGTGGCAGAGCTGGAATTCGAACCCGAACCTCCGGGGTTGGCAGATAATCATACTAACCATTACGCCACAGAGGCAGATAAAAGTGTGTAAATACGAGTATAAAACTAATCTAATACATAGATATTTATAACCTATACAAATAACAAAACTTTCACCATGTAAATATACTGTTTTATTTCTACATTTCAACAGTATTAGCTCCAGTCTCCCAATATTTCGGCTGTCGGCTTCATTAGAATAACGCAGTTGCGTTCTGTTGATTGTACGGTCTGAGGTCAGATGTGTTATTGAAGGAGTTTCAGTGCGTTATTCTGATGAATTTATATAAAACAAGTACACCAATGTGGGATAATACGAAAGTGATAACACGAGAACGATAAAAGACAGCCGATAATTGGTTGAAAGTCTTGAAATTCTAACACCGGCTTTATAAACCGAAATAATAATAATAATAATAATAATAATAATAATAATAATAATAATAATAATAATAATAATAATAATAATAATAATAATAATAATAATAATAATAATAATAATAATAATAATTGTACCGGCTGGTACACCTATACGCCGCACATTTGAATTTTCCGCCGTAACGTACTCCTCTACAGGAGAAACTCTGAACTTTAACAACTTTATCAACTTATAAGTTTTCTCAGAAGATGGTACTACCATAAATTTTGTGATTATAAAGTTGTCAATACTGTGTGGAGTTCAACTTGTTTTGTTTTCCATTAATCAAGAAGTGTGGACATTCTCTTATAGATGTCTCTACAGAAAAACTATGATCATGCACCCTGGTGCGAAGTGAAGGAACTTTTCTTGAAGATATTTTGTACTCGTAAGTTTTCCTATAACTAAATTTCGTTCTTTTATTTGTGGGTTGGCAATATTAATCTTTTCTTTCCGCCAGTTTTGAACTTAGCCAATCCAGAATTTCTGTAATTAATTTTTGACCAATCGTGTCCTTCTTCTTCAATTTTGATGTGTAACTTTTAGTCAGCCAATAAAGTGAGTGGGTGTGTCTTAATTATTCATGAAAGGTCTCGAATCTTCCCTGAGTGTATAAAAACTGCTGATTTTCACGGCTCCTGGCCACTCGAACAACATCTAGCCTAGTGTATGGAAGTGTAGCAGGAGGCGGGAAGCGCCTCTTTCATCCGGCAGCAGCTCTTCTATAAGGTAATGGCCACTTAACATCTTTATTTCTCGCTAGTTCAGCAGTCTAAACCGCGGGGAAGATCCGAAACCTTTGCTATGTAACCTATCTTGAAACATGTAATTTGCCGTCGCTTTTGTAAAACTTCACATATCTTTAACTGTAAAACGGGGATAGAGAGTGCTTTACCCTCTTGAGCTCCCCTTCATTTTTGGTTTGGGGTGACTACGTTTTGCAACTGTTTCTTCCCTTCTGTAGTGTCTTTAAGTTTTCTCATACGAGTCACCTCCATAGTTTGGGATTAGCCCCTGTTTCTTCGGCCTAGTGCCCCTTAGGTTTTAAAAGATTTCATGTAGGAGTGCAAGCAACGCCTCCATTCATCTTGGTATTTTGGGCCAGTTACTTAATATATTCTTTTTCACTGAGGATGGGTACGAGATACCGCTGTTTCATTTGATGTAAGAGGTGCCTTGATGGCAATTTAGTGTAATAGTCTGGTATTGCCTTTAATAGGCTTAAAAAATTGAGAGCGGGTCAGCTCTTTTTTGTGTTTGAAAAGTGCCTCTGGGAGGCTTGAGGTTAAAAGTTGGGAGCAAGTGCTCCTTGAATGAAGGGGTTTTCTGCCCTTTGAATAAATGAGTGTACCTTGGTAAAGTTGGGCTAGTAGCTCAAGGATTGTGTAATTGGGGCTCGAAGCCCAGAACATGTAAAGACCCCGAAACTCAAGCTTTCGTTTGTAAAATTATACCTTGTACCTTATTAGTGGATAGTGGCTGAGTTGTTGTTATTTGTTGAAATTCTATGTGAATTTTGTTAAGTTTCTCTATTTGTGAAAATATAACCTTTTTGAAATTTTAATTAATATCTCAGCTTTGTAGCTAGACCCATTCCAGCCCGCACCTTCTTTCACCTCAGCATTCCACGGGTAACTCCGTAACAATAATAATAATAATAATAATAATAATAATAATAATAATAATAATAATAATCATCATCATCATCATCATCATTGTACCGGAGGTACACCCACCCTGCGCATTTAAGTTAAGCGCCTTGGAAAATGCCATCTCAAATATAAACCTTGCAACAACTAGTACGAGAAGTTTGAACATTTCTCAACAGATGTCGCTACTATAATCTTATGTTGTGTCCTCTGGTGGTAAGATGAACTATTAAAATTCTAGAGTAATTTTGTATGTAAAGGTTTCTTAAAATGGAAGGTTTAGTGTTTGTTTTGATGTTCAAATGCTATCAACAATTCTATCTCTTCCCGACAACTTAAGGAGTTTCCCAATCAGAAATGTTGTACATTTATTTATTCACCAATGACAACATTTTGTTATTTATTTGATTATCCGATCAGAATTGGGGGTGTGTCAGGCCCTTGGGCCCAGAGTTTTCTGGAACCTTCCCCTCTGCTATAAAAGCTGGCACATTTAGGACCGGGTGGTCTTAGTGACCGCTCTAGTCTAGAGTGTGTTCGTAACGGAGGCGGAGGCTGCCTCATACATCTTCGGGAGGTTCACCAGCTCAAGGTAATGGCAGATACAGTTTAAAATGTGATAGTCTTTCAAAACTAGCTCCAGGGGAAGGTTTCAAATTTTTGTAAGGTAACTTTATTTCCTAAAATGTAAATTTCAAAACTCTAAATGTAAATTTCAAACTAGTCGAAAGAACCTAACCGAAATCAGGGAATAGAGAGTGAGGTACCCTCTCGTATTCCCTCTCAACTTGATTTTGAGGTGACTAAGAGTATGTAACCTTTACTGTCTTGTAATTTCTGTAACTTAAACATTTTTCTCCATCTAGTCACCTCAGTATAGGCTTAGCCCAAATAGGGTTTTATGCATTTAATATAAATTTTGAGGAGCGTAAGTGTTCGCCTCCTCATCATTTTGGTTTTGGAGCCAGTAACTGTAACCTTTTATTTTTAAGGAAGGCCTTGTAGAATTGGTACTTGTTACCCTTGTTAAACTCTATTTCATTCTTTTCATGTTAAAGATATCAGACTGTTGAGCATATGTGTGTATGTATGTTTAGTCCTCAGCCCGAAGGCTGGTTGGATCCTGAACAGCTCCGCCATCAGCTGTCATAGATGGCCTGGGCATCACTGAAGAGGCGCATTAGGGAAATGAGGAGTGAGGTAGTTTCCCGTTGCTTTCCTCACCGAGCCGGACGTTGCTAATACATATCAGTCTGCCAAGCCCACTGAAATGCATGCACCAACCGACCCTATGAGCAATATTTTCACACCATTCATAGCAGGGACTGGCTGCAGAAGGAATGGCATTACTAGCATCACTCATTCCTCAGTCACTTTCATTTTGTCAAAGCCAAGGATAAAGCTGAGACAGATCAATGAAAGTAACAAAATTGCTCTAGCCCATACCAGAAGACATAGTGCACTGTAAACACTACATCTTGCCAGCAAAGGCACGTTGAGCATATAAGGCAGTGAATACTGTTTAATTTTGTTAAATGTAGGTTGTGCCTATGATAGGCCTGGAAAATAAAAATTGATAGAGCAATAATGCTCTTCCTGTTGACGTGAAAGCAATTAGGAGATCCGTCTCCATGACTATTGTTTTAAAGGAGCAGTAGTGCTCAGGTAAAGATTGTAATTGGGAGCTTCAAGCTCAGCCTGTAAAATTGTTATCTGATTATTTGAGATTTCTCTAAAAGTGTTGTTCAGGCTTACGAGCTAAATTTTGTAACTAATTGTTAATTACTTGGCAAATTATTAAGATTTGAAAAGAAAAAAGGAAAGGTTAAGATTTTTTTTTGCTATTTTCTTTACGTCGCACCGACACAGATATGTCTTATGGCGACGATGGGACAGGAAAGGCCTAGGAATTGGAAGGAAGCGACCGTGGCCTTAACTAAGGTACAGCTCCGGCATTTGCCTGGTGTGAAAATGGGAAACCAGGGAAAACCATCTTCAGGGCTGCCGACAGTGGGGCTCCAACCCACTATCTCCCGATTACTGGATACTGGCCGCACTTAAGCGACTGCAACTATCGAGCGCGGTTAAGAAAAGAAATAAAACTGCCAATTTTAAAGTTTTAAATCAATCTTTCGATTTTCGTATGTCCACCCATTCATGCCCGCACCTTCTTTCACATCTGTGATCCGCAATATTTCCGTAATAATAATAATAATAATAATAATAATAATAATAATAATAATAATAATAATAATAATAATAATAATAATAATAGGCCTACCTTTAACGTTCCCTTTTACTGCGATTAATTTTGAGAAGTTAGAGGGTCAGGAAATTCTCTTTCACCCTGAAAGGTATTCCTTAAGGTACTAGTGAATATAACGACCCAGAACTCCCACGTTTTATTACATTTAAATAGTTGACTCATTGTACCAATAATCGATCCTGCAATTCTGGGGAAAGATTCGACATTAAATCGGCTGTTCTATGCGGCCAGCCTACCAATTTGTAGAATCACACTGATGACAATGGTAATACTTGACAAACAGTTTTAGTCACGCAGCTGTTAGCTTGCATGGGTTCGAATCCCACTGTCGGCAGCCCTGAATATTGTTTTCTGTGGTTTCTCAGTTTCACACCTGACAAATTCTGCGGCTGTATCTTTATTTAGGGCACGGTCACTTCCTTCTCAATCCTAGCCCTGTGTAAAGACTTCTCTGTGTCGGTACGACGTAAAATAATTACCTTTATTATTATTATTATTATTATTATTATTATTATTATTATTATTATTTAAATGGACATCTAACTGCTGCAGCTTGATATTGGTTCAATTTCACTATTTCAGTCTCATCTTTCATTCGGTAATTCTATTAATAGATAGATAGTGTTGTAGTGTCCTCCGCCTGGGAGCTCCGCAGCCCGCTCGGGCATCGGAGCTATTCGATGCTACGAGTATGTGTCCAGCAGTGCGCTGACGTATGAAGTGTGACGTCAGCCAGCGAGTATATATTGGAGCGACGTTTTCACCGCTCCAGGCAGTCAGCTGTGTCCAGCGATTAGGCTACATCGTATGTCAGACACGGAGGCATCCCTCTTGAAAATGTGGACTGAACAGGTGGACTGAATTCTGATCGGGTGGTTTCACCTCAGGACAACTACGCCTCATGATACCCGCCTCCCGTGTAACTTGCCTACACCTGCCTAGCATTCTGCTAACCAGAACTTTGCACTAAGTTCCATTCAAACTTCCCAAACTTCAGATAGCCATCTGCTATCATAAACGTTCACTCATTTTTGGCACGCTATCTCGTCAGGATAGACTTCATTGTACATGTAGGATCTTGTTGTACATATGTATATACTTCTTCGACAAACAGTCAATTTACTTATGTTATTATGTAGCGTGTTCAGCATTATAAGAAGCGAGTCTAAATTCCCCTCGTTTTGTGCATATTGTATGAAAGACTGCAAACCAATAAACTTCTAAGTTGTGTTTTGTATATCGTGCTTCTTGTATACAACAGATAGATAGATAGAAATATCTACACAATCTCTTCATTCCCGTCATGTACTCCATACACTTCTATACTCAGCGTTATTTTATTTCTTTTCCATCACTGCAAATCGTTTAATTTTCCCTCTATTTCCACAACTCCTTTGTCTCACTTTTATATAATACTAAATAAAAAGTAAAATATAGTTTATGACAGGAATAGGTTAAATCCATGTTTTAAAGAAGGAATAATCTACTGGTCTTATTGAATTACACGTATGCCAATGAAATACAGTAAATCAGTTTGCAAATCATTATTGCAAACTATAACACAACTATAATGTTTGATTACGCACGGTTTTTTCATTATTTGTTAATGTAGATTCGTGATTGATATTTATAAAAAAGTGAGGAATAATATTCAGCCTAATGATTGATGTCACACCACCCAAATCTCATCTGGTTATTCTTGCTCTGAATTTTGCTATTAACACACATGATCAACTAAATTCCATAATTTATCGAAGTGGCTAAGTATTCTCGTCACTTTGGTATAGCCTCTTTTATCTTAAAATGAACGTGGTGGATCTTGAGAAAGAGCATCTCTCAATTAAAATTAACATTGGAAGCCGATACTTCACTTATATTGTCCTTTTTAATCTTCTGCATCACAATAAAATTACAAACACACAAAGTTCGACCTAGTTCATTAAGGGAACAACGATGCCTAGTTTGTACGCAGTAGAATAAGGCAGACTCTAGATCTAAAGATCTTTCTCTTTAAATACATTAGCACTAATTAATTACACCACGTATCGGTAGTCTAACTTTCACAACAAGTAACGAATACAACCAATCTCGCGGCACATATAGACCTGGCCTGCTAACATGACTGCTACCCTGACAGATGACTTACAGATTTTGGAGTGTCTCCTGATTAGCGTGACGATGTCGTCAGCCGTATATCTTGGAACAACAGGCTAATGTCCTACAGCTGAAGTGGGAACTGACTCTCAAGGTTTTGTACCTAGGAGCTGGCTCTCAAGGTTTCTTATCTACAAGAACAGATGACCATGGCTGAAGTTTGGATCTGACTCTCAAAGGCAGCCCACAAGGACAGATGCCCATAGCTGAAGTTTGGAGTTGGCTCTCAACGTCTCTAGCCCACAAGAACAAATGCCCGTAGCTGAAGATTGGAGCTGGCGCGCAAGGTCAGTCTAGCCCACAAGAACAGATCTCCATAGCTGAAGTTTGGGGCTGGCTCTCAAGGTCTGTAGCCCACAAGAACAGATGACCATAGCTGAAGTGCGAGCTGAATTTCAAGGTCTCTAGCCTGGAAGAACAGATGGTCATAGCTAACGTGGGAGCTGACTCTCAAGGTTTCCAGCCTGGAAGAACAGATGTCCACAACTAAAGTGTGAGCTAACGCTCAAGGCCTCTAGTAAAACAGATCAGATACATCACGGCTGAAGTGAGAGTTGGCTTCCTAGACCGGGTTCATGATTTCTCATATCATTCAGCTTCTCGGTTTATCTCACGATCCTGAGCAAAAACCGTTCCGTTCAGCTAATCACCCCCCCCCCAACATAAAAATTATAAATTGAATAAGGTTAGTGTTAATTAATGATAGGTTCGACTTCTTCGTATTATTCTATCTATGAGAGGATTGAGACGGGAGTGAAAAGAGTTTTTAACGAGAGCTTCAGAATTTATCTTAAAATTTGGAGTTTGAATTGTACTTATTTTTACTATTGAGTGAATAACAACAAAATGAAATAAGTAACGATAATAAAGTGTTCGAATATAAATATTTGAGCTCCAGTCTCGTAATATGTCAGCTGTCGGCTTAGTCAGAATAACACAGTTACGTCCTGTTGATTGTGTACTCTGCCGTCAAATGTATCACTGAAGGTATTTCAGTGAGCTATTCTGATGACTTTATATAAAATCATGTGCAAGTACGTGTATTGAAGTAATAACACCAAAAGTCGTGGTGATAGACAGCTGTTGACTAACTGAAGTTCCTGATATTCATATACGGAGTGGCCATTGGAATCAGGAACTAAACAGGCATTAGTAATATAAGTTGGAACTCTAGAATTTATCTTGAAAGAATCTGGAGCTGTATTTGTATTTGTTTTGACTGTTTAACAAATGAATGAAAATAAGAGTGAATAAATATAAAACAAATCAGATACATAGGTATTTATAACTTCTTTTCTGTTACAATTTGCTTTGGGTCTCACCGACACAGATAGGCTTTATGGAGACGATGGGATAGGAAAGGACTAAAAGTGGAAAGGAAGCGGCCGTGGTCTTAATAAGGGTATAGTTCAGCATTTGTCTGGATTGAAAATGGGAAACCACGGAAAACCTTTTTCAAGGCGGCCGACAGCGGGGTTCGAACCCACAATCTACTGAATGCAACCTGACAGCTACGTGAACAAAACCACGCGGATACTCGCTCGGTAAATGTATAACCTATTCAGGGAATAAAACTTTCATCACTGAAATATAGCTAACTGTTTAATTGTTTTTCCTTTCAACTACTTGGTCCACAGCCTTACAATATGTAGGCTGTCAGCTCCATCACAATAATAGAGTTATGTTCAATTCATTATGCGCTTAGTGTTCAAACATACGTTATAAAGATGCTTCAGAGCACTGTTCTAATGAATTTACGTTAAATCAAGTTCACGTACTTACGATCAAATGAAGGCAGTAAAACGAAAACGATAAAAGCTGTGATTGGTTGAAATTCCGATATTCATACACAGCATTAGGTTAGTCACTGATTCACAAGCCAAATGGTCATTTTAATTATCCAAGCTGGAGAATAAAAGTTCGATTAACTATAATTTTGAATATACCAGGTGGCTCACGGACGCCGTACTTTCTACTTATAAATGTCCCGCATGCATAAGTGATGTGTGGGGTGTCTGCCAACTGATTTTAACAGGGGAACTACTGCCAGCGGGCAGGTTACGTCAGAATATGAAGAGATAAGAAACAGAGGCACTCGCAGCATGTTACTCAGCGCTGGCGGTCGAATGCACCCCTTGCATTAGTAAACATCGTTTTCGACCGCATAGTTCTAGGCTGGTGTATGGTATAGCCGCACTATATTTACTGTCTGCTTATCGCCAATGGCTAGTGTGTTCAGCAGCGACGAATACATAGACATTATTTTAATCTGGACAACCCGGTCGGAATGCAACCGAAGCTCCAAACAGACGTATGCCTTCTACACAAGTATTTCACTGAACAGTATCGTTTTTGTTTCATACAAGCAACTCTTTTATCGAGTGGAATGTCTACACATGTATAAATTAACAAGTGATTAAATTTCCTTTTCTGCATCTTTGGCGTGTTAACAAACAGTAGCGGCGATTAGGGGGTGGGGCGTGAAGGGAAAGTCGCCCCCGCCCCTCGCCACTTTGTGGAGTAAACATTACATATTCACTTTAGCCACCTGGAACTAGGAATTATTATTATTTGTTTTGCTAATTGCTTTACGTCGCACCGACACAGATAGGTCTTATGGCGACGATGGGATAGGAAAGGCCTAGGAGTTGGAAGGAAGCGGCCGTGGCCTTAATTGAATCGTTTGTTGCAGAAACAGCACTTCTCCACTTTTTGACACTATATGAGTTATTAATACTGCCATGATTAATGTTCGAAGGGCTACCATTTTGTGCAGAAAAACACTTCTACCATATATTTCTGCCTGTCAGTCGCGAATGAAAGTTTCCGTTTCATGCAGAAAGAACACTTATCCTGGAGAGGTGTTGGTTTTACTTCAAACCAGCCCGCTTCACAAAGTAGTTGTGTTTGCTTTTCATAGGAGGCTCTGAGAATGCTTTTCCAATATCCCTCCAAATGTTAACGTCCTCTTCCATTTCCGTTCATCATGTCTACTAGTGAGGAAGAAACTGTTGTGTCGCCAGTGGAAAAGAGAAAAGAGGTTTGAAAAATGTTTAATACAAACGAGAGCAAAAGTAAAGGGTGTAGAATATACAAACTATGCTGGAAAGGTTGTTGAGAAGAAGAGAATTGGAAATGATTAGCAGACATAAAGAAGTTGGAATCTTACATACCAGAAGAACACCATGAGTTTTTTAATGAAAACTGTTTGCATCGAAACATCAGCGCAATAGAAGTGAGAAGCATTGTTCAAAGATAACAGACTTACATGTTACTTGTGTTATATTGTGTTGTTTTGTTTTATATATATTTTGAACTTTGGAAAGGGTTATAAAAGGAGTATTCTTCTGTTTATTTTTCTATACAATGTGGTCTAATCATAATATGTGCAAATAAGTAAGTCTTACAAATAACTATTAAATAATGGGTTTAAACACTGTACTTCCTCCGTACAAATAAAGTTCTTTTTGAAATTGAAATGACGTTAAAATCAATGTTGCACTTCCTTATATTCTCATTAATGGTGTTTGTTGCAGAAATAGCACGTCTACACCATTTTCAACAAAGTCTGTAAAGGAACGTATTGGACGAATTCATACAAACAACCTACCTGTCATAGTCATTTCAACAGTAGAATGAGCATAATAAATATCGGAAGGATAGAAATGACATTACACACTACAGACAGTATTCTTCTTCATTCCTAGGCCTTTCCCGTCCCATCGTCGCCATAAGACCTATCTGTATCGGTGCGACGTAAAGCAAAATAGTAGAATATTTTTGTACAATTGGTTTTACGTCGCACCGACACAGATAGGAATTATGGCTACGATGAGACAGGGAAGGGCTACGCGTGGAAAGGAAGCGGCCATGGCCTTAAATATGGTACAGCCCCAGCACTTGCCTGGTGTGAAAATGGGAAACCAAGGATAACCATCTTCAGGGCTGCCGACAGTGGGATTCGAAACCACTATCTCCCGGGTGCAAGCTCGCAGATGCGCGGCCCTAACTCCATGGCTAGCTCAGCCGGTACAATTAAATAGAAGTACGGCATGATCATGCAATTAAAAGTTATTTAGTATTTTAATACACACTAAGGAACTAACAGGCACTGAAGAGGCTGCCAGACTGACGAATGCGTGCGGCATACCGGTGAATTATAACTCAGTGTCCACGACCTTGGCAAAAACATTATACCCCTACTACCCTTCCCCACAGCACATGCAAAGTCTCCACTACTTGCCGTAGCGCTATACAAATCGGTTAGCCGCGACGAACGCATTTGGTGCTTATTTCCGCCAAAAATTATGTTAATAATTAAGGAAAATAAAGGAAAGAATTAGCAGATAAGACACAAAGGCTTGTACAGATAACGTTTCTTTTACAAATAATTCGCTGTGAGCTTACATGTGGGAGATCGTGGGTTCGAATCCCACTGTGGGCAGCCCTGAAGATGGTTTCCCGTGGTTTACAATTTTCACGCCACGCAAATGCTGTTACTGTACCTTAATTAAGGCCACGGCCACTTCCTTCCATCTCCTAGGCCTTTCCTATCCCATCGTCGCCATAAGACCTATCTGTGTCGGTGCGACGTAAAGCAATTAGCAAAACAAATAATAATAATTCCTAGTTCCAGGTGGCTAAAGTGAATATGTAATGTTTACTCCACAAAGTGGCGAGGGGCGCGAGCGACTTTCCCTTCACGCCCCACCCCCTAATCGCCGCTACTGTTTGTTAACACGCCAAAGATGCAGAAAAGGAAATTTAATCACTTGTTAATTTATACATGTGTAGACATTCCACTCGATAAAAGAGTTGCTTGTATGAAACAAAAACGATACTGTTCAGTGAAATACTTGTGTAGAAGGCATACGTCTGTTTGGAGCTTCGGTGGCATTCCGACCGGGTTGTCCAGATTAAAATAATGTCTATGTATTCGTCGCTGCTGAACACAGTAGACATTGGCGATAAGCAGACAGTAAATATAGTGCGGCTGTACCATACACCAGCCTAGAACTATGCGGTCGAAAACGATGTTTACTAATGCAAGGGGTGCATTCGACCGCCAGCGCTGAGTAACATGCTGCGAGTGCCTCTGTTTCTTATCTCTTCATATTCTGACGTAACCTGCCCGCTGGCAGTAGTTCCCCTGTTAAAATCAGTTGGTAGACACCCCACACATCACTTATGCATGCGGGACATTTATGAGTAGAAAGTACGGCGTCCGTGAGCCACCTGGTACATACAACAAGCCCGTTGAGTGCCTTGGATAGCCATTCTGGCATAGGATTGCTTTGTTGTTGGAGTGGTGACCTTCTTCATCTTCTTAATCTGCTTACCCTCCAGAGTTGGCTTTTCCCTCGGACTCAGCGAGAGATTCCACCTCTACCGCCTCAAGGGCAGTCTCCTGGAGTTTAAGACTCTAGGTGGGGGGATACAACTGTGGAGGATGATCAGTACCTCTCCCAGGCGGCCTCACCTGCTATACTGAACAGGGCCCGTGGGGGGATGGAATGTTTGGAAGGGAGAGACAAGGAAGAGGGAAGGGAGCGGCCGTGGCCGTAAGTTAGGTACTATCCCGGCATTTGCCTGGAAGAGAAGTGGGAAACCACATAAAAAACTTTCAGCATGGCTGAGGTGGGAATCGAACCCACCTGTACTCAGTTGACCTCCCGAGGCTGAGTGGACCCCGTTCCAGCCTTCGTACTGTACCCTGATGAGATATCCCCTAGTTTCATGATTTGATTTTGATATGAGAAATACAGATATATTGGAATATTAAATAAATACAGTGTCAGTTTTGTGTGGACGGGAGAATTTCAACATGATCGCGACAGTCCGGCGCCACGGTAAGCTTGTCATTAAGGGGAAGAAGGTTTCCTGGTCAAAAGATAAGAGGATTAAAATCTAGAGCTCACAACAACAGAATAATTACTACAAGGAAGTGAAAGAGTATATATTTCGGACCAAGGCCGAGCAGGTGTATCGCCAATACCGAGAATATGACGTACCGGGTAATTTCACGCCCGAGGCATTTGGTGTGGCCACGTTTCACAGGGAGAGATTTCAAACTAACCAAAGCGGTGTTGACCAATGAGAAAATTTATCGTAGGCCGCAGATGAACCAACATAAGAAAAACCCAGAGTGAACTCCAGTTAGCTTCTCCGATAACAATAATTAAATTATTCCAACCACATAATTAAATAGAGGGGATTTTTGTGATATCATTCCCATGTTGATTAATGGTAATCGTAATAAATTAAAGTATTGAATTCGTGGAAATGACCCACGCTATCTCGCCATTGGTCGAGATGAGCACGCCATCAGGGACGCCGAGTTAGCGCGCGAAAGGTGGAGGACAGAAATTAAGTGATATTTCCATGATCACCGAACGATATGAGTTCAGAATACGACACATGAATGTGTATCACCAGTGTATTAAGTAGGATAAAGCAAGAGATCCAACTCCGCCTGCATATGCCGATTTAGGATAACCAACCCCCCTCTCCAGAAGTTGACCGCGGATGACCCCGGCGGGAAATCATATCGTCCATAAAAGTCCAGTAGCAGACCTCACATCACTCAGTTCCTACCAGTACTCAGTCGTTTGAAGTCACCAGTTGTGACCGAGCGGACCTCACATCACAGCAGTTCTTACCAGTACTCAGTTCTTACCAGCCACCAGTCGTTATCGGTCACCAGTCGTGTCAGTCGTAATGAAGTAGTTGAGACTCTGACATGTTGACTCTGTAAGTCAGTACCTCGGGACGCATTCGAAGTCAGTTAGAGCTGAAAGTACGTGAATTATTAGGAGAATGAATACGAACAGTGAAATTATCCATAGTACCGAGTGTGTATAATCAGCACAATTGTATGTTGAATTTAATGAATGTCATGTGTTTAAATAATAAATAACTAACGGAACGCCGACAGTACCTTTGGAAGGCAGTGTGCGGAGCCTGAAGTAAACACCTCAAGATAGACGGTGAATAACTATCCGAGCAGGGAATTATAGGAGCTAGGCGATGATCAAGACGGCTTGAAATAAACCAGGAAGTGCCGGTTGAAGACGCGATACGCGCCGGTTCAAATGAACGACATTTCGCCGTAATGTGTCACGACGTGTGTTTCGGGCGTATATGAAGAGTATATTGTGCGAGTGTCATGGGTCTAGGAGCACCTATAAGTGTTTTTTTTTGTTATTAATATTTTTGTGTAAAATAGTGTAATAAGGTATAAAATCATGGGTAGTCACCTAGAAGTGTTTTATTGTGTAAAATTAGTATTGTGCGACATGATGAACGAGTAAATCACTATGGGGCCGTAAAGCCTATATCTCCTCCGCTACGAGACAATGGAATTCTACACAGGAATGAGTACACAATTTTGATATTTAGGGGATGTTATCGCGACTAAACGGGGTTCAGTGTAAATTAATTATGGTTACTTAACATGGTCCGCTTCCCGAGTCCATGATTTTATTTTTTGTTAGACGGACGAACTAATTTATATTAACGTAATAATGGGTTAGATTAATTAATTTGAGCATTTGTTTGTTGTATATAATGTAAATATGGGATATATTTCTTTCAATTAATGCATGCTGTTTGTAATACTTTGACTTGAGTTCATTTCAAGTGTTAAATTCTTTTTTTTTTGTGCTAACCCATTTATTTGAATTTCATTCACTGCGGTGATCATTTGTATTTTAATTAGGAATAATTTCTATTAGACAGCCAGATTATGAAAGAGCCAGAGTATGGAAGATTTGTGTTGCGTACGGAAGGTCATTAAAATATTAATAATATTTGGGCGTGTGCAAGTTAAAGTATAATAATAATAATGACAGTGCTTCGCGAGTTAGCCAGTGCAAATATAATAATCAAAGTGGAGATGACATGTAGCGTTAAAGACTTTCATTCGCGTAGTCAGTTTGATTTTACGTAAATTTTTGATTTTACGTTTTTGGACTTTAATTTAACCATTAAAATTTTGTTTAAAAGCAATAAAGGCACGTGAATTAGAATGGTCACGATATGTTAAAAGCCCAGAATGATTTGAGCCCATATTTAGAGTTGGAAGTCATGAGGGACGAATATCCGGCGTGAAATAAATTGAGCCGTATTGTTTGTAATGATGAAATAGATGAATCTCAAGGCCTAAGATGATATAAATGCATATGCCGGTGTTATTAGTGGTAGAATCCACGCACCGAGGATTATTTTATGAATTAAATGTTTGAAGAGTTCCGATGAAAGGAAATGGACTTCAAATTTGAAGGAATAGTTTAGCAATCGCCGGCATTGGAGGTATTTGCCCAGCCGCGATGTGCCATAGGTTGTGAGATGTGTCTTGGGAGGACAGGTGTCCCCATATAAAATTAACGGCAGTGCGAAGTTGAAGGTACGGTCCCGAATACCGTATTGTCCCGACCGATATAAAGCAGATCTTAGTGGTTCATAACGGGATTTAACATATGTGACTAAATTCTAAAGAGTGGAAATTAAAATATCATCTTTCCATTTTTAATAATAATAATAACAATAATCATACTCCAAGTGAATCTTGTCTTAAATCGAGTGCTTAGTGCCAAGATAAATCGGAATTGTAAAAGGGGTTATGCGTTAAACATATTAAGAGTGAACTACCGTGTAACAGGCGAATTTAAGTTTTTTTTTAAATAATAATAATAATAATAAAAACTAAGCTACTTTTTTTTTTGTTTGAAGAATAATTTTTTTTTATATTTTGGACATAATAATGATGTTGGGAGATGAAATGAAAGATTTGAGATTTTTACTAATAATAATAATAAATAAAATATTTGAAGAAGGAGAAGAAGAATAACCAATGAAGGTACTTTTTTTAATTTTATTTTTTTGATGAAATTAATAAGAGCGAGAAGTTGAAGTATTATAGCAAGGTTGATTACGGGTTACGATAATCACGATTTCCACTATTAACACTAATAATCATAATAATAATAATAATAATAATAATAATAATAATAATATTTATGAGGAAGCTGATCATTATATTGTGCGGATAAATTAGGAGTAAGAACGACCCTCGTTTGAAACGTCGGCAGGGTTGGCATATAATCATCCCGGATGACAAATGATAATAATCAGATACCGGATTATAATTGAAATTAATGATAATAATAAATTAATTGATGGTAGTCAAAGTATATGCTAATGATCAGACAGAGAATGGTAATGATATTATCTAATAATAATAGGAGGATATGCTAGGGACAGTCATCCTGTGTCGAACTGCTCCGAACCACATGTTGGGTTTTCACGGGGAGATAGCGGTAGATACGTAAATAACCCACGGACGGCACATGTTTGCAGGGTCAGAGCAGAGTAATGAACCTTTCCGTACGTCTTGTCGTATTGACAAGTGTAAATATTAAAGTAGCTTTTGAGTTAATGAACTCTACCTGGTGTGTTTGTGAATCTGGAAATAATAGGCTAGAGTTTGTCCGTATTATAAATTCCCGTTTTTTCAAGGCGATAACATTTTCTACGGTGGGTGTCCGGCTCACCAGAATGTACATACCGGAAGTGTCTCATGTCCAAACGGAACGAGGAGACGACAGTAAAAAGTTACTGTCGTGCCTTCGTCGCCGAAAGAAGATCTCCAGCGGTGAAACGTCCAATCATACGGATGTGAATTCGATCCCCAGTAACCAATTGGGACGAATTCACCAGATGTTTTACACTACCAGAGTAGTGAGGTAAAATCCAAATATTATGTCATTTATTTTTCAGGATTAAAAGTGTCCCAATGTAAATTTGTCATCGTGTGTAGTATGCAAAATAAGTGAATAAATTGCTCCTCATTGCAATTTCAATAGGAAACAGCTTCCATATCTTTTCATTGTAGTTAGTCTAGTATGCCCATGGAATTTAAGTTGTCACTTCCCAGTCCTATTGTGGAGTCAGAATTTTGTATCCATGAATGAGTCGTCCCCCGTAACCTTAAATTTTCATGCCCCGTTCATCCCTGTGTTCATTTGATGCGCCGAGATATAATTTATTTTTTGATATAAAATTTTTTTTATTCGTTTTCGAACTGATCACCCCTGAGATAAATGCTAGTCTGGGACTCAGGAGGTGGGCGGGTGCAGTACCACTTTTCAAATTTCGTGGCAGAGCTGGGAATCGAACCCGCGCCTCCGGCGGTTGCAGCTAAACGCACTAACCACTACACCACGGAGGCGGACGGAGTGGTGACCTGCTAAGATTTATTGCTTGGTGTCCATGACCAGGCCCACTGACTTTAACATCAGACAACTCCGCGATCGGCCTCATGAAACTACCCAAGAGAACCCCGTTCAAGCCCTCAGTCTAGTACTAAATTCATTGTACGAGCTGTAAATCGAACCCGGTGTTCAAGGCGAGAAGTAGGCTTGTTACCCCTACACCACCAGACCAGCGTGTCATCTATTCTAATTGAACAGATTTAAAATATAGAACTTAGCATAATAACATGAAATGCCTCTTTGATGTAATAAATTACGCATTTTGTATTGCTCATTTCTTTACGAAAATCCTGTTTCCTGTTACACAGTTCACATCGTTCAGGCACCGATTTACAGATGGCGGAATATAATAGACGATCTTCATCGACCTTCCGAAACTACTGTTGGACCAACTGTTGCAAGGGATTTTCAGGGAAAGCGGCTTGTATCCCATCCCGTAAATTACCTGAACAGTCATATAATTTTACGTCAGGGCGAAGCGAACATACCGTATTACCAGAGTAACATTTGACGGGGATCAATTTCTTAGCGCACGTCGTCGGGTGCAGAGACTAGGTGGCCACGACTAGTCAGTGCCTCTACAACTCTGCATTCCGACCGACCAACCGACCAGCCAAGCAGAGGACTGGTGGGCACGGTTCTACCGTAGATTCGGGAGACTGTGAGGGGCTGGTCCCCAACGTCAGCTGTTCAGAGTATGGTTTTCCGTGATTTCCCATTCTCCTACACTAAGGCGAATGCCGGGGCAGTTCCAAATATAGACCATGGCCCCAACCCCCTCTCTTTCACTACACATCTCCTTTACCATATCCCACCCCCTTGGCTAGAAAGAGGGCGTTATGTTCTCACCCTTCAGGAGAGGAATAAAAACTTGTACTAGGTTTAGGTTCTTAGAGGGAAAGAAATTATCCAATCACTTAATGACGAGAACATCAACCAGCACAAACTGGACTCCCTCCTTGAATCCCACTGTCGGCAGCCCTGAAGATGGTTATCCGTGGTTTCCTATTTTCACATCAGGCAAATGTAGGGCTGTACCTTAATTAAGGCTTCCATCCCACTCCTAGCCCTTTCCTATCCTATAGTCGCCATAAGACCTATCTGTCTCAGTGCGACATAAAGAAAACCGTACCAAAAAGCCTTTCTCTGTGAATCAGTGGTACACAGCCGGCTTCCGGATTTCATATTCTCGGTTCGAATCCCAGTAGAGCTAGTCTGATGTTTGAAGAGCGGAATAGAGGCCATTCGAATGATGTCATGTGAAAGATATCGGTGACACATTTGGTTTCTACCTGACGAAATTAATTTAAAATTCAGTCATAGACCGCCCAATCCCTGCAATCTGGTGAAGTGAAGTGTAACTTCAACTCTGACACTCACAGCTTAAATTATGTCCAATTAAACTACCTAAACATAGTAGGTGAGACCATATGCTTAGTAGTAGTAGTAGTAGTAATAACAGTATCAATAGTACAACTGAAATAATTTCAGTTCTTTTAGTTCTTTTTAGAAATATAAATTGAAACGTTGTCCTTATTCATGTTCCCACACAACGACTTTTTTCCATGTGGCAGAGAGTGAAATCCCATTTAACAATTATATATATAACTAATAATGGGATTAAAGAAACTATGGATATACGTATAAAGTCACATTCGTGATATTGAATCCTGAACCATAACTATTCTCTCTGTGATTCAGTACGGAGGTGTTAGAATAGCAAAGCATTACGTTTCTCTTTTTTCATACCGGCTGGATTCTGTTCTCTTAAAATGATAGCTTTCTCCTTGAGAAATATATGGAGGCTTCTTCTGCGGTCGTGTTTGAACTCCAACGTTACACCCACAAGGGTAGAGAGGAAACGAAACAGATAACTCATCATCATTGTTGTCGGTGAGATGAATAGCCTTGTTAACATTAGGAGGCTGTGAACCGTACTTAACGCTCTCTGCTTTAAAGGAAATGAAGTGGCGATGGCCTATATGTTTAACAAGCCGTCTTGCATCCGATATGGTTTACTCTCACGATGGTAATTGTATCGGCGTCTTTCATATCATCTTTCATAAGGCCATCGGTTCATTTCGAGAGTTTGTTCCAGCTGTTTCATCCTGACAAGTGTCCTGGGCAAAGCACACAATAGGTGCCATACCATCTCTCGCTGGCTATGAATTTAGAGGTATTGTATATAAACCTGATACGAATTATGAAAACGCAATGGTCAGCATACTGGCCTTCGGTTCAGAGGGTCCCGGGTTCGATTCCCGGCAGGGTCGGGGATTTTAATCTTCATTGGTTAATTCTAATGGCTCGGGGACTGGGTGTTTGTACTGTCCCCAACATCCCTGCAACTCACACACCACACATAACACTATCCTCCACCACAATAATACGCACTTACCTACACATGGTAGAAGCCGCCCACCTTCGTCGGAGGGTCTGCCATACAAGGGATACACTCGGCTAGAAATAGCCACACGAAATTATTATTAGTATCTTGGCAAGTATACACTACTTAACAGAAAGTATATTTTCAAAAACTCTCCTCTAAGTGTTTCTCGGATTTAGTAGCCAGTTATGGATACTAACACAGGGTGGGCCGCACCTTGGCCTTATCACAACTGAAACTCTACCGGGGCAGACCCTCTACAAGGTGTCGGAACGTCCTCGAGGAAATGGCGGCCGTACGTCATGCAGTGTTGCAATTCTTTTTTTTCTTTTTTTTTTTTGCAAGTTGCTTTACGTCTCACCGACACAGAGGGGTCTTATGATGACGATGGGACAGGAAAGGGCTAGGAGTTATGAAGGAAACGGCCGTGGCCTTAATTAAGGTACAGCCCCAGCATTTTCCTGGGCTAAGCAGTTCTTTACAGAAAACCTTGTTTAGTTTTATGATGGTCTCTGCTGCTTACAATCTCAGACAATTTCTTTTTCGAATGAGCCCGAAATACTCTTCTCGACTATAAGGGGAACAATAAAATTTCAAGGCGCGTAGATCCATTGCAATGAGATCGTAGGTAATTAATTCTGTCCTACTTGAATTGAGAGAAATGTCAATGGGTCATTACCTTAACCCTCCATTTCATTGTGACGTAACAGTTTTCTGCGCCGGTCAGGGATTCATGAATAGAGTCGGAGGAACGTGTTCGGTCACTGAAGATGTACACAGCATGAAGAATGGAATGCATTCATCAACGTTACTGCCAGGTAAGAAACAAAATAACTTAGTGCTGGTCATTGACATTTCTGATGTTTACGGTGGCACGATTCATGGCAAGCATCTACTATTTTAAAACTTCACGTTCGCCTACGACCAGAATCATGTTCCAAGCCATTTGTACCCTAGGTAAGGTGTAGATTGTCTACCTCTTTCATGTGACAGTAATGATGACAATGCCATTGTAACATTTTAATAATTCATCTTGGATTAAGCCCAGCGCTTTATTTGCCAACCTGGGCAAAGCACACAATAGGTGCCATACCATCTCTCGCTGGCTATGAATTTAGAGGTATTGTATATAAACCTGATACGAATTATGAAAACGCAATGGTGTGATATCACTCACTGACAACAAAAATGGGATTCCTAAAATAAGAAATTTCTGTTGTATCGAAAAATTATAATTAAACCACGCAAAGTAACCTAAAGTGAACACAATGTATCAATTGTGGCTGTATCAAGTTCGGTTTTTGACCTGAAGTTCGAGAGTTCGATCTGAAATCAGTCAGGCGTAGTCCTCAATTACGCCATCCTTGTGTCGGTAGATATACCGGCACGCAAAGGAATTTCCGTGGAAGAAGCTCCAGTACATCAGCGTCTCCGAAAACCATAAAAGGTATTCAACCTTTTCAGTCGTGAAATTACCGGCGTTTCGCTCCAGTATAGCATTGGACTCTAAAAGCTTGAATATTTGTATGTAATATTCGGAATAGGTGAAATAGAATTATGGTTCCCTTATTGGAACATACTTTTTGTCCGTAAAAGAAGTTAGTGGATCGTAAAATAATAATAATATTATTAACAATGAAGTATTGTTAATTATTAATTAGCGTTTATTATTATTATAATTCTTATTTTTATTGTTGTTGTTGTTGTTGTTGTTGTTGTTGTTGTTGTACCGGGAGGTACACCTCAACGCCGCGCATTCAAAATTAGCTCCTTAATAAACTCCCCTATTGAACAAAAGTGGAAACTACTACAACAGGAACTTAGAACTTTAATCAGAAGATGTCACACTGAAAAATTAAGTAATTGTTTTGTTGTGAAGTTTCCTAAACTGACTGAATTTCTCCTTGTTTTGTTTGCCATTCATCAAGAAGTTTGGACATTCTTCCACAGATGACACTACCAAAAAACTATGATCATGCACCCTGGTGCAAGGTGTAAGAACTTATAACTTAAAGAAGTTTTGTATTCCTAGGTTTTCCATAGCTGATCTATGTTCATTTATTTTTCGGTTGGCAATACTTCCTTTTCTTTCCGCCAGTTTTGATTCTAGCCAGTCAGGAATTTTTGTAATTAATTTTCAACCAATCCCGCATTTCTTGTTCACTTTATGTTAGGCAATAAAATTTGAGAGGGCGGGCCTGGATTAATCTTGAATGATCTCGAACCTTCCCTGAGGGTATATAAATTGCGGCTTTTCATGTTTTTTGCCAATTGATCGTCGGCTTACTGAGTGTGTGTGTTTAAGCAGGAGGCAGGCGGCCTCTTTCTTCGGTCAGCAGGACATCTATAAGGTAATGGTCACATAACTTCATTCTTTCTTGCTACCTCCTCAAATTATCCCGAGGGGAAGGTCCGAATCTTTACTATGTAACCTACCTTTTCTGAAATGTAACTTTTCTTTTGGCTAATGTAAAAACTTCATAAAATCTTTAATTGTAAATTGGAGATGGAGAGCGATTTACCCTCTCGAGCTCCCCTTCATCTTGGTTTGAGGTGTCTGCGATTTTGCATCCTTTGTTATGGATTACAGTAATTTCTATGCGAGTCACCTCAGTAGTTTGGGAATAGCCCCTGTTTCATCGGCCTAGAGCCCTGTAGGTTTTTAAGTTTTCATTATCTTGGAGCGCAGTATACGCCTCCATTCCTTTTGTGTTTGGGTCAGTTATTTAACCTGTTCTTTTTTCTATGAAGGCTCCGTAGGCTGGGTATTAAATACCCCTGTACAAAATTATTTTCAATCTTTAAGTTGTGTTGATGTTGCCTAGAGTAGGCTTGGAAAACTGAGAGCCTGTTAGCACTTTTTCAAAGTTTTGTAACTGTAAAGTGTGCCTCTGGGAGGCTAGATATTGTGATTTAGGGAGCAAGTGCTCTTGAATTAGGGGATTTCTGGCCCTAAATAAACTATACCACTTCCATTCGTAAAATTGTAAAACGAGGGGCTTGAAGCCCAGAATCTGTAAAAATCACTAATCTTGGACTTTCCCAGTCTTGTTTTAATATTGCTTTTGTACCTGATATGTTGTTATGTTCACTAAGTGAAAATTGTTAAGTTGTTGTTTTCTGAAAAAAATATAAACCTTCAGTTCAAGTTTTAAATTAATTTTGGTATTGTAGATAGACCAATTCACACCCAGCACCTTCTTTAACCTCTTTCTACTCCACGGGTAGCCCCGTAACAATTATTATTATTATTATTATTATTATTTTTATTATTATTATTATTATTATTATTAAGCATTATTATTTCTTTCCTTTAGGGACATGAAAGAAAGCATTAAAATAACTGTTACACATATTTGGAAGTCTTTTTTGCAGTCGAGAATCGCTACACTCTTTTCTTCACAGCCTGCCGTCTTTCCGTCGTCCAGGCACTGTTCTGGATTTGTTCTTCATTGAAGCCCTCGAAATTGTTGATTTGTAAGCAGAACTGTGCTCGTTTTCAGATTTCTCTCGCCTTAGTCCAGCCTTGCTGAAGTCCTTCCTCACCTCCTGGAACCACTTGTCACAAAATGAAGGTGTACTATCAAGAATCTGAATGACTTCTTGTTTCAATCGCTTTCAATACATTCCGAAGAGGTATCTATTGAATTCCCGTCTCCTTATTGTAATAGACTCCATCAGCCATTCATATTCCCGATAGAGTTCTTCATGCCCCCTTAACCTATATTATTCAATTAGAATTTTGGGACCCATTATCTTGCGAAGACTTGTTTCTCTCAACCTTGTCAGCGTCTCGTAGACCAGCCTTGGCAGTCATTCGGATGTACTCGCTGGCATATAGACATTCCGTTTTAATCACGTGTTGTAGTTCCTGATCTTCGCCTGTAATGAGATTCCTTTCTTCTTGTAAAGGTTGTGAGTTCTACGATAAGCAGCGACCATCTTTTCTCGCATGCTGCAGTTGGCTTTCCGTTCATTTGGACAATCTCGCCGCGGTCTCTGAAGATCTCATTTCTCTCAATCCTACCATACATTGTTATTAGGTGATCGGGTGCTGTTTGAATGTTTGTCATTTTTTTTTTCAAAGGAAACATGGAGCCCTACTTCTCCTCCTTGTTCCTAGAGTAGATGTATCTGTTCTCTAGCTGTATCTGTGTTTCTGTACAAAATTGCTATGTCATCAGGAAATGCCTATTATTACTTTTATTATTATTATTGTAGCCGCACATTTAAATCTTGTGCCTAATAGAACTTCCGGAGAAACAGTGAACTTGAAACTACACCTACTCAAACCTACAGAAATCTAATGAAATTTTGTTATTTTGAAGTTTCATGTACTGTGTGAAATTCTAGTGTTTTGTTTACCATTTATCAAGAAGTTTGGACTTTCTGCAACATATGTCACTACAAAAACTATGATCGTGCACCCTGGTGCGAAGTGGATGAACTTTGATTTAAAGAAGTTTTATATTCATAAGTTTTTTCTAACTAAATTACGTTCATTCATTTTTGGATTGGCAATATTGATCTTTTCTTTCCGCCAGTTTTGATTTTAGCCATTCCCTAATTTCTGTAATTAATTTTCGGCCTATCACAGGCTTCTTCTTCGATTTTGTGTATAACTTCTTTTTTTTGCTATTTGTTTTAAGTCGCGCTGACACAGATACGTCTTATGGCGACGATGGGATAAGAAAGGCCTAGGAAGTGGAAGGAAGCGGCCGTGGCCTTAATTAAGGTACAGCCCCGGCATTTGCCTGGTGTGAAAATGGGAAACCACGAAAACTATCTTCAGGGCTGCCGACAGTGGGGCTCGAACTCACGATCTTCCGATTACTGAATACTGGCCGCACTTAAGCGACTGCAGCTATCGAGCTCGGTATGTGTGTATAACTTTAAGGTAACCAATAAGGTGAGAGGGTGTGCCTTGATTATTCATGAAAGGTCTCGAACTTTCCCCGAAGGTTTATAAACTGCAGATTTTCACGTCTCTTGGCCATTTGATCGTCATCTAACTTAGTGTGCGTGTCAAGCAGGAGGCGGGAGGCGCCTCTTTCATCAGGCAGCAGTTCTTCAGCAAGGTAATGGCCATTTAACACCTTTATTTCTTGCTAGCTCCGCAGTTTACCCCGAGGGATAGGTCCGAAAGTTTAATTATGTAAATTTTCTGTAAATGTAACTTCTGCCGGCTTATGTAATAACTTCATAAATCTTTAACTGTGAATCTGGGATAGAGAGTGATGTACCCTCTCGAGCTCCCTTTCGTGTTGGTTTGAGGTGACTGCGTTTTGTAACTGGTTTTCTTCCTTTCCGTAATGTCTTAAATTTCTTTCTTATACGAGTCACCTCCATAGTTTGCGATTAGCCCCTGTTTCATCGGCCTAGTGCCTTTTAGGTTTTAATAATTCATATCTAGGAGTGAAAGCATTCGCTTCCTTTCATTTTGTGTTCGGGCCATTTACTTAACTGTTATTTCTTTTACACGAAGGCCCTATAAGTTGGGTACGAGATACCCCTGTTTCAAATTTTGTAAGTTGGGCCATGGAAGGCCAAAAGGTGTAAGATATTTGTGGTGTCGCCTTGTATAGGCTTGGAAAGCCGAGAGCACGTAGCTCTTTTGCATGTGTTGTAAAATTGCCTCTGGGAGGCTTCATATTGTCATTTTGGGGGAGCAAGTGCTCCAGGTATTAGGAGATTTCTGCCCTTTGTAATTTTTTTCTTCTCTGTAAAGTTTGAGCTGGAAGCTCAGAAATGTTAAAACTAGGGGCTTGTAGCCCAAGTGTGTTAAAGTTTTGAAATCTTGGATTTTTCTAAGTCTTGTTTCTAAATTGCAATGTCATGGTTATCTCACTAAGTGAAAAGTTGTTAAAGTTTTGTTGTTGATTTTTGAAATTCTAAAGAAATATAACCTTTGTTAAAGTTTTAAATCAATCCATGAATTTGTAGTTAGACCCATTCACCCCGGCACCTTATTTCACCTCTGCTGGTCCACGGGTAACCCCGGAACAATTATTATTACTATTATTACTATTATTATTATTATTATTATTATTATTATTATTATTATTATTATTATTATTATTATTTAAGGAATTTCATTTATTCGCCGTTTAATTCATAAGAAACATGAACCTAACGGAATCAAAAATACCTGGTGTATATTGCATTAAGGATAAAAATCACGTTACGATTTACATTAAACCTTAGTCTTACTCCGTGGTTAGATAGATGATTAGCTTTGAGATCTTCGAATCACGGTGTTCCGGGTTCGATTTCTCTCCAAGTTGTGGGATTTCAACCGCGCATGTTTAAATAATGTAGCTCGGATATGGGCGCTTGTTTGGTCTCTGCAACTCCACACTACACTTCCTCCACTCCTCTGTCATGCAGTTTACTTCCCACAACATGGGAGTGTCTGGCTTACAAAGGCTGCACAAGCATTTAATAGCTAATCAGAATTATTAATTAATTAATCCTTAAACCTACTTGGTGTATGCTGCGAAATCAGGCACTGAGGGCGGCATCGTAACCGGTTTTTGAACTACTTTTAATGCAAGTTAACTTCAAAATCATCCGTAAAATATTTTTCAATTTTTTTATTTATATAAAAGAGATTAAAAAACTAGAAAGGCGTTTTCATCTTAAGTTGAAAATCAGTCTCTTTGTGGGATCTAAGAGTAAAGACGTTATCACAGCAGCTACGATTGGATCTGTAACCGACCTCATCCACATGATGGTGCGACATCCTATTGTAAAGCAAGCTTTCAAGAAACTTGTACCAACAGCTCAGCAGTGCTATAGACCTGTAAATTTGGGGTAGGATTTATGGTTCCCGAGCTTTGTAAAATGGGCTAGCCATTTCCTATCATTCTGCCCCAGATTCGAGAGAAACTCAGGATGGATGCCATCGAAACCAGTGGATCTTGTCCATGTTTTTACGTCTTTCATTGCTTCATTGACTTCCTCTGTGGTGAACGCTATGGAGTGAATAAAATTATTGGAAGGGATGCTTTAAGGTTTTCGAGGTTTCTTTTCACCATCCTGGTATGTACTTCATCTTGGGTAACTTTTAAAGTTGCTGCAATATTCTTGGCAACATCATTAGGTGTTATACTAGATTGCTTTCTTCTGCCCAAATAATGTAGGCCTACTCCAGTCTTCCCTGCTTGAATGTTAAAGAGTTCAACTTCATAACAATATCTGTCCATTTTTTTTCTATGTGATGTGTCCAGGCTATGTAGAAGCTACTCAGCTATTTCGTGATCTCCTGTTTCCATATATTCAGTGTAGTGTAGAGTTATTATTAATATTGATATATACAGTCGTATCAGCACACACTTTATTAAAACATAACTGGTTTTCGGATACTAAGGTCCATCATCAGTGTTAAAATTTAAATTTAATTTTACATAGGTGTGTCGTCAAAATGAGTTAAAATGGGTTTAAATTCAACAGGGCAACAATTTTAAACTCATTTTAACTCATTTTGACGACACACCTATGTGAAATTAAATTTAAATTTTAACACTGATGATGGACCTTAGTGTCCGAAAACCGGTTATGTTTTAATAAAGTGTGTGCTGATACGACTGTATATATCAATAATAATAATAATAAAATAACTACATCAGCACTGTCAAAATGGCTTCGATATTTTATAATGATTATAATTCAGTGTAGAGAGCTTCCCGTTCCACTCTGGAACATATTCTTTTCTGTATCCCTCAGGAATACAACAATTCTTGGGAACCGTTGTCACAAAATCATCTAATCTATGACAACAATTACTTCCCGATTGAACCCATCTGATGCATTCATTTATTCAGTTCCAAATTTAGCTCATTCAGCAATATCATACTATCATACTGCGCATAAAATTTGCTCTGATTCGAAATTTAAGATCTTGGGAAACATGGGCATGCATATTCATGACGACATTTCTGACTTCAACAGGAACCGGCTGAAGTCTATATATCCACCAATACGGCAGGCCGTTCATACATGAGCCCAGGACCAATAGCGCTACTAATTAAGAAATTATGGCTAGGGCCTATTAAGTCTTGCCATTTTGATGCAAGTTCCCAGTGGAAAAGAGATTGGTGGAAGAGAATGGAATGCAACAGATTTTGATCCACGACGGAAAACTTGGCCTGGGTTAGGGCACACATTCGTGAGTAAAATTTCATATTTCTGTATGTCATAATGTTTCAAGCAAAAATAAGAGTAAATTTATGAGAGCATTTGCAAAATATTATAATAAAAATATCAATATGTACACATACCTAGGACTGTTTTGCTGCGCACACGGATTTCTTCACTGGCATAGCGCTTTAACGTATCGTCTTTTGTTACTTGTGAATGTCCAGGGCTGATGCAAAAGAATGCCAAAGTATTACGTCTGCGAAATCTGAATATCTTGTCCAGTTCCTCTTAGTTTCAAACGTTTATGATCTACTGTTACGTAACTCCGACAGTTGGCAGAATTGTGCAGAACTGTACTTTAGAGGTTGTATGAGGTGGAGGTTCGCCATTCAAACATTCAGAGAGATATCCTAAGTAAAACTGGTGTTTATATACCGTACATCGCATTACAATTACTGAAAATTCTTTCACCAAAAAAAAAATGCATGAGGCGTTGACCGATAGTACGACTAATTAACAAATTATGGCTACGTCCTACTAAGTCTTGCGTATTGCCATTTCGAGAAACGATTAACAAAACTGAAGAAAAACACTTCACAAGAGCTAAACTGTCTACATGTTACAAAACATGGAACAAAAGACACGAAAAAGTACAATGCCATAGCAGAGAAAGTCGTGTGCTGTGCATTGTATATGTTTTCTTGTTCCAATAATAATATTTGCTAATGGTTCCATAAATGTACTCTTGTTTTAGTTTCAAAACATTATGATCTTCAATTTAAGGCGCACACACACAAGTATCAAATATTACTAACACTAATGTGTGCTGTAACCATTGGTCTCCTCTTAACACCATTCGAACAAATCTATCCTGAAACCCTTTGTAAATTGGATACAACTTCAACTGTGGTGTTCCCATACATATTCAGCACATTGTGCCCAAATGCAAGACTACGCCACATCAAGGATTTTCTGTCTTGCAACATCTGCTGCCCAAGAGTGGATCAGTGCATTAGATCTGACGCTACTGGCCTTCCTAGTCACGAGACAACGTGAAAATCCACAGCCTGTTTCCAGTCATTTGACCGGGTCAGGGATGGAATGAATGAAGCCCCCATCTAGCGGCGAGGATAGGAAATGTGCCGGCTGCCGAAGCCTGTCGCACTCCTCTGGGGCAATGATAAATGACTGATAGATGAAATGAAATGTGAATGGCGAGTGTTGCTGGAATGAAAGATGACAGGGAAAACCGGAGTACCCGGAGAAAAACCTGTCCCGCCACCGCTTTGTCCAGCACAAATCTCACATGGAGCGACCGGGATTTGAACCACGGTATCCAGCGGTGAGAGGCCGGCGCGCTGCCGCCTGAGCCACGGAGGCACGAGACAACGTAAATAATGTAAATAATTGTACGCAGGCCTACTGCCATACGATACTTAAATAAATAAATAAATAAATAAATAAATAAATAAATAAATACAAATTTTGTACATATTTTACAACTATTACGGGCTTAATCCAACGACACACACTGGTCCCCACTGAGCGAGTAGGTTACGAGGTTCGGGTCACATCAGCGGCAGCTTGCTTTCGGGAGATGGTGAGTTAAAACTCTACTGTCAGCAACTCGGAATAGGTTTTTGCGTTGTTTCCCACTTCCAAGCCTTAACAAAGGCCACATCCACTAACTTCTCAGTCCTACCCCTGTCTTATTCCATCGTTGCCATAACTCCTTTCTGTGTCAGTCTGAGGTAAAAACAATAGAAAAGCTTGGTCCCCAAATCCTGTGCTCGTTTTAGCATTCATCATTTCACTACTGGCTTACCATCACACGCTGCAGCTTTTCACGTAACGTCTACAGCTCCCATCTCTTTGCAGTGCTGTACTTACCATTTCATTCGCTTCACTGTCCGCCTCCATAGCGTAACGTTTAACTGTATTAGCTGCCGACCTCGGCGGCCCAGGTTCGATTCCCGGTACTGCCAGAATTTTTTTTTGCTAGGGGCTTTACGTCGCACCGACACAGATAGGTCTTATGGCGACGATGGGATAGGAAAGGCCTAGGAGTTGGAAGGAAGCGGCCGTGGCCTTAATTAAGGTACAGCCCCAGCATTTGCCTGGTGTGAAAATGGGAAACCACGGAAAACCATTTTCAGGACTGCCGATAGTGGGATTCGAACCTACTATCTCCCGGATGCAAGCTCAGAGCCGCGCGCCTCTACGAGCACGGCTGCCAGAAATTTAAGAACGGCAGAAGGACTGGCATGTGGTTGAAATGGTGCATGCAGCTCACCTCCATTGGAAAGAGCCGCACCACCTTGAGTTGAAGACACGAGTTTAGTCCGGCTCCATGGCTAAGTAGTTTGCGTGCTGGCCTTTGGTCACAGGCGATTCCCGGCAGGGTCGGGAATTTTAAACATAATTGGTTAATTCCCCTGACACGGGGACTGTGTCGTCTTCATAATCACGACGCGCAGGTCTCCCACAGGCGTCAGATATAAAGACCTGCACCAGGACTCGCCGGCATTTTTTATATTCGTTTCACTCAACTTTCGAGGTCGAGTGTCGTAGCCCTAATCCTCCGAACAAATACAAAATTGAACCGGGATAGTGGCAGACCGTACAATTGTTTACGAAAGTTGTTAAAGTCCCTGAAGTATATCAATATTAACTTCGGCAAGGTTACAAGTCACTAAAGTGAATCAGCAACAACACAGGTTCGAACCCCATTGTCGGCAGCCCTGAAAATGGTTTTCCGTGGTTTCCCATTTTCACACCAGGCAAATGCTGCGGCTGTACCTTAATTAAGGCCACGGCCGCTTCCTTCCCATTCCCAGCCCTTCCCGGTCCCATCGTCGCCATAAGACCTATCTGTGTCGGTGCGACGTAAAGCAACTAGCAAGCAAGCAACAACACAGGCAAGTTACGCCTACTCGACGCTTGTTATTAATAATCGTGACCTCGTTATGTTCGCTCCCATTAAAACAAAACCAAACCCCATAGCAAATACATCCCATAAGGGGGCCCTCATTCCCACACCCACCCTCTATATAAGTCTTCCAATCATTTGGTCTTACGAAGCGGAGTAATGAAATTAAATGAAATGGTGTATGGCTTTTAATGCCGGGAGTGTCCGAGGACAAGTTCGGCTCGCCAAGTGCAGGTCTTTTGATTTGATACCCGTAGGCGACCTGCGCGTCGTGATGAGGATGAAATGATGATGAAGACGACACATACACCCAGCCCCTGTGCCAGCGAAATTAACCAATTATGGTTAAAATTCCCGACCCTACCGGGAATCGAACCCAGGAGCCCTGTGGCCAAAGGCCGGCACGCTAACCATTTAGCCATGGAGCCATTAAGCGGAGTGAATGCCATTTTTGCCCAGATGAACATGGTCTTTGAAGAAGTTATGAATTGAATTCGACTCTCAACAGTGAGAGAATACCCAAGGAAGACGGGAGCCGATCATTTTTTCACATTGCTCTGAGAAATGAGTTCATCCAGGGAACATATCTATCACAGATTTTAATTAGATATGGTTCATTTTAAAGCTTTTATAGTTTTGAATTTGAAATATCGTTCAAAACATTTTATATTTCACATTCTGGAGAGTTTTATTACAGTAAATTATGATCCTTCAACGCTATGCATTACACTTGCTGGAAATCTGGAATAATGGGTTAATTCTTCTGTAATAGTAACTGTTGACCTGCTAGTTAATAACAGAGGGGCTCTGAACACCACCGTATAGAATATAATTGTATGTATCATACATTTCAACCATTGTATCAAATTTAGTGGAATTGCTTCTCAATTCCAGTTGGAGGATTACGGTAAAATACGGTGTAAGAATTTGTTCATCAAATTATGTCAAAAATATAATTAACATTTTTCATAAAACCTACACCTCAACAGACACTGAAGGACCTTGGCCTACCGTAATGAATGCTGTCGAGCCAGATAGCTGGCAGATATCGGAGTGTCACGGGGTCAGCGCAAGGAAGATTTCTTCAGCTGTATTACTTAGCTTTTGCTGCCGGATCCACTGCCTGTCACATCAGGCAGCTCTTCAGTTGGTCTCATGAGGAATTCCCCACATGTTCCAACCCTCAGCCCAGAACTGAAATCCTTCGACTGGCTGGAAATCGAACGCGAAGCGTCCGGGTAAGAATATATCACGTTCCCTCTACATCACAAGGCAGGCTTATACATAAATAGTACCAAAATATAATTCTAAAAATTAGCTTGAAGTCTACTAATTCCACATACCAATTTAGGAAACATAACTCAAATGGAGGTATCGATGGTACCAACTTCAGCCAGCATGCGCATAATATTTCTACAATATTCGTAGTATAACATCAAAATCTTGAGCAGAAATAAAAGTCAATTAAAGAATTGGATGTTTCTTTTTTATACAAGTGAATTTTCGTTGCACGTGGAAAGTTTTGATGACGTAACAAGGACGCAACCGTGGCCTTCATTAAAGTACCTTGTGAATATGGGAAGCCATGGAAACGCATCATCTCCCGAATACAAGCTCACAGCTACCGGACCTGAAATGCAAAACTAACTCGGTTGGTGAATTACTCTCTATTTTAATTGTATTGCGCGTAGTGTTGATTAGATATCCGTACATCAGCTACATTAAGTTTGAGGAGAATGAAGTTCCTGTAAATATTCTCTTCTCCTCGGAGTGATATTGATCCTCATATGGAACCACCCCATAATCGTATAATTGAAGGTAGACATTTGAATTGAGTCGCCGAAAACTTTCGGTATGTTAGTGTGACGTTAAACCATTAGCAAAAACAAAACAAAAAAGGTAAAACGACATTTGAGTACAAGTCAAGATTCTTTTGGTGCCAACATTGAGTATCAAACAGAAATATTCTTGAATGTACTATCAATTCGTTTGATTATTCAGCTTTAAATTTTTAGATACAGCGCCAAAATTAAGATATCTAGAGAATCTACTTTGCGGATGATTCTATAATAACAGGAGACTCAGAAAGGGAATTAAATCGAATGTTTTGGATTCTAAACCTTGCACTACAAAGTTCAAAGCTTAAAGGACAGAAATTATGGTTATAGACAGACAGAAATGGGGAAGGAACACTAAAATGAGAATAGTCAGTGAGAGTTTTCAGGAAACAAGAGAATTTTATATTTCGGTAGTATTATTGAACAGGAAAATAGAGGCCTGAACGAAATTAAAAATTACAAACAGAATAGCAGTGGCCAAGTAAGCTTTCGAAAGTAAGAAAAAAACCCTGTAATTATAAAACATTGATATGAACACCAGGAAGATATTTCTAAAAAAATCGTTGTAGAGTGTCTTAACATATCGGCGTGAAAAGAGGAAAAAATTGAAACTTGGGGCAGCAGAGATGTGGATGCGGAGAAGTTTTACCTGAGCTAACTAATCAGAAAGGAGAAGTATTGAGGAAGTTCTGCAAGAAATGTGAGCGAAGAAGGAAAATAGAGAAGAGGAAAGCGAACCTAATTGGACATCTCCTCAGACACGACCTCCACCTGCAGAATATCTTTGCTAGTGGCTTTACGTCGCACCGACACAGATAGGCCTTCTTCTTCTTCTAGCTAGTAGCTTTACGTCGCGCCGACACAGATAGGTCTTATGGCGACTGTGGGATAGGAAAGGCCTAGGAGTTGCAAGGAAGCGGCCGTGGCCTTAATTAAGGTACAGCCCCAGCATTTGCCTGGTGTGAAAATGGGAAACCGCAGAAAACCATCTTCTGGGCTGCCGACAGTGGGATTCGAACCCACTATTTCCCGGATGAAAGCTCACAGGCGAGCGCCTCTAACCGCACGGCCAACTTGCCCGGTAGAATATCTTTGAAGGAAAAATCTCAAGGACGTAATCGAGAGGGTGACAGCGGTTGTCCTACCTGACAAGTAATATCAGTGAGATGGGGTGTGATTCCTATGTAGAAATGAAGAGGATTGCTAATAATAGAAAGTTGTGGCTGCAGCGACAAAATGATGTGGATGATGAAGATGATGATTATCTCAAATAATTTGACGAGAATTGTAGCGGGTTGATTGATTGATTGATTGATTGATTGATTGATTGATTGATTGATTGATTGATTGATTGATTGATTGATTGATTGATTGATTGATTGATTGATTGATTGATTGATTGATTGATTGATTGATTGATTGATTGATTGATTGATTGATTGATTGATTGATTGATTGATTGATTGATTGATTGATTGATTGATTGATTGATTGATTGATTGATTGATTGATTGATTACAGCTCTGCTGGTGCATATCTACCCATTAAACGCTCCAGGGACGACTTGGCGCGTCTGGGGGTGAGATGATGATGGTAATGAGGATAAGAGCGGGTGAAGCCCGACGTCAGCGCACACCCGACTACTGACGAATAACAGCAAGGGGTCTGCTCTAAGCTTAACGACTCCATCCGATGGACGAATCACCATCAACAGCGTCATATTGAACTGAATTGAGGCTTTTGGCAAGCAATCGAGTGATTAGAAATTATTCACCACCACGTCTCCTATCATGCTGACCAACATACTCATAATGATATTTTTCCACCAACGGGACTCGGACTGGCTTACTACGGTGTAGGACCATATAGACTTGACGGCTTACGTTCATAGCTTCCAGGCGGGTAATATTCTGCTGGAGGTAGTCGATTGTTTGTTGATGTGGCTCAGTAGAATTGGAAATACAATCTCTAACTCCTGTTCCTATAATCGTCTTCGAGAACTCGAATAAAACTTTTGGTCTTAAATATCGAATTTGAAATTCAGCAGGACATATGGTATGACTGACCTATTACTATTCCAGAGTGTTAATATGCAAGTTGCGTTAGTGCCGTGGTGTGGGGTCTAGTGGATAGCCTTGGTATTGAGCTAACGGGACCGGAAGGGAAGGCCGCCTGGCCCAGAGATGGACCCCAGTGACTTATGCTGGCTACAAGGACAACCACCGGACCAAAGAGAGCCTTTATATTGGCAATGTGGTGGCTATTATCCGTTTATATCTGGCGAAATGAAGCTTCAATAGAGGAAGTACAACTCAGATTATTTCCCGCCTATTCCATCAAACTTGCGTTCATTATCCAGAATTCTCTTTCGGTTGAAAAAATATCGATGAAGAAGTGGAAAGATGATTCCAAAACTAGCCAAATTCATCTAGACGAACCCAGTCAACGACCTCCAGGAATGTACTGTAGATGCCCAGGCGTATGTGGTCCCGACTAAGTTGTGCATGAACAGGCAATGGACGTTGTTCAGCTATGATCTGTAAGTGAGGTATGTTGTATTTCCTAAAGGATGACTGTGGAACACCGAAGATCTCATATCGTTAAAAAGTATCAATACATGGTGACTAAAATGAACTGAAAATAACTTCTTCTCCAGCACCGTCTTGGATGAACGGCGTAGCTGGGGAAATGTGACAATTTACAGAAGCGAGGAGTGTTTGTGTGAAACGATGTAAGTGACAAGGGGGTCACAATTTCTGTTTTATGACTGAAAGCGTTTTATGTTATCTTGTTAATACTGTAGAAGCAGGCACAATTGCCAAGAGAGCGGTAGGTATTTATATGCATAGCAGTTTCCATAAGAAATATTATAAGTGCCATCGACATGGATTAGCTGTTGCAATTAGTGTATTGTAATCAATTTCTTTTTAAAAGGTGGATTCGCAGCAAAGAAAGATTTTGATGTTTCGTGCGATAACTGAGTGAGTAAAAAGAAAAGGAAAAAGCAACTGCTATCAATGGCTCAAAGCTATTTTAATACTATACTTATACCGAGCAAGTTGGCCGTGCGGTTAGGAACGCGCAGCTATGAGCTTGCATCCTGTAAATAGTGGGCTGAAGCCCCACTGTCGGCAGCCTTGAAGATGGTTTTCCGTGGTTTGCCATTTTCACACCAGGCAAATGCTGGAGCTGTACCTTAATTAAGGTCACGGCCGCTTCCTTCCCACTCCTAGCACTTTCCCATTCCATCGTCGCCATATGACCTATCTGTGTCGGAGCGACATAAAGCCAATCCCAAATACGTATGAAATTCCTCGCTATAGGCCACAGCTATGTGCCATGTAATAGGAAGTTCGGGATAATCGAAAAACGAAACGGGAGGTGTGAACCCATGGTTCTTGAAATATTCCAGAAAATGATCGGTTGATAAATCCTTTCACAGTATTTAAAACACAATGTAAGAATTTCTTTTATATGGATGCAGGAGCTAATAAATATATCAGCACACCAGAGCTCCAGCTTACTAAACTAACTTCATTAAGTTTGAGTAGCGCGGGATGTGACACATCTGGAGATTCTTCCTCAGCTCATCCCTTAAGAAATACACTGTCGGAAAAAAACATGCAGCATTCTCAAGGACTGTGTTCAGTGGCACCAGGGCAGTGCATAATGAGGGGTTGTTGTGTTAGTGATTCATGAGTCACGGACATGGGCGATCAGACTGTTTTGACTCTGCAGACAGTAACTATGCTGAGATGCTGAGGTTAGAGACGTACAGTGTTTGCAACATTCATTCTAGGGTACAACCATGCCCCGCCGACGATTACGTGCTCCTGTTCAACAACTGCAGCCATTTGAACGAGGTCGTATTGTGGGCCTGCTGGATGGACCTATCGATGGATTGCTGCACATGTTGGGCACAATGTACCGGTGGTATGTCACTTATTTCAGGCTCCGGACGTCCGCGAAGTACAGACGCACGTCAAGATCGACGCATTGTGCGAGCAGCGGTGGCCGACCGAACATCACCCAAGAACGAAATCCGGTCACATGTTGCACCTGCTGTGTCACCAAAGACCATTCGGAGGCGTCTGCTTGTGGCAGGATTGAAATCACGTATGCCTCTTTCCAGGCTACCACTGACACTACGACACCGTCAAGCATGGCTACTCTGATGTCGTGAAAGCGTCGACTGAAGAGGGGAATGGCGCTCTGTTGTCCTCAGTGATGAGAGTAGGTTCTGTCTGTATGCAAGTGATGGACGTACACATGTACGACGAAGACCTGTCCTATTCCAGAGTAAATTTACGCAAAACACCCAGGTTCCACTCCAGGCTTCATGGTGTGGAGGGCCATCAGTTACAATTTGCGGTCACACTTGATGTGTTTGCAGGGTAACGCAAGAAGAACCCGCTACATTGCACAGGTTGTTGCCCCATGCTACTGCCATTTCTTCAATAGGAAAGTGATATGCTTTTTCAACAGGACAATACACGTCCACATACAGCTGCTGCGACGCAACGTACTCTACGTGGTGTACAAAAACTTCCCTGGCCAGCAAGATCACCGGATCTTTCGCCAATTGAACACGTATGGAACATGATGAAGCGAGAACTTAAGCATTCTCTAGAGCCTTCAAGAACCATTGCCAGATTGCATCGAAAGTTGCAAGATGCTTCGCACAATCCATCCAGTCTATCGCAGGACGCCATTCTGCACCTTTATGGTCGTTTGCATGCACGAATACACGCCTGCATTGCCGCCAGAAGGGGGTACACTGTGTATTGATGCCACTGTTTGGGCACCCTTTACTGTGACATGCGTGTATCATTTGGTCGGAATTTGTAATCATATACTCCTGCAATGATGAACTACCTGTCATATCACTTGTGAATAAAATTACCTTGTCCTTAAGGATGTTTCATATCAAGTGGTGAAAAAAACAAAGATCTTCTGTCTACTCTTGATTTTATAGATGAAAAATGCCATCCGTTTTGCCAGAAAAATTTGTCAATACAGAAATTGACACTATTTGGAATGCGGCATTATTTAATTTAGGACTCAAATCGGAATGCATTACAGTTTTTCCAGAACATTGCTTGTTATTTTCATGTATATGATCCGGAGAAAAAATATTTTACTATCAATTAACCATTATGTAACATTTGATAGTTATTTTTTTCATTTTCTGAGATGTTTCTCGCTTAGCACTCACACCGTTTTCCACAAACCTCCTCAATTACGGCTGTATTTTTGTAACATAAATTTGTATATTTGTTCAAGGGAACAAATTTATAGACCAATTTATCCATAAGTTAAATAATTTAAAATAGTAAATCAGCATTTTCCAGCACTATCAAAAATATTTTCTTCTTCTGCCACTTTTCTCTCCTCCTGATAGGGTCATGGTCATAAATTGTGTCTCACAAGTGATTTGGCCCTGTTTTACGGCCGAATGCCGTTCCTAACGCCAGTTCTATGAGGAGGGTTGCATTCGCTAATAGCTTTTACCCGTGGATGCACAAGCCTCGACCAGATTTTGCGTATCCAAGTGACTGTGTCCTTTGAGTTACGTAAAATAAATTATTAAGTGGAAAAAAGAAGTGAACCAGTTTAAGCTATTGCAGTGAAATTGATTTGAATAAAACTTGGGTCTGTCTAGAATCATCACAACTATTTAAGAAGCGTTAAACTAGATCTCGAGGGTCTGTTTTGCAGACCCCTTCGTGCTCTATAATTCCTATCTATACAATTCGAGAACATCTTTAATGGTTTAGACAGGGTAAGCCGAGAAATGTCCTTCCAGGAATACTCTTACTGTACCTAGCAAAGGGTTTCATCTCATGACGAATATAAACACCCTTTAAAGACAGATATGTAGTCCCGGTGACTTTTTGTATAACATTTTTATGGTTCATAATTCTTACGCATTTAGTTTGTAGATATCTTTGTTTAGTCAGGGAAAGCCGAGAATTTGTTCACGTGACGTCACATTTCTCGAGTTGCTTCACAGTAATCGTCACTGCATGGTTTCCGTTAATATTTTATGCACGGAAACCCTCCTCAGCAGAACTTCTGGAGTTATAACCGAACACCAGTACAAACAGACGCTGAGTTTTATATAAGACGACATTGTGAATTCCTGTAGTATTTTGCACCGTGCTTTTCTTTTCCTTCACGTCTCACCGACACAGGCAGGTACTGTGGCGATGATAGGGTCGGAAAGGGATAAGACTAGGAAGGTACCAGCCGTGGCCTTAATTAATGTGGGCCCCCAGCATTTGCCTGGTGTGAAAATGGAAAGCCACAAAAACCATCTAAAGGACTGTAGGCAGTGGGGTTCAAACCCATTATATCCCGAATGCAAGCTCACAGCTGCGCGACACTAACAGCACGGCCAACTCGCTCAGTGATGTGTTGTGTGTGTATATGAAGAGGTATGTATTCATATGAACACAACTATCCAGTCCCAAAACGGAGGAATTAACCAGATGCGACCAAAATGCCTGATCCGGTTGGAATAGAACCCGGTACCCTACAAACCGAAGGCCGCAATGCTAACTATTCTGCCTAGTAGCCGCACTTCAACACTATCAAATAATACTCTGTAAACATCGGAACTTCAGAATGTTCAATAAAAATAAGGCGTAAAGCTATGAACATTATCTTCCTAAGATAAAAAAGATAAGCACCCAGAAGGAGTGGTAGAAAGTGAATGAAACTACATGTGCTGAAAGACCATGTGACATTATTGAACTGATTACAATATGGGATAAAAGAGACAAGGCCGTTGGCAGTTATACGTGGAATGTTGGCGCCAGGTCAGTAGGGTGTCGCACCCTCCCTTGCATGGCCTTATGCGATTCGGAATGGTGTCAAACAGCCTTTGGATCCTCTCTGGAGGCAAGTTCGTCCACAGTTGTTGCAGGTATCCCTCCAGATCCCGCAGGTTGGTACTGGGACGGAGTCCCCTTCCAATGCCATGCCACACGTGTTCAGTGATGGAGAGGTCGGGGAATCTTGCTGGCCACGGGAAGACCTCAACATGCTCTAGGAGAGGGATGGCGAACCTATGCCACGCGTGTCACTAGGTGACCCGGGAACACGATTTCGGTGGCACGCCACATGAACATGAGCCTATATACGTCTTGTACTACAGACAATCCATATCTTACAGTCTTTCACGTGTAAGAAGTAAATATCGAAAATCTAAATACTAGTTCCATTCGGACGTGCAATATGGCAACACTGCTACTCTGATAGGTCCGAAAGTCAAGTGAGTGTCGTTTCCTTGTGGTTTTGTATACGGACATCGCAAACATGTTTTCGGTGCCGAAAAGAACAGAAACTTAACAATTTTTCAAGAACTTTGGCCAAGGGAATTCGGACTGATAAAAAGATGTGTTGCCTGTGTTCGAAAACCATTGTATCCCACACATTTAATGAAAAGCCCAATTTCGAGCCGGCACATGGCCCTGAGATTCACTTAGCCTACGTATAAAATGAGTACCAGGTTAAAACCTATTACACATGGTGCCCAGATAACAAGTACAGTAGTAGTAATGTTCACCTTCTACTCCTTCAAAGGCCTTCGCGGTGTGTATGCAGATTGCTCCGCAATTTCTTTTTGGCTCTAGTCCTGTAGAAATAATGAAAGCATGATTAAAAGAACAAATATTTTGAAATGTTAAACTTCTTACCACAAGTCCGGAGGAAATATACATGAATAATAGTAATGTTCTTCTTTCGATTAATCCATACTATGCAATTTTTATGCTTTTTCGCACAAGAATTTGCTCTTTTTAATTAACTTAATTGGCTTTACGTTTTATGATAGAATCAAATATATATATACTAACTTCTTCGCAGTTTCAGTATTTCTAGTTCTTCGGCTGTTTGTCCTACTTCATACATTCTTTCATGAACCTCATAACTTTTCTTGGAGAATGTGTTTTCCACTCTGGATCATACGCCCTGCTACCTCAGTTCTCCGAGCTCTTGTCATCATAACTTGTGATTATCTAATACTTGATACTCTGTGATCAACACCCTGTGTGCATTTCCTCACGGCAAAAGTGACAGCCTGAAAACCATGGACCCTTCACACATCACCTGCAAGTATCCGCGCAGAAGGAAAGTAGAGTCATGTACATTCCCTGAAAAAAATTGGTCAGTTAAAATTTTCGTTAGTGAAGAATTGCAAAATATACGTAATGTTCATAAAAGTGCATAAATGTAAAACAGGTAAAGTTGACACGATAAAAATCCGGCCATTGTTGAAGAAACTTCAATCGTGTTTTTGTAATGAGGCTTTAAAATTTGTCGTCGCATATCCTACAGATCGTATGCAGCGTGATAATGTACAATATACTGCTTTACAATGGCGACTCCGCAAAGCAGGAACCCTCCAGGGCTCTGTTCTTGATCCTCTTTCGTTTTTCCTTTATATCAATGGCATCCCCTCAGTAATAAAATATAATAGATATCACCTTTATGCGGATGACCTCCAAATTTACCGTCACGTTGGTATTAGAAATATATCGGACGCGTTACGAAATGCGAACACCGACCTGCTACAACTCAGTGTACAGTGTGATTCAGCAGCCCCTTCCAATATAGTTTGCTGCAGCCCAACTAACGTGCACATGGTTATAGGGGTGCTATTCGCCTGCAGGAGTACTATACGGTATTAATGTTCAGTGAGTACATTTTGCGCCCGCCTCTGTGGTATAGTGATTAGTGTGATTAGCTGCCACATCCGGAGGCCCGGGTTCGATTCCCGGCTCTGCCACGAAATTTGAAAAGTGGTACGAGGGCTAGAACGGGGTCCACTCAACCTCGGGAGGTCAAATGAGTATAGGTGGGTTCGATTCCCACCTCAGCTATCCTGCAAGTGGTTTTCCGTGGTTTCCCACTTCTCCTCCAGGCAAATACCGGGATGATACCTAACTTAAAAGCCACGGCCGCTTCCTTCCTCCTTCCTTGTCTATCCTTTCCAATCTTCCCATCACCCGACAAGGCCCCTGTTCAGCACAGCAGGTGAGACCTCCTGGGCGTGTACTGGTCCTCCTCCCCAGTTGTATCCCCGACCCAAATTCTCACGCTCCAGGACCCTGCCCTTGATGCGGTAGAGGTGGGATCCTCGCTGAGTCCGAGGGAAAAGCCAACCCAGGAGGGTAAAAATATTAAGAAGAAAAAAATAACATTACGGCGTTCTATCATGATAAGGCGGTAAATACCACGATAGCCGGTTGTGTTGTCTGAGCATACCGACAGGGCAGATGTTTTCAAGACGAAATGAATATTGTGGGTTGCATAAAACTACATTGGAAGGGGTGGCTGAATCACGCTGTATATGCCAGTGATAACCCTCTTCTTCTTAACCCCCAAAAGATGCAAGTTATTAAAATCGTTTCGCAGGGATTATTGATTTCCCTGTCTAAAAACCAAATTATACCTCCAGTGGCTTTAAATACAAACGCAATTCCGTTTAGTAAATCAGTGAAGAACTTCGGTATGACTCTGATTGAAATTCTCGACTGCTCTGCACATGTAAGAAAAACATGCAGAAAGATGTACGCGACGCTACGCCCACTCAAACGGCATATGGATATTTTGACACAAGATTTGGGGTTAAAACTTATTGAGACTCTTATACTACTAATACTTTACTATTGCGACGTGGTCCCCGTTGACGCAACTAGCGAACAAACTATAAAACTGCAACGAGCATTGAACTTTAGTCTTCGGTTTGCTTTCAATTTGTGTTACGATTCTCACTTAACTCCTAACTACAAAGCTCTTTCCTGGCTGAAACCCGAAGAAGGTCGAAAGTTACATATACTGATGTCGGTATATCGAATTCTAGATAAAAAATCCCCCTATAAATTTCTTCGAAATTTCACTTTCTATACTCATTCCATATTCTCAACACTAGATCGGACTCTTCCCACGTTTTTCTTTTCGTTAACCGCTCTTCTAACGAGGAAACACATACATGTGTTACACTCGCATTCGGTTGAAATTTGGTAGGAATATTCGTGGCAGGCAGTAGAATGCTAAGGTGAAAACTGCATGTGCCCAGCGCAAGTTTAAATGCCAAAATTGAACAAATAAATAGTCGTAAAATTAGAAGTGCCGCGGGAGTATCGGGGTGTGGCGGAGAGGTAGGGAGGAGCGAAGCAGCGGACGTGAACCAACAGGGCTGCGTCGAGCTGCGCCAGCAGCCAGGCAGCGTATAGTTAGCGCGTTCCCCGTAACTTCCTGATCAGATGTGCAAAACGTAAATGTGAAAACAGCACATGAAACAAGTGTGCAAAGGACGATGTTTGAACAACGATGCCAATAAGGTTTGAAAAGTTACAATGAATAACAAGAACTCGGGCGTGAATTTTTCAAACCTTATTGGCATCGTTGTTCAAACATCGTCCTTTGTATACTTGTTTCATGTGCTGTTTTCATATTTACGTTTTGCACATCTGATCGGGAAGTTAGCTAACTATACGCTGCCTGGCTGCTGGCGCAGCTCGTTACAGCCTGGTTGGTTCACGTCCGCTGCTTCGCTCCTCCCTACCTCTCCGCCATACCCCGATACTCCCGCGGCTCTTCTAATTTTACGACTATTTATTTGTTCAATTTTGGCGTTTAAACTTGCGCTGGGCACATGCAGTTTTCACCTTAGCATTCTACTGCCTCCCACGAATATTCCTACCAAATTTCAACCGAATCCGAGTGAGCTACTTTGCTGCTGCTATTGGCTTTACGTCGCACCGACACAGATAGGTCATATGGCGACGATGGGACAGGAAAGGGCTAGGAGTGGGAAAGAAGCGGACGTGGCCTTAATTAAGGTACAGCCCCAGCATTTGCCTGGTGTGAAAATGGAAAACCGCGGAAAACCATTTTCAGGGCTGCCGACAGTGGGGTTCGAACCCACTATCTCCCGAATACTGGATACTGGCCGCACTTAAGCGACTGCAGCTATCGAGCTCGGTGAATCCGAGTGTAACACATGTATGTGTTCCCTCGTAAGTACAATAAATCCTTCGTTGTGACTGGGCCGCGACTTTGGAATACACTTCCAGATGATGATAGGAACTGTGAGACGTATACAAAATTTAAAACTGCTTGCAGAGATTTCCTTCTGAACACCGCTGACTGCTTCTTGTGACTGGTGATATATGATAGAATGCGTGGTTGGGCCATCATGGTGTGTGACTGTGATTTCGAAATTAAAATACGCAGTTATTATCTAGAATTATTATTATTTCTATTATTATTGTTATTTTTTACTGGAAGTGCTAATAACTTGTAGTTGTCATTATTTCATAGGTACCGAGCTCGATAACTGCAGTCACTTAAGTGCGGCCAGTATCCAGTATTCGGGAGATAGTATGTTCGAACTCCACTGTCAGCAGCCCTGAAGGTGGTCTTCCGTGGTTTCCCATTATCACACCAGGCAAATACTGGGGCTCTACTTTTATTAAGGCCACGGCCACTCCCTTCCCACTCCTAGGCTTTTCCTGTCCCATCGTCGTCATAATACCTATCTGTGTTGGTGCGACCTAAAGCAATTTGTAAAAGTATTTCATTGGTCATTCTTATTATTTCTGAGTTTCAGTAAGGATATTATTAATGTTATTTAACTGTTAAACTTTGGTTTAGTGTAAAAGAAGATTTCATAGCCTTAACTATGCCAAGCAAAATAAATGAAAAAATGAAAATGAAAACCTACAACCTGTCTTCCAGTCAGTGACCGAGTCAGGGATGTAATGAATGAAGCATATATAGGCTATTAGTACGACGGGGTCGCCACTCCCAAAGTGATGTATTAATGACTGATTAATGCTATGAAATGAGAATGGAGAGTGTTCTTGACAGGGAAAACCGGAGTACCCGGAGAAAAACCTGTCCTGCCTCCGCTTTGTCCAGCACAAATCTCACATGGAAGAACCGGAATTTGAACCACGATATCCAGCTGTGAAAGGCAAACGCGCTGCCGTCTGAGCCACGGAGGCTCCAAAAATTAATTAAATAAATACATAATAAATAAATAAATAAATAACTCTGAGATATGTCGACGTTTCTCAGTAACTTCAAAATTTTAAAGAGATATTAATTTGATATAGTATCTAGGTATTACTCTCCCGTAAAATTAAGTTTCCTGGCTTTAGGTCCCTTCAAGAGTCACATAAATATTGTAACATTCTTCGCAGTGAAGGTGTGTGGTGAAGGAATAGCTTTGGAATAATGGGATTAACACTTTGTTTATCCTAATAATGATGACAATTCCAAGTAGAGCATGTCGTGTAGTTTATTACAATCACGGAACAGAGTTTGTTTCTTTCAAAACAACTTTTTGAAATCAACAGTTCATGTTTCTACATATTACTGGAAGCTATGTTTCGCTGTAAACTGTCAAAGATGACAGATAGAAACCGCAAACAATCGGAGAACGTGACAAGAAATTTAGGGTCATAGGAGTACAAATAATGTATCACACCGCTGAGTGTAAGATGATTTGTACTGCCTTCGATCAAGACAATACGTAAGCTAGTCATGAAGAATTACCTGATCTAAATCTATGTGCAGTTAACATATTGTACATGAACCGGGCCTCGTAGCCTTTCCGAATTGCTTTGTAGATTGGCAAGGTGATTACTTTTAAGTCTCATGCAATCTGAGTATACTAAATTACGTAGGTGGAAGGCACGTCTGGTGACCATGAACAGTATTTATGGTCTGACACCGTGGTATCCGGTTCGAGACCCACTGGTGGGAAAAATCACCATCAGAATGTTGGACTGGCAGGGTAGGGAGGAGAGTTGGTGGTATGCAATTCGCAATCACTAAACTGCCTGCCAAAAAGCCTGGGTTCAATTTCAAAATCCCTCCGCCGTGCTCTTATGGAGAGTGAGGGTATATGACGCTGATCATGGTGATCTGTCCGTCTGTAGGGGTGCTAAATAGCAACGACACTTGCTTCACCACAATGAAAACTCCTTATATTTAACCCGAAGAACAAAGACTACAAATATATTTAACAACGTTTCAAAGAATGTTTATAAATTAGACAATTTAGGTAAAGTCCTTATGGGGAAGAACACCCCGACATCCCCTCACCCTCACCCCACTCTTGTTCACCACCAGTGGTGTGACCAACCGAACTGGACGGCTGACCTCAGTCCCTCTGATGTGCAGAGGATCAAAGTCATTGCCTTGCCATCTCTTCCTGGTAGCAGCCCTTCTATTATGGTTGTCCTCCAGATATGTCTAGACCGCAAGTCGTCATGCAGTAGAACGATATCTCCCAGTCCATCTAGTCATAACAGCACTTCCCCAATAAATACAAAGTAAATGGTTTTGACGTCAGACTCATACCTTTTCTGGTTCCAGATGCAAGCAGAATTAACTGTGAAGGAGTGTAAATACCGTTTGGTAATGTGTCCAGCGACAGGGATAGTTAGAGTGTTACTGTTGTGAAAATGGGTATTTAGTTGATGAATCTCTAAAAAGATTTAGTAAACCTGGATGATAGGTACTGAGAAGTACAGTAGACGTGTCTAAAGTGTTGTAGAGTAGATACTGCACATGAAGTTGCCTTCCCGAACATTAGCTGTTGGTTAAGATGTGAAGAGGTAAGCTGACGTAGTTTCACAATGAAATTGAAATAATATTGCAAGAATTGTTACTATAATATTTACTACTATAAAGTACATCTTAGGCAGCATAAAACGTAAACAATATTACAGAAATGATGCTAAAATTTGTGCAACATGACAGCCAAGACAAATGTTCAGTGATAAGATTGGTACTAACGTTGAGTAATTCTCCCTATACTGCATTTGTTATATTTGTGTAAGTCTTGTTCGTCGAACCATTTCTACCGTTCATTGTGGACGTTTGGTAGAACGTTTGCCAAACCTTGCGTCCGTACCCTGGCATATCTCCACTCCAGACTTTTATAATCCAGTGACACCCTCACAATGGCCTGCCATTTGACCCGCTGAGTCCGTAGATCGCATTATAATAAAGAATAAAGACCAAAAGAAGACGTCAAAAAAGTGGTTAATGTGGCATAGTCGGATTCGGGAAATTTGTGAATCAATTCTCTAAGAACTACAAAAATGGAAAATTATGGTGAAAATAATATATTTAAGAACTGTTGAAAACGTAGCCTATGACACAGATTTTAATCATCATCACATCATTATCAACTGTTGAAATGTGAAATGGAATATTAATATATGAGGCGTCCAGAAGCAAAATGCTGTGAGTGCACCAGAACATTTTTTTCAGGAAACACGAAAAACGTCTTACTTCCTTTGGCTCGCAGATATGCAAAGTTCCTTTTCATTGTAGATTTATATTCATTACGGACTATTTCTATGACAATGTTTAAAATATTTGGGTTTTATTTTTTTAGTTATTACCTAAAATTGTTTGGATTCATCGAGTTTTGCTCCTGTTTTCATGGATCTAGGTAGGTTTGCTTCTGTAGAGATATTATCACAACGTAATTGGAAAGAAGATGCCTTAATGCTGGTTCAAAGAAATTTATTGACTACAAGTAAGTGTGATTACATAGTATATGACATCAAATGAAAGTCTGCAAGAATTAAAAAGGCCGCAACCTTGCAAGTCCTGTCCTGTTCCATCGAAATTACACAGGCAACTCATATTCTTCTGGATGAATTTCAAACTCTGAGTCCTCCTCTGCATTGTTAACAGCTGTTTGAGAATCCATCAGATTCGTAAAGAAAACAAGATCGTTTTCTTCCCAAGTCTCCACGAAATGCTTTCTAAGAAGAAAATCAATGTCCCTAACTTTCACTTCCTTTAAGGCTCTTCCAATCTGGATAACATTCGGCTTCATAGACGAGTAGGCTTTGCCTCGTCTGCATATCCCTCACCCTTCACCAGCGTCCATTCTGTAGGCTACTTCGCCTCTTACTAATGCCTTTCCATGTTTACTCCTGGTGATCACAACCCTTTTTACAGAGAGCCACTGACCACAGGGCTTGACGACATCAGCAACTGCATCTTTCCAACACCGATTGACGACATCTGCTCCCAGCTGGAAAACTATTCCGTGATCCTTGTATACTTCATGGTACTCACTCGGTAATATGACAAGAACTTTCGACCAGAAAACTTTCTATTCGACCAAAAATTCTATCGGATGGTAGAAAAGAATGTCCAACCATTGGATAGAAGATCTTCACCCGTTTCACACTGACAGGAGCCTCTTGTGTTAGCCAAAAGCACAGCATACCCAGGATTACATTAGGTAGATGGTGTGGATGCCATTCAAATCTGTTGATGTTAATCTGTGATGCACACAGGTCACGATTTCATTAGATCCCTTTGCAAAATCGGTTTCTTTCCAAGTGTAAATAAATGCATTTCCCTGGTTTTTCCACGCACCTGATGGGCCTTGGCAGATCGTAAAATTGTACACATACATTTGGCGTGTATAATAATCACTTTGACCTTGCAACTTAGGCAATGTAAGGTTTTTCTGGCAATCAAATGTGAAGGCTATTTCCCCATTGTCCTCAACTTTCAGTTCATCATAAAAAGCTTTTGCCTTAGCTTTGTGCACAAGCTCAGAACTAACATCCATGGAGAAAAAAGCTTGTAAAATAGCATTATTCAAGCGCAGGACACAGTGTGTATTAAACTAATTTTGCACCTGCAAACCACCTTCAGTAATGGCGCTTGGTCAGGATATACCAAGTTCTGCTTCTTTATTATGAAAACGGATTCACTCAGTTTTGCTTTGCAAACAGATGTGGATACACACACTTTTGCATCTGTAGGCTGTTTTCGAGGTGCGATTTAAAGCAGACGGAAGCAGTTTTGCTTGAGTTTTAAGGATCTAATCAACACACGACAGCATAGAGAACAAAATGGTGGCAGCAACTCATTTTCGAGCAAAAGTGGATTTACTGCATTTTGCATCTGGACGCCTCATATATAGAGTTAGAAAATATAAAGGAACCTATTACACAGAAGCTAAGCAGTAAAGAGCTTAGGGGTGCTAGCAAAAGACAAGAATAGGTTTAAATTTTGCCAAGACCAGATTTAACTGACATCATAAGATAAACGGAAACGGGTGGAAAAATAAACTTCTACTACATGTTTTACAATTAGCTTAGAGTTATAGGAAGATACCCAAGAATTAGTAAGAAACGTGACAATCAGAAACGTGCAAAATCATTGAAGCAGAGTATCATTACTTAGTACCCCAGGATAGATGGATTCGAGTATAATAGAAGATCGACTGAGGAAACAAGCTGAGTATCTGCTAGAAGAGACACGATCAGGATTTAGGCAAGGCAGAAACGCTCAGAATCTCGTCTTTAGTCTTCATCGGATAAGTGACAGCGTCATACGAAACTATCTGGAAGTCCATATCGTTTATTTAAGGCTTTTGGTACAGTCTTTTCGAGAGATTTATGGCAAGTAACAGAAATGCACTTTGATATCAGCTATCGTATGCAAACTGTACGTGTGTGCAGCTAATTTTAAATCATTTGAATATTTAAAAATCAATAGGAGAGGAACAGGTCAATATACTGTCTCTGTATCTCATCACTCATGTAGACAATGTAATCAAGGATAGTAACTGCGAATAAGAACGTACATTCTAGGAAATTGGTAAACGAGACAGGTACATATTTCTGAGTTTGCACTGAGTTGCCTCACTGGTAAAGTCAGCATAAAATCTTCAGGTGTACCTGTATGTCTAGGAAGAAGAAATGAAAAGTCGAAGTATGGCCATCAGCATACAAGAATAAAGACTACTGTGATCTCCCGTAAAATTAGGGGCGACATGTGATCACCCCAAAAGGACAACGTCTGAAAAAAGGTTATGATGTTAAATATTTAGATGCTAAAATCAGTCAGGATAGAAAAGAAAACTTGCTCCTGCAGTATTTTGCCATCAACAGAGAAATGGTCGGGAAGGAAGAAATATGTAACAAAACGGGGTGTATTTTTCTACTCTAGGTTGTAGTATTGAGTCTTAATCTAGTGAATCGGCAAAGTACAGGAGATTGCAAGCCGATGAAATAAGATATCTAAAGAAAATAGAAAAGAAATCAAAACGGGACGTGGTACTCAACCAGGTGGCCTTGAATGTCACACCTGCACAAAAGTATATTCAGTGGATGCAGTCAGGTTAATTTATCTCAGTCAATAGGAATAATAATTTAATGTACTCTAAGTGGCAGAAATAAAATTACTTTAATCTGACGATGGTTGAATCGTATATTCGACAGTTAAGTAAGTGAATTAACACATTACCTCTGTCACGAGATGATGTCAGAATATATGTTGCATAAGGATAACGAGAATGATTATACCATTGTCGAGCAGAGAATATCTGAAGGTATTAATTTTACTCAAGCTTTTAATTTCCTCTCAACCAGGGACCTTCGTGGCTGTGTAGAGGTTGTTTGGCTTTGCTTTTCTTTAATATATGTTATGCTTCAGTGTATTTTAGTGTGTCAAATCTGAAGGAACATAACTATCATATACGACATACATACATACATACATACATACATACATACATACATACATACATACATACACACTCACATTATCATTATAGACCGTAATGTCTTTCAGCGTTCAGTCTACAAGGCTCTGTGAATTTACTAAACGTCGCCAAAATCCTCTATTTGCAACTGGTGTTGTGGACTCGTTTAGTTCTATACCTCTTATCTTAAAATCGTTAGAAACTAAGTCTAACCATCGTCGTCTTGGTCTCCCTCTATTTCTCTTACCCACCATAAGAGAGCCCATTATACTCCTAGGCAACCTGTCCTCCTCCATTCGCCCCACATGAGCCCATCACCGAAGCCGGTTTATGTGCACAGTTTCATCCATCGAGTTCATTCCTAATTTAGCCTTTATATCACAATTCCCAGTACCCTCCTGCCATTGTTCCCACCTCGCTACTTTCATGTCTGTTACTTCTAACTTATGAATAAGATATCCCGAGTCCACCCAGCTTTCACTCCCGTAAAGCAAAGTTGGTCTGAAAACAGACCAATGTAATGATAGTTTCGTCCGAGAGCTGACTTCCGTCTTACAGAACACTGTTGATCGCAACTGCGAGCTCACTGCATTAGCCTTACCGGGCGAGTTGGCCATGCGGTTAGGAGCGCGCAGCTGTGAGCTCGCATCCGGGAGATTGTGGGTTCGAACCACACCGTCAGCAACCCTGAAGATAGTTTTCCGTGGTTTCCCATATTCACACCAGGCAAATGATGGGGCTGTACCTTAATTAAGGCCACGGTCGCTTCCTTCCCATTCCCAGGCCTTTCCTGCTCCATCGTCGCCGTAAGACCTATCTGTGTCGTTGCGACGTAAAGCAACTAGCATTAGCCTTACTACACCTTGATTCAATCTCACTTACTATATTACCATCCTGGGAGAACACACAATCTAAATACTTAAAATTATCTGACTGTTCCACCTTTGTATCACTAATCTGACATTTCATTCTGTTGAATTTCTTACCTACTGACATTAATTTAGTCTTCGAAAGGCTAATTTTCGTACCATACTCATTACACCGATTTTCCAGTTGCAAGATATTAGACCGCAGGCTTTAGGCAGAATCTGTCATTAAAACCAAGTCGTCAGCGTAGGCCAGACTGCTTACCACATTTCCACCTAACTGAAACCCTCCGTGCCACTTTATATCTTTCAGCAGATGATCCATGTAAACTACGAACAGCAAAGGTGAAAGATTACAGCCTTATCTAACCCTGTAAGTGCCCTGAACTAAGAACTCATTCTACCATCAATTCTCACTGCAGTCCAAGTGTCAACATAAATGCCTTTGATTTTAATAAACTACTCTTAATTCCATAGTCCCTCAGTATGGCGAACACCTTTTCCCTCGGTACCCTTTCATATGATTTCTCTAGATCTAAGAAAATACATTTTTCAGTCACCTGGCGCATACTGAAAATCCGATACTGACAGCCCCTCTGTGGTCCGATACCACACTGGTTTTCATCCAACTTCCTCTCAACCACTGATCGCACCCTCCCTTCCACGATGCCAGTGAATACTTTGCCTGGTATACTAATGAGTGAGTTACCTCGATAGTCATTGCAATCCTTCCTGTTTCCTTGCTTATAGATAGGTGCAATTACTGCTTTTGTCCAATCTGAAGGTACCTTACTAACATTCCATGCTAATCTTACTAATCTGTGAACCCATTTCATCCCTGCTTTGCCACTATACTTCACCATTTCAGGTCTGATTTCATCTACTCCTGCTGCTTTATGACAATGGAGTTTATTTACCATCCTTTCCACTTCCTCGAGCGTAATTTCTCCAACATCATCTTCTTCCTCCGCATGAGCTTGGTTGTTCGCGATACCACCAGGAATATTTCCTTTTACGTTGAGAAGATTTTCAAAATATTCCCTCCACCTCTCCAGTGATTCTCTGGGACCTATTATGAATTCACCTGAATTACGCAAAACACTGTTCATTTCCTTTTTCCCTCCCTTCCTAAGATTCTTTATTACTATCCAGAAAGGTTTCCCCGCTGCTTGACCTAGCCTTCCAGGTTATTACCAAAATCTTCCCAAGACATATTTTCGGATTCAACAACTAACTGTTTCGCTCTGTTTCTTTTATCTACGTACAATTCCCTGTCTGCATCGGCCCTTGTTTGGAACATTTCTGATAACCCTTCTTTTTACGTTTACAAGCCGCTCCCACTTCATCGTTCCACCAATATGTTCGATTTTTTCCATCCTTACAGAGTTGTTCCTAGGCATTCCCTTGCTGTTTCTACTACAGCATCCCTGTATACCACCCATTCTCTTTCTATATCCTGAACCTGCTTACTATCCACTGTTCGAAACTTCTCACAAATCATATCAATGTACTCGTGTCTAATTTCCTCGTCCTGGAAATTTTCTACCCTTATTCGTTTGAAGACAGGCCTAGAGATACATAGTTCACTACAGATCAGAGAGTGGTCTGAATCATTGAAAAATTTCCGAAAACCCCCACATTCCTAACAGACGTCCTGAATTCGAAGTCGATTAAGATACAGTCTAGTATGGATGTGGTAACCCTAGCCTCCCATGTGTGGCGGTGAACAGCCTTTTGCTTGAAGAATATATTCGTCACTGTAAACCCATACTATCACAGAAGTCCAGCAAACGCTTCCCATCCCCATTAACTTCCATATCATCCCCGCATTTACCAATCATCCTTTCGTATACTTCAATTCTATTTCCAACTCTCGCATTGAAATCGTCCATTACCACTATCTTATTCTTGCTGTTGACCCTGACTACGATGTCACTCAATGCTTAGTAAAACTTGTCAACTTCATCCTCATCTGCACACTCACATGGTGAATACACTGAGATAATTCTCGCCCTAATTCATCCAACTGTCAAATCTACCCACATCATTCGCTCATTTACGTACCTAACAGAAACTGAGTTGCGTGCAATGATATTCCTGATAATCATACGGCATATATGTGACTCAACACCGGAATAGTTCAGAATGTCACAATTCATGTCATTAAGTACATAACATTTTTAAGGAAATAAATGTTTTAAAGTCCGCCTCTGTGGTGTAGTGGTTAGCGTGATTAGCTGCCATCCCCGGAGGTCTGGGTTCGATTCCCGGCTCTGCCACGAAATTTGAAAAGTGGTACGAGGGCTGGAACGGGGTCCACTCAGCCTCGGGAGGTCAACTGAGTAGAGGTGGGTTCGATTCCCACCTCAGCCATCCTGGAAGTGGTTTTCCGTGGTTTCCCACTTCTCCTCCAGGCGAATGCCGGGATGGTACCTAACTTAAGGCCACGGCCGCTTCCTTCCCTCTTCCTTGCCTATCCCTTCCAATCTTCCCATCCCTCCACAAGGCCCCTGTTCAGCATAGCAGGTGAGGCCGCCTGGGCGAGGTACTGGTCATACTCCCCAGTTGTATCCCCCGACCAAGAGTCTGAAGCTCCAGGACACTGCCCTTGAGGCGGTAGAGGTGGGATCCCTCGCTAAGTCCGAGGGAAAAACCAAACCTGGAGGGTAAACAGATGATGATGATGATGAAATGTTTTAAAGATTCAAAATATCCATCAGATAATTGCAATATGTTGATGAAAAGTATGGTCAATTTCACAATGGTTTTTGAGATAGACAGGTCCAAAGTCCATTGTTGACACAATTTAAACCTTTCATTTTCACGTAGATACTTAAGTGCTACCTGTATCAATGCCCCAGGTTTTTATCTCTCCGGGTTTTTTAACCCTCTGTTCCCTCTCTCAAAAATAGACACGTTTCGACAATAATGTTGACACTCAGTCTAACTGCAAACTCAGTATTTAAACCGTGCCAATAACCACGATGTCCTAAGCCCCCTCCATGAAAACAACTGCTGTTTGTTGTATTGATTGTCAGTCTAGAGACTGGCTTGATATAACGCTCTAGCCGGGCTGAGTGGCTCAGACGGTTAAGGCGCTGGCCTTCTGACCCCAACTTGGCAGGTTCGATCCTGGCTCAGTCCGGTGGTATTTGAAGGTGCTCATTTACGTCAGCCTTGTGTCAGTAGATTTACTGGCACGTAAAACAAATATTATTATTATTATTATTATTATTACGCTTCATGCGTCTCCATCCTTTGCTGATTTATTCATATTTACACAAATATTGCAGCCCAATACGTTTGTCGAACCCATGTTCTGGCCCTTACCTACCATTCCTAACCCCTTCGTTTCGTTCAAGAACGAGCTAACCACTGAAAAATTAATGAGTGTCACATGAGGTGTCCTACCAATTATCTCTTCTTCTGGTCAGTCATTCTCTTCTCACAAACTTGAGTCGGTATCTCTTTACTTGTGATCCCATTCATCAATTTCACCGTATTTTTTCCGATAAGAGGATATTCCAAATGCATCAGTTATCTTTCCATCTGTCTGAATTATCGTCCACGTTTTACTTCCATATAAAAACCACGCTTCTCGCGAACACCTTCAGAAACATATTTTAAAATGCATATGAATGTTTGATGTCAGAAATGTCTGTCTTAAGAAAGGCCTTCCTCGATTGGGATAGAATACACATTTATATCATCTTTATTTCTTCCAGCAGTAGATATCCTACAACTCGAAATACTAATATTCATCCTCTCATATTAAGACTTCCTGCATTCCCAGATTCCATTCGACTGAAGCTACGAGGGCGAGTCAGTAAGTATCTGCAATCAATTTTTATAATTTATTACAAAGAGAGTACACACATTTAATTGCAGTTTTCAACATAGTCACCCTGATTTTCAATGCACATGGTCCACCGTTTCAAAAGCTTTCTGATACCTTCTGCAAAAAAGGATTTTGCTTGCGCAGCAAGACACGTATGCACCGCTGAGCTGAATCGGCGGCCTCTTGAGAGTCCTGAAAGCATTGTGAGCATCTACTTTTCCTGTCGAAGGTTGACTCTTGAATTTATTTTCGACTGGGGATCCGGGATACTTCCAATCCATGCTCTGACGTTTGCTCTCTGGTTCGAAGTGTTGAGCCCATGTTTCATCTCCAGTGATGATCGGTTTCAGAAACGTTTCACCTTCGTTAGCATGACGGTCCAGTAGGTGTTGACAGATTCTCACACAATTGCGGTTCTCCTTTTCATTAATATTTTTTAGAACCCATCTCGAAGAGACTTTGAAAAAGTTAAGCCTGTTATGCATGATTTCATATGCAGAACCATGGCTAATGTGCATATGGTGTGCCACGTCAACAACAGTCACTCGTCTGTTATTCACGATCATATAACAACTTGTTCAATATTGGCATCAGTTACGGCTGCAGGTGGATCCCGGATGTTTCCTCGTCCTTTACGCTCGTGTGACCGGTTTCGAACTGTTCGATCCACTGATAAACAATTCGCTGTGGCAACACTTTGTCCCCGTATTGTTCTGATAGTCTTCTATGAATTTACGCTCCTGGTGCACCCCTAGACCACAAAAAATGGATTACGGAATGCTGATCTTCCTTGGTGCAAACAGAGTGGTCCAGCCAACTTTACCTGCAACAGCGCAAGCTGCACTGATCTGATAATGCTAAAACCTGGCATATACGTAGACAACGGTGACATCTATCGGATGGTGAGCAAACAAAAGCGTAGCGCTAACCTGAAGACAATTAGAGCAAAATTCCAGATACGTATTAAATTTCTTACGATTTTTTCGCGATTCTTTACATGAAATTGATGAAGGAATTACAAAGATAAGTGAATAAACACAATTTGCGATGCAGATGACGCTGTAATACTGGTAATCAATCTAGAAGGTCCTCAGTTCCTTTTGAACAGAATCTACGAAGTATACAAGTAAACTGGCCTTCAAATAAACACCTAGATAAAAACGCCATGTGTCACATTGCAAATACCGAAGATGCTCGCAAACGCAGTAGAGAGATACGAATGTGGAAGTCAAAATCAGTATTTGCACTCCGCGTAGTGTTTCTGAAATTAGAACAGTGTGTGTGCAATCGTGAATTCCGATTCAAAACTCGTTGGTGTGCCATGCAATGCTGTGCTTTTTCGGTGCTGCTTTATAGCGTCGAAGGTTGCACAGTAAGGATTTCGTCAATAAACCGACTGTAGGCTTTTAAAATGTGGATGTATCCCCGAATGTTGAAGATGCCCAGGGTATAAAGCATTACTAACGAAGAGGTACTTCGTCGTGCCGGAAAACACGTTCTAACCCTCCGGAAACGCAAGAAAGAAGCCTGTTTCTGTCACATCTTCTGAAATGTACGGGTACATAGCTAACTGATTAGCATGGTCGCTTTTGGTTCAAGAAATCTCTGGTTCAATTCCCGGTCGAATCGAAGATTTTAACCTCCATTGGCTCCGGAACTTGATGTTTGTTCCATCTTTAACATCATATTTCGTCCTTGGCAGGACCCCATCCTTACAGATACTCAGGTCGCTAATCGGCGTCAACTTGAAAGGCCTACAACGGGATGTAGGTTATCTGGGGTGTGAAAGATCCGATGATGGTCGCCTACCTTCTGTGAGTAGACGGCACCTGAAGACAAAGAAGAAGAATTCGGCTGCATTTCTTTTTTCTTTTAGATTTTCTTATTCATGCATTTTCCGATGATATCATTTTATCGGAGTCTACACAAAAGATAAACTGCTAAATGGTGTGTTCACAGTCTTGAAGAATGAATATAAGATGAAAATATTTATATCCAAAACAAAATTAATGAAATGCAATCGAAAGAAGCCAGATTATGCAGGAAATGTTATGTTAGGAAATGGAGTCCTAAAGGAAGTATATACACCTAAATATTGTTTCTTGGGTATTGGAATAATTAACTATGGCAGAAGTAAGCAGGGCATGAAATGACAATTAAGTATGGCATTAGTAAGCAGGGCATGAAATGCAGACTAGCACAGTTAAGCAAGTCCTTTTTTAACGAAGGAAATTTGTTCACGTCAAACATTAATATACAACATTTGCTGAAGACTTTTTTCTCGACCATGGCATTGTATGGAACTGAGTAAGTAAACTCGCGTTCTCATGCCGAGGTGATGCAAATGATTGGGGATGAGTTGCGTATACCATTTTGTGGCATTTTAGCCACATACCAGCCCTCTTGCCATTCATAAATCTCTGGCAGTACCTGGAATCGAACCCGGGCTTCTGGGTATGGCAGTTAATTGTGGTAATATCAAATCACGAATGAAGAGATATTGTATCGGTATGGTGAGAAGGAAACGAGTGCGCGAAATTTGACCAGAAGAAGGATAGAATGATAGGACACATCGTAAGACACCCAGGACCGGTTCAGTTTGTTTTTTAGGAAAGTGCAAGCGGTAGGAACTGTATGGATATACCAAGGCATGCATCTGACAAACAGGTTAGAATAGATTTACGATGTATTATTTGCGTAGAAATGAAAAGTTTGACACAGGAAAGGGTAGCATGGAGTGCTGCATCAACCAAACAACTATAATAACAACAACTCGTTCTCTATAAGACTAAATTATTATTTATTTAGCGTATGATGCTTCATTTGACAATCGCTTGAAATGTATTGTACATATAAGTGTTATTAGAAAAATATAAACATATTTATATACATGGATATAGAGTATTTACAGACTAACTAGGAGGTACACACACACACACACACACACACACACACACACACACACATACACATACACACACAACTGCAGGTCTGAGATTTCATCAAAAGCTAATGTCAAGTCCTTCCAGCCAAGTGAGTGCCGTAGGGGTTACTTGATGTAGCTCCTCCATAGGCGCAGTGAATGCTCGTAGAGGACATTCATTCACTATGTGGCTGATGGTTTGCACTTCAGCACCACAGTTGCAGGAAGGAGACTCTAACCACCCCCACTGGTGTAGTGCAGAAGCAGTTCTTCCAACGCCGCAGCGTATCCTGTCCAGATGGTACGTGGGAGGTTGAACCCAGGAGGTTTGGTTTTGCTGTTGGGTCATCAATGTTGATTAGACCATGTGTGTGTTATCTGGCCCATTCTTGCTTTCATGCTTCGTCAGGTCTAAAAGGTATGTCAGTTAGTTTCCTGGCCGTCTTCCAGGCAGGTTTCCGGGATTTCAGTCTCGCAACGGCGTTTTCTTCTGTATCCCGGTGGATGGGAAGTGATCTGTTCATCGTCACCTTAGTCCATAATCTGACAAGGGCATTTTGTCGTCTGATGTGAGGAGGTTGAATGTGGCTCAGTACGGGTAACCACTGTACAGGAGTATAGTGCATGGCGCCAGATATGATTCTCATTTTGTGGCGCAGCTGGACATCGACCAGACGAGTATCGGAACTATTCAGCCATACAGCAGAACAGTATTCAGCTGCAGAATATACTAGTGCTAAAGCAGTTGTTCGCAGTGAATTCGCATCTCCACCCCATGATGTTCCAGCTAGTCTACCCAGAAGGGTGTTACGACTTTTCAGTTTAGCTGCCAGTTTCTGAAGGTGATGGAGGTAGGTTAGGGATCTATCTAAAGTTGCACCGAGGCTTTTGGGGGTAGCATTACACCGCAGAGTGTGATTTCTGAACCTGATTGTCGGTTGGTAGTTTGTATTCCTGTTACTGAGGTGAAACGTAGCTACTTCTGTCTTTAGAGGACTAGGTGTCAATCGCCACTTTGTGAAATGAATGGCCACAACTTGGAAATTGTAAAAACCTCCTCATGTACTCATTGACATTCCTTCATGTTCCCTCTGTCCATTCCTAGTTTGAGTAGGTCGGTACAAGTAGGACATATTTCAGGATGAACATTATAAGAGCTTTTCTGCTTGTTCACCTTGTGTGAGTTTCTTCTCTTATTGACTCTTTTAGTACTCTCTAACCGTGTATTTGTACAACTGTCTGTCATCTTACTTACGCTCATAGATCACGCTGACGTGCGCAGACTCAGTTGCGAGCCATGGCATTGAGAGAGTGGATTTCTGTCAGAAAGATATACGACAGTTAGTAGTTTAGTAAACGTTTTTGAATTTTATTTACACGTGATGCAACTATCAACGACTTGTATCTCAAAAAAAAACATACTTTAAAGGCTGTTTCACTGTAAAGATGTTTTCTAACCACATAATCTATGAACTCCATTAATAATGTAAATTACTTTGTGGAATTCCCTTTCATTCAAAGGATACACTTATCCATTCCTACAATTCCATAGCTACAAATATGTGCACCTTAGCGACATTTAGGTATGAATTCATGTGAGGAGTATCACAGTATCGGGTATTATGTAGACTACCGGGCGAATTGGCCGTGCGCGTAGAGGCGCGCGGCTGTGAGCTTGCATCCGGGAGATAGTAGGTTCGAATCCCACTATCGGCAGCCCTGAAAATGGTTTTCCGTGGTTTCCCATTTTCACACCAGGCAAATGCTGGGGCTGTACCTTAATTAAGGCCATGGCCGCTTCCTTCCAACTCCTAGGCCTTTCCTATCCCATCGTCGCCATAAGACCTATCTGTGTCGGTGCGACGTAAAGCCCCTAGCAAAAAGAATTATGTAGACTGAACAAAATTTTACAAGAGAAACAAAATATTATCCAAACTAGGAAAATAATCACGTAGTAAAAGCTACTGACCAAACGTTATGCATGCACCCAGAAACTAAGGAAAATTATATAATTTCGGAATTAATTTTATGAAAATCGGACAGAATACGATTTCATCCGTAGTACCTGACTTTATTACAAATATATTTTTACAAGAAATATTATATATTATATATTTATTAATAAAACATGTTTAGTGTTCCCCTGCACTGAAATCTTGCTCCATCATCATACTGCAACTGATCTCAGTCTGTCCAGTTTTGTCGTAAGCGAATGACACCTAATTTGCAGAATATTCAACACAATAATGCAGTGAATTTTCACTATATCAAACGTAACAAATTATATGTTCGCCTCTGTGGTCTAGTGGTTATTGTGATTAGCTGCCACCCCCCCCCCCCCTCCGGAGGCCCGCGTTCGATTCCCGGTTCTGCCATAAAATTTTATAAGTGCTATGAAGGCTGGAACGGGGTCCAACCAGCATCGGGAGGTCAACTGAGCAGAGGGGGTTCGATTCCCACCTCATCCATTCTCGAAGTGGTTTTCCGTGGTTTCCCACTTCTTCTCCAGTCAAATGCCGGGATGGTACCTAACTTAAGGCCATAGCCGCTTCCTTCCCTCTTCCTTGTCTATCACTTCAGATCTTCCCATCCCCCTCAAGGCCCCTGATCAGCACTGCACGTGAGGTGGCCTGGACGAGGCCCTGGTCCTCCTCCCCAGTTGTATTCACCACCCAAAATCTCACGCTCCAGGAAACCGCCCTTGGGGCGGTAGATGTGGGATCCTTCGCTGAATCCGAGTAAATACCAATCTTGGAGGGTAAACGTATTAAGAAAAAACAAGGAAAGAAAGAAATTATGTTCGTGGACATTAACACTGTTTGCTCCGGTCACTTCGGTGGACAAAATACGATTTGAAACATCAATCAATTTGCAAGCCTCATTTACACTAGGAAAATGTGCGTATTGATATAATTTTAATTCGTAGCATGAAGGAGGGTATGAAAAACTACTTACGGTTTCCAATTGTGTTGGAAGAGCATAATTGCTTTAAATCGTTCGAGACAAAAATACTTTAGTACATAGCCTGCTAAGGCGACTGCTCCCCAGTCAGATAACCTGAAGATTATCGTCAGCAGTATTCGGCTTCCTTGATCGAGTTATAAATCCTTTAGACATAGTAATAGTATCTTCTTCGTCTGATAGTAAAGATAGTAGGCTGTTGGTTGGGATCATTTCATGACGCTCCCAAGAATTTAAAAATTCATTGACATTGTGTCCGACAGGGAAGCCTGCACTATTCCACAAAATTGTTCGCTTTTCCCATCCTTTGTTCAGTGTTGTTACAGCGTTGAACCTCATTCCTGTATGCCTCTCATCCTCATTTAATATTTTGGACCCGCTTAATTGGAACATTTCACAAACCATATCCATGAACTTCTTCCTAACTTCCATATTTTGAAATTGCTCCACACTTATCCATTAATCAATTAATCAATACAGATTAGATAGAGGTCAGTGGTATCCATAAATGACTTGAATACTCTTACAAGCCTTACAGATTTCCTGTGTTCAAAGTAGTCGACTGATAAATAGTCGATTCCAGGTCTAGTACCTCTATCCACCCATACATAATGGTGAATAGCTTTATGTTTTATCCCATACTAGTATGTGTTTCCCAAACCTGTTAATTTCCATATCTGACTCACATTTACACATTACATACCCTCAAAACCTATTTCCAATACTTGTATTGAATGTTTAACATGCATCTTTGCTGTTGACTTGACTACTATATTAATTAGTAATTTATTTAAGTCCTCTACTTTATCCTCATCTGTTCTGGTGGAGTCAATCCCAGATCTGACAGGCGGTATTTTAAGGTGCTCAAAAACATTAGCCTCGTATCGATAGATTTACCGGTACGTAAAAGAAATCCTGAGGAACAAAATTTGAACACCTCGGCGTCATCGATAATGCTGAAAGCAGTTAATGGAACATAATACAAATAACAATTATTACCTCATGTACTCCTTCACATCCTCATTACACCCAAGCAGTCTTAGTCCTCGCTTCAATACGAATCTTGTAGAAACCATGTTACGTGCGTGCTATACATTTTCTAATGAGCAATCCCATTCCACACTCTGCTCCTCCAATTTTCACACCTGTTAATAACAACTAACAATCTCTTCCCTCTTCCTCCTTCTCTCCTCTAACAAAAATAGCTTTATTCGCCTTATTTGCTGACAAAATGAAGCCGTATTGCACTCTTGAAACTTAGCGCCCTGGGCGTTGTCTCGGGCACTAAACTTTCCACTCATAAATAAAAGCTTCATTTTTAATTAATTTATTTATTTATTTAATTATTTATTTATTTATTTATTTATTTATTTATTTATTTATTTATTTATTTATTTATTTATTTATTTATTTATTTATTTATTTATTTATTTACTAGCAAATGTACCCGTGCTTCGCTACGGTATTCTACATTGTATACGGATATCGACGTAAATACTGTGCGTGCAGCAAATGAGATTGTTTTAAAATTGCATGTCTCTTAGCCTTATCCGAGAAATAGCATGGGGAGGTCCACATACGTTGTTTCCAATGTAAAGTGAGGGTTGCGGAGTTGTGATGATAACGGCAGGCTCACTTGCCTACTGCCATTCACAATCGAGTTGGCAAGTTTACATTATAATTGCAGGCCCCAATGCCTACTGCGCGGTCACAATCGATTTGGGGAGTTTTAGTTACAATGGCAGACCCATTTCCTACTTTCAGACAGGTTACAGTTGAGGAGTTTTTATTATAATACCAGGCAGCTTCCCTACCACCAATCAAAATTGAGTTGTGCAGTTATCATTATAATGACAGTCCCTTTTTACTGCTGCTAGCCAGCTTACTGCCAGTCACACAGAATTAGCGAGTTTCCATGAAAATAGCAGGCCACTATGCCTAATGCTAGTCAAATTTTAGATTGGAACATTTGTTTATAATGGCGGGCACCCTGGCCTAGAGCCAAACACAATAGAGTAGGGGACTTTCGAACAAAACTGCATGATCCCTTGCCTTCTGCAAGACAAATCGAAAAGTGAATTATTCATTAAAATGGTAGGCCCTCCTTACTAATGCCAGTTACACAGGAGTTGGAGAAGGACCCCATTCCTACTGCCAGTAGTCAAAGTCGGTGTAGGGAGTACTGATTACAATAGCAGACACATCCTTTCTCGATCGCTACAAATCGACATCAATGAATATATACAGATGGACATACGAAAGTATATGAATGTTTACAATATTGCAGACCTTCATTTACAGATTAACTGCTGCTAAACGGTACGTCATATCGACAAAGGATTGTACCGTAAGACGCAGTATTTAGCGATCTAAATGGCTGGTCCTATGATATTTTCTCGCATCTAATCTATTCATGGGTCAGATTGAATCAGAAACGTTGAATAGGTTGAAATTTGTGTAAGAATATCTTACATTGCATTACTTTTCGGATAATTATGTGACATAGCATTTGGCTCACATATGGGTACTGGGTGGGCCAATGTTCGTGTAGAGTTTGATCATACTATCTTTCCTGTAAGTGATTGAAATGATGCACATGAGAAGAACAGGTTTAGAAATTAATTTCCATTAAGGCAGGTAGATTTCCATTAAGTTTGGTTGTGTGTATTTTGAGGGAGTGCAAAATCACGGTTTCGGTTTCGTATAAACCCCCAATTAGTTCAGGGATTTAGAAACAATATTTGCCCTAAAACCTCCCCAAAGGACAGGTGGATTCTAAATATGAAGTTTGGTGGAAATATATCCAGTAGTTTTCAAGTTAGAGAAAGACAAACAGACCAAGAAACAAACAAACAAACTAACTAACTAACAGACACCAAGGAAACCTACCCTCGGACAGATGGATGCTATATATAAAGTTTGGTTCAAATATCTTGTTAGTTTTCAAGTTGTAAGAAGTACGCTTTACACGCACCCGCTCTTGCGTTAAGTCCGCTGGGATTTGTACCGAAAAACGGTCCGTTAATGATATCTCCCTTACTAAATCCTGTTATCGAAATGATGCACATGAGAAAAAAACGTTTAGAAATTAATTTTCATTAAGGCAGGTTAATTTCCATTAAGTTCGGTTGTGTATACTTTGAGGGAGTGCAAAATCACGGTTTCGGTTTCGTAAAAATCCCCACTCAGTTCAGGGATTTAGAAACGATATTTGCGCTAAAACCTACCCAAGGACAGGTGGATTCTAAATATGAAGTTTGGTGGAAATATATATTTAGTAGTTTTCAAGTTATAGAAGGGCAGACAGACAGACAAACAGACAAACAGACAAACAGACAAACAAACAGACACCTAAGCTAAAAATGATGCAGATGATCATTATTACACCTGATACGGATAACTGTACGGAAATTTCGCCAAAATAATCAATGTACAGACACACGGTCGTTACGATTTTATTTTTTGCGCTAAAACCTACCCAAGGACAGGTGGATTCTAAATATGAAGTTTGGTGGAAATATATCCAGTAGTTTTCAAGTTATAGAAGGACAGACAAACAGACAAACAGACAAACAAACAAACAGACACCAAAGCTAAAAATGATGCAGATGGTCATTATTACACCTGAAACGGATAACTGTACGGGAATTTCGCCAAAATAATCAATGTACAGACACACGGTCGTTACGATTTTATTTATATACATGACGGATAAGCATGAGCACGTTGAAAAGTGCAGACTTCCACTTCGAGATTCATATCTCCTAAACGGTTTATGATATTAAGAAACGCTTTGCGCCATCAGACGCCTCATTTATCGCTCTACATGTTTGTTTCTAAACCATATCCTCGTATCTCCCATATTAAGGGGGTAAATTGAGTTCAAATTTGGAATAGGGTGAAATTTGGGTGCATTTTTAACATTTTACATTACGTTTTGCCTACTTATGTATAAGCTAGAATCATGAAATTTGGAACACATATGTCCCTTAATCGTGCCAATGTGCGCACACAACGTTATGATCCTATTATTCTTACAAGTGTGTCAAACAATGAAATATACTTGTCAAAATCACCAAATTTACGAACAATCAAGAAATACGGCCAAATTTAACGTATAAGGGAGAGAGATACGACAAAATGTCACAGGACCAAAGTTGTAGATCACTCCGAATTGAAGCGACATTGTGCCATCCGTTTTGTTATACGACTTACCGTTTAGCCAAAAAATAGCTCAAAAGGAATGTCTGCACAGTCATTAAAATTGCCTTCATATTTCGATATCTTTGGGGGTAGAAAGTGAAAAATTTGAACATCTTGGAATTTTCCCGTCGGTTAGGGACCAAAAGCTATAATTTCACCAAATTTCAATTGTCTACCTCGTCTGGCAGGTTGTGCCGCCATCTTGATTTGGGGGGATAGGGGATAAAATTGAGGAATTTCCCGAAAATTTTTAGGCCCACGAAACCTATAGGTTATCGTTTTGGATATACTATACGACTGTGTTCTTATGCTGAGCCCAAAATTTCATCCCCCCCAGCGTGCCCCCTTCAGGGAATTTTGAGAATTTCCGATTTTTCTAGGGATCCTGGGGTCATCAGTTTCCCTCGTACCAAGTTTCAAATTTCTGAGATTTCTGGAAGTGCCTCATTAATTCACGTCTTTTTTCATTTTTAAATATTTATATATACATCGCTCCAGCCCGACTTGCTTTTATATATATAGATTTATTCAAGATCAGCAACAGCAAAACGCCGAATTACAACAATCCGAGCTATGTACAATAGATATGAATCTAAAATTAAAGATATATAAATATTTACAAAGGACACAAATATTACAAAATGAAAACTGTACAATCCTATATAACATATATTTACATAAACAACGATATCAACAAAGAAACATACATTTACAGTAAATACAGGAGTAGAACGGGAAAGAACAAGAAGGAAAATTAAGTTATATTAGAAATACCATGACAGAAGGAAGGAAACGTTACGAAGAGATCTAGGTTTTTGTTAATAGATAATGTATTAAACATTGCTGGAATACGTACAGAAAGGGACCTTTGGGTGAGAGAAAGCCGTGAGTAAGGAATATGGAATAGGGTCTTCATTCTGGTATTGCAAGATGGGACGTGGAGCGGGAATAAGGAAGCTAAATCTGGAGACCTAAACAGACCATTAGCTGCTTTGTTTAGCAGCTTTAGGTCGGCTACTTTCCTCCGAGCAGAAATAGTCTTGAGGTTCAGTTTCCCAAGCACTTGGATAGCGCTTAGGTTGCGACATGCAGGGACTCTGGCTCTGATTATAGCACAGAAAAAGGATTGTACACGGTCAAGGTGGCTGAGGTTTGAAGAAGCAGAAATGGACCAGACTGGAGAGGCGTATTCAACAATAGGTAAGATACAGGAAACGTAGAATGCTCTGAGGGCATTTACATCGGTGATGTCAGAAAACCTGTACAGTAAACCAAGGAGTGACATAGCACGTGAGGTAACCCTGTTTATGTGCGAGATAAACAACAATTTACTGTCAAAATGCACTCCTAAGTCTTTTAGAGCAACAAGAGCAATCGGTTGGTTCAGTAGGTGATATTCTCGTGGAACAGGGGATTTACGAAGTGCGAACGAAATTACTGACTAATAACATAGTAAACAAATATTATTCGTCCTGAAGTATTGTCCAAAAAAGCATGAACATACAAACGAATTATTTTTTGGCTACCAATTCAGACAAATGAATTAGACTTTTATAACGGAACACTTCTCGGCGAAAATTGGTTGAGAGTGAAACAGTTTAACGGGAATATTCTCCTAGCCTTTGACCATATTTTTGATAGTATCAATTGAAGAGATAACAACTAACGAAGAATAAACCAGGCAAATATCCTTGTTCTAGTCTGTATAAGAACTGCCTGACTTTCTAAAACGTGGCAGTGCGTGAGTCGATTGTTCTTTGTCCGAGCGGAACTTCAGTCTGACGGACAGGTTGAAGCGTCTTTCTCCTCACATGTCATTCACCACTTTGATGACCTCTGAGCTTACGCCTGCCCCTACCTTGACATTTACACGTTTTTGGACTTACTACTTGTCTGAACTTGGAAGCACATTATAACGTTACCCGTGGCCATGAATTACTCGAGAATGACCTTTGGGACCATCGTCTGGATCTGAAGGCCTTCGATTGCTGTTTTTACTTTTTTCATTTCAGTGATGTTGATATTCAGTAATTCAAATACGTGCCATCGCTTTCACATGCACATGCCTCTCTTCCCTCTAAATACGTATCCATAAATCACGTCGTATTATAGTCCCCAGTACATAAACTGGTTGGCTTACTCTTACTGTCCAACATTTGATCGCAACGGCCCTAACATTTGGGTTGCAGCTAATGTTGTCTCAAGAGCCAGAGTACGATATAATGACTTTCTTAACATGGATTAAGTAAATAAAATATTTATATTCACGAAGAAAGAGGGTATATGTTTACAAAAAGAAATGGTCAAAGAATCCGTGGAAACGTAATGCTCTCTAGGTTTCGAGAATATGATACCACTAGAGCCAAAACTGAACCACAGTTGACCGATAGAGGTGGAACAGGAAAGACGATAAGAGTCGAGTACAAGTAACACGATAAAAGTCCAAACTCATCAGGACCTCTTTGTACCTCCCAAAAATAAAGTCTCTGGAGGAAATGTTCCTTAATATACAAAACTAGAGGACCCATGTTGCTCCTCAGCATTCGTTATGCATAGGTCAGGTAACGTGTCTTGATATACAATAATTGCCCCGTGCACTGCCCGGGTAGTTTCGGGAACGTTTACTTTTAGAATTTATAATACTTGTTAATAAGGTAACTTTTTGTAGATTTCTTTATCGTGCCGTTGACTGATTATTTACAATTTTTTACGGCTTGTTTTAGGTACAACCCCGGCATTTGTCTGGTGTGCAAATGGGAAACCACGGAAAACCATCTTCAGGGCTGCCGACAGTGGGGCTCGAACCCACTGTCTCCCGATTACTGGATACTGGCCACACTTAAGCGACTGCAGCTATCGAGCTCGGTCACATCAATTTACACCTGAGTTCATGGGTTAGCACATGAAAGAATTACTGGGAGGATAACCTAGGACTATGTCGGAATCTAAACCACAACACTGAGTACGTGGTTGACAGTCGGAACAACATGAACCAACAAGCGGCCTCTGTCATATAAAAGGAAAGGATATCTACCACTTTGACTATATAGTTCATGGTTCCAATGGTCAATCGAATTAAACAAAATCAGGAATTTCAACCAATCTACATTATTGTGTTCGTGTTATCGAACCTCCCTTTATCAGAAATAATAGATTCTTTGTTCTAATATCGTATTACAGTTGTCTTCATTATTACATTAGTGCATAACTGTGTTATTCTCATGGAGCCGACAGCCGACATAACTGTAGACTGCACAAACAGAACAATGCATTTCAGTGATGAAAGTTTTGTTCTCTGTGTATGTTATGAATACATATTCTATTTGATTTCTTTTGTATTGAAGCAGCTTTATTATCATTAAATTTGTAGTTATTCGCTAAATATTCTGAATATATACAAATCGACCTCGAGATTATTTCTGGATAAATTCTGGAGTTCTCGTTATATTACTACAGAAGATACTTGGTTATTTCTTGAACTATGTATGTAACATACGCAGATTTTAATATGTACAATACCTATGTATTTAATCAATAAATGGGGAAACTTCTGTGTATGTAGGGGCTTATTCTTTATCCAACAGCCGTCCATAAATTGTAGCTATATTTTTGGAAAATAAATAATATAAAGTTTTATTATTATTATTATTATTATTATTATTATTATTATTATTATTATTATTATTATTATACTATATCCAACCCAGCCATCACTCTATCGTGTGGGCACTCAGTCCTACCTGGACTGACGTGTGTAAAAGTATTAATCATAACTTATTACGAAGCCCGTATGTTTGATAAATTGTGTTATTTGTAAGCTCTGTGATAGTGTGTGCATCTGTAATCATTTAGGCCTGGTATTGAATTAAGTGCATTAGACTTCACATAGTTTTACTCCAACACTTTCCTAAAGTGAAGAGAGTGATGAACCTGAAGAAGAATCGCACTCTCGAATGCTATTTTGTTTCTATTAGATCACACTAACGCGACCTTCGCCATAAAACTGTTTTTCGGATATGCAACGTTTGAATCTGTCATTTTGAGAGAGAGATATTTTAATTTAGCATCTACTCATCTCATTACCATCATCGTCGTCGTCGTCTACTGTCTCTCGTCACTGCAACTGTAGACTTCCGTTCTTTCTGAAGACTTTATCTCTTCATGGGAGCCACAAACCATAGCTCTCACAATCTTCTTCACATTCGACAGTCTCGTTCATCCTCTTCCTTTCCTCACCAGTATCTTCCTTTCTAATATACGGTACATGAGATGAAAGGATTTCCTATCAACTTGGCCTTCCTTTTCGAACTTAATGTATTACATCTCCCTTCTCATTAATCTTTTTCAACTCTTCCACGTTCCTTTACTTGTCCGGCTCCTTGGCTGACCTGTCAGTGTAGTTGCCTTTGGTTCACACGGGTCCAGGTTCGATTCCCGGCTGGGTTGGGGATTTGTATCCTACATAGTTAATTTCCTTATCTCAGGGACTGGGTGTTCGTGCTGTCTACAACATCCCTGCAACTCGTACACCGCGCAAAACGCTATATTGCACCATAGAACAAATACTTTCCTATACATGTCATATCTTGCCCATCCTAATGGTATGGCCTGCCTCACAAGGGCTGCATAAGGTTAGTAATAATCATATGTAATTATTATTATTATTATTATTATTATTATTATTATTATTATTATTATTATTCCTTTCTTTGTCCTTTTTACTCTCCTCCAGAGCCGCATCTCTAATGCCTCCTGTATCTTCCCTTCCTGTACCCAAATAAAATGTTTAGCTTCCACTCGTCCAAAGTGTCCTTCAGTACCTTGAATGTCCTATTCACATTCCCTTAGGTATCTGCAACAATGACAATGTCATCTTCAAGGGTTATGTAGCATATGTTTCCCAATGTTATTCCTTGTGTGGCTTTCTTCATAATTCACGTACCCAAAGCAATCGTCATCAAGGTATCATCCGAGATAGTACTACACTTCAATATAAGAGTAACTTATGAAGCAAGTAAACTAAGCCTGTGGTGTTACATAACTGTTGTCAACATGATCATAGTCACGGGACAATCCAGTTTAACATGGAATCTAATCCACAAATTAATTTCAAATATCCCACATGCCCTGGTCTGTATTCAAACCACAGTCACCTTAGTGAGAAACTAGTGCCATGCTACTTGGCTGTTACGCCCTAACGTACCTTACCACACTGATATGGCCAAATAATTAAAATCACACAAACAACCTGAATTTCAATCAATCAATCAATCAATCAATCAATCAATCAATCACCATTGATCTGCATTTAGAGCTGCCACCCAGGTGGCAGATGTCCTATCAGTTCATTAACCAGTCTATTCTTAAATGATTTCAAGGAAGTTTTACAAATATCCTCCCTTGACAAATTATTTGATCCCTCAGTTTACCCTCTTGAATTCCAACTTTATCTGTATTTTTTGATCTTTCCTACTTTTAAAAACTCCACTCAAGCTTATTTGTCTAATCATGTCATTCCAAGTCAAATCTCCATTGACCGGGCGAGTTGGCCGTGCGGTTAGGGCCACACAGCTTTGAGCTTGCATCTGGGAGATAGTGGATTCGAACCCCACTGTCGGCATCCCTGAATATGGTGTTCCGTTGTTTCCCATTTTCACACCAGGCAAAGTCTGGAGCTGTACCTTAATTGAGGCTACGGCTGCCTCCTTCCCACTCCTAGGCATTTCCTGTCCCATCGTCGCCATAAGACCTATCTGTTTCGGTGCGACGTAAAAAAGAATTCTCCATTGACAGCTCGAAACATTCCGCTTAATCGAGCCACTCATCTCCTTACTTCCAATTCTTCTCCGCCCAAAGTTTGCAACAATTTTGTAACCATACTCTTTCTTCAGAAATCACCCAGAACAAATCGTGCTGGTTGTTTTTTTTTTTTTTTTTTTTTTTTTTTTTTGTGGATCTTTTCCCAGTTCTCGTAGGAAGTAATCCTGGTGAGGGTCCTATAGCGTACACTACAACCATACTCTAAATGGAATCTTACCAGTGACTTATCTCTCCTTTACATCATTACTACAACCCCTAACTACCCTCATAATCATATGGAGAGATCTATAATCTTATTTACAATACCGTTTACATGTTTACCCCAGTGAAGACCTTTCCTTAAATTAACATCTAGGTACTTAAAGTGATTCCCATGAATTACTGTAATCACATCAACACAGTACTTAAAAAATTCGTGAAACTTAAGTTATACAGTTATACAGTATCATAGGTTATCTTATCACTCAATTCCTTTACAAACATCATAATACAAGGATCCTGTTATTGGTGTTGTTGTTGCTTAGTTCTTAGACTACTGAACGACCAATTTAAAGAAAAGCAACCGAACTTGAAGCTTTAAAAAAAGATATTTTGTCGTGTGATTATCAGCCAATGGCTCTACAGTATTATACAAAATCCTCCTCATCTCCATGACTTGATGGTTGAACATGTCTCTGACTTCCTTCGTTGGAACACGGCTTTAAGCTCCATGATAACAGGACATACCACTGGATTTTTACGCAACGGAAGTAATGACCAATAGACGATGGACACAGGAAAATCAGGAACTAAGAAACGTAATCACTAGACTCGCCGTACACGGCTTCCATCACAAAATTTTCAAAAACATAAAACATCATGAAACGAACAAAGAATGTATATGTTTTCTGTGTGAGAATCCATGCGACAAATACCACATAACACTGTGTAGTAAAAGGGAAAAGAGAATAGTTGACTATAGCAAAGACTAAACCACCTCGAGCATCTGTAAATCGCAGTATGTTGTGTGACAATATTTCATGCTTACTTTGTAACCTTGAAACCTATGGTTGTATCCCATTATATGGCCATCTGGCTGCAATAAATTATCATTTAAGCTCCATGAAGTTGTAGCAAAAGATGCACAACTGAATCAGGATTTGCAGATCTCATCTTTGAAAAGGAGAGGAAGGACAGGGAGAAATCGATGTAATTTATGATTATTTGTGAAAATAACAATCATGCTCACGATATTCATTGGCTGCACTGAAAATCAGATAAAATCATATAGACAAGCAACACAATAAAGGTCAGCTACAATAGGCAACTTTACAGAGAAATAACATATAACTGTTTGTATGTCAGCCAAAACAGACTTCCCTTCTGGAGTCTTTTATGTGCTTGCTTGCTACTCCGTCCACTTCACTTACGAGTTCTCCATTTGGTTTGTTTGCAGTACAGGCTAAGAATATTTAAACTCTGTTCTGTGCATCATTCAAATATTATGAAAACAAACCTTTCTTTCATAAGATGGCATATCCACTGTTTCTGCATTTCTTGCCTTTAAATCATAAAGAACAGCCCAGCGATCGTCATCTTGGTCCCCCTCTTATTTTCTTACATTTCACAGTCGAGCCAATTATTCTTTAGGTTACATATTCGTCACATAGGGGCAGGGTTTTATTCGAGGATATACGAGGGTATACGCCGTACAACCACTACTTAATTTCACTCAAAGAGTATACCTTCCGATTTCTTGCGTGTATCTCCTGCTATGGTAGTTTCTATTCTATTTAATTTCGCCATTCTTCCAGTGAGTATTAACTCTCCAACTACGCTCGTAATCACGAACATTCAAATTTCAGCTTGATGAATAACACAATCAGTCATCACATTTAAGGTCATCACTGTTCCTTCCTTGCATCTCCAGCCTTACGTTGATTAATTCGAAGTTCCACCAGTAAGCCTGAGAACATAAACCAATCCAACAGCTTGTTCCAGTAAGAAGTGTGATCGAAAATCAAAGAGGTACTACGGAATGGTTTATAATAAATAACTGGAAGTAGGTCCATTAGAAGACTACTGTGTAAACAAAATAAGGTTTCGCAAATTAGTGCCTTAAAGTACGAATTTCTTCTTTTTCAACTACAAATTCCTCCTTTATGCCAAATTGAGGGAACTTAGCTCTGACTCACTAATTTTAAACTCCAGGGTGGTCTGGCATCCAGAGTTTGTCATGCCTCGTGTTGGGAATGCGCTTCAAAGCCGATAAAACACGGTTACAACTCCTCAACAATCGAATACATTTATTTTAACACACACACACACAGGGAAGACATCTTTTGAACAACAAAACACGCAATCCAAATAAATTCTACACACACACAAAACACAGTTGAAAATAATCGATATTATTCAAGTCTTAGACTTATTCCTATATCTTCTCCCACCTAAGTTGATGGTGGTCAGTCCAGCCATAACTTACATAACACAATCAAAGGTTCAGTTTTAGAGGCTTACGATCCGTCCTGCCAGATTTTGTTTCCACCAGTTTGCTGGGAGTCTCTTCGGTGATGGTCACGGTTTCCTCTTCGGTAGTTCAGCAACTTCCTCTCGAAGTCCTCTGCCGATGACTGCAGTTTCCATATTCAATGGGTAGATTCTCTGCACTGATCTCAGAAGCAAGCCGCTTGAGGTCTTCACTCTGACAAGTCTAGTTTCACCATCAGTTCCCTTTAGGAGTTCAACAACTCTTGTCAAAGGCCACTCTACATGTTTTGTGTTGGCATTTCCCACCAACACTTTTTCACCAACTGAAATTAGTCTATGTCGCTGTTTATTGGCTAACAACATCAACTGTCCCAAGTATTCGGAACGAAATCTCCGTCGGAGGTCTTCTCGCAGCATATCCAGGTAGCGAAGTCTCTTATTTAGATCAGTGGATCCAACTAAATCAAAATCTGGAACTCCTATCTCTTCAAGTTCCTGTAGAAACATACTCGATGTTAGAGGAGTCAAATCACTGGGATTCTGAGACACATAAGTTAGGGGACGAACATTGATGAGGCCTCACAGTCGCACAAAATTGTCTACGTTCCCTCGTAGTCAACTGACGTTCGGTCTAGGACACGGCGCAGTACTCTCTTTAGTATTCTGATGAGCAGCTCTCACCAACCACTCCACTAGGATGCAGTTGGAGGATTAAACTTCCATTTAACTCTTCTGGCAGTGCTGTAAAGGTTAATAGCATCCCAGTTCAATTTCTTACATGCATTATCAGTGCCAGAAAAGTTAGTACCATTGTCACTATAGACAAGAGATGTACGATCTCTTCTACTAATGAATCTCCTAAAACTCTGAATGAAGCTGCCAGTTGAGAGGGAAGATATAAGCTCCAAATGTACTGCTCGATACACCCACAAGTATACAAACACATCCATGCCTTTTTATTACTACCCTTCTCCATCTTGAGGTATAGCGGACCTGCTAAATCGACACCAGTAACTTCAAATATCTTCGCATTTCGCACTATATATTCAGAAAGAGATGCCGGATTAACTTCTAAATGCTTGTTTGTTTGCTCCTTACATTGAAAACATTTATCCAGAACTGACCAAACAGTTAGTTTTCCACGAAAGATCAAAACATTTTCTCTAAGGAGAGTCATCATCATCTGTGGCCTTGCGTGACGCGATTGCTTATGTAAATCCATTATCAGGCGAAATACAACAGGATGCTCGGAACTAGGCAGAACAGCTGGTTGACAAAAATCGTTTAGATCCTTCCTGTACGTCTACCTCGGGCCGCGTACTTGGTTGTTCTCGTAGCCAATTAGGAGCCTCCCACCATCTTGAATCTAACAATAGCGGCACGAGACGGCAGGAATTTAGGATTCATGGTGCCTGGAACCTGCTTCCATTCTTGTTCTTCAGTCAGTTCCCTGATTTATTTAGCTAGATTGGATATGAACACATCCCACTGATCTTCTCTTTGAATCCATGTTAAGACCGTAGTTGCGTCACTCCAAAACAATGAACAATATTAGAGTACATCCTAGAACCTATTGTTTCAGCTAACAATTCCAACCTCGGGACTGCCAATTTCTTGTTAGGCTTACTAATTGGAGAGACTCTTGCTTTAGCGAAGGTGAGCTGGACACAAACCTGATGTTCAACACGTAGGTAAGCCACAGCTGCATACGAGAGTTGACCTGCATCGCAGAAGATATGAAATGTCCAGTTTTCTTGCGAATCTGACACCGGTAGCCATCTGGGAATTTGATTTCTGCTAAGTATGGCAAATCCTTCAACCAGGTCAGTAATTTTGATTTAAGGTCCTCATTCACTTCCTGATCCCGACCTACATCTGATTCCCATGACTGCTGCAAGAGAAGTTTGGGAATCAATGTGACACTACAAGCTACTCCAATGGAGTAAAAAATCCGATGTGCTGCTGAGAGAATAATCTTCTTGGTTATTTTCTCCGGTAATTTACTTTTTCTACATTCACGTAGAATGTAGAATGTAGAATTCACTTAGACTTATTCCACAGCAACCCTAAGACATGGGTAGGCTTTGCTGGTGGTAAATAAGGTTTTGTAAACTCCCACCCTCGAAGCTCAAACTTTCTCTCACTCGTGAAGGAAGTTGCTTCATCAATGAACTGCTGCAACTGGTTTATATCATCTATATATACACTGGTCAAACAACTGACAACATAAAATTGCTGAGCTAACAGTTCTACCAAATCTTGAAAATAGGATGACGTACCTTATTTACACTGGTCTAGCACAGTCTGCAGGTGGTACTTGATTAGTGCTCCAAGAAGATATGGGCTACATGTCACTCCAAACACTACACGACAGTGTTGATAGATCTTCAAGCTACCCAGACGGTCGATCCATAAGAATCTCAAAAATGAGTGCTGATCTGCAGGAAAGCACGCCGGATGCCGGCCATTACTCCAATTCTCTTCAACCGGAAACTAGCCAATACTGAAGGAAGTAGTTCTATGAGATTCGGTCCCTTTTTGAACCCAACTGTTCACACTGGAATTCTTGTTTTTACATCTCGATGGATCAAACACAGGACGAACAGGCACGGTACTAATCCGTTTCACGACATGACGATGTGGCAAATAATGACAGGGAGAATCAATTGTTTCTTCTGGTACATCTTCTATTACACCTTCCTGTATGCACTCGTCCAGTGGGCCTTAATACAGTCTTGATGTGCATCATAGTAGCCTCCAGATTTTAATCTTTTAACTGTGGAATGAAATCTCTTTTCAGCCATATTTTACTTGTTAAGTAGTAGAGGGTTGATTTTTTATCCAGGGTAGGCAGCACTCAAGTCTACCATCCACATTTATCCTTACTGTATTCAAGAAATGTTGATGAGCAGCCTCTTGAAGTTCTAAATTACCTTTCTTCTCAGTAGGGTCCATTATGCCAAGGGCATCTAGAGTCCACAAATTTGATACATGGTCTTCTCTTGTTAACATAGTTGTCACCACCACAGCCATACTTTCCTTGTTACTATGTCCTGAAGGTACTTTGCCCATTGATATCCATCTCAAATGAGTTTCCATGGCCACTAGTCCAGTACTTAGTAACTTGTGGCTTCCTGTAAACAATTTGCCTGAAACGTCAGCTCCAATTAATATTTCTATTAGTCCATAAGATACGATGTCACTCGAAACAACCTCCTGACTACTTAGTTCCCCAATCCAAGGACCTTAATGTACTGAAGGTATGGCACCACAAATTCTTGTTTAGTCTCATGCTTCAAAGTGGCATTTGTAGTTACCATCCAGACTAGAGAAGTAAATAGTGTACACACACTGACACCAGTGGTTGTACCTCCAAATAGCGAGTGTTTGGTGTTTTCCTGTCTGCCAGTTTGACATCCCATTTCTGTGACTGTACTCTTCAAAATGTAGGAACGTTGCGATCGTGAATTAATCAATGCTCTTACAGTCCGATCAACTCCTTCTCCCCGAACTTTGACAACTAGTGTTTGCATTAACACTCCACAATAGTTCGACAAACTAGCTAAAGCCTTATCTTTTCTGGACTTGCGCAGTAGAAGCCATTTTGTCACCTGTTCATTTCGGTCTCTCTATGGCTGAGTCTAGCTGTGGTTGTGGCAACTTATCACACATAACCACAAAATGTCCTCGACCACAAATGATGCACCCAGGCCTATTTCTACATTTCTTCGCTAGATTTCCGACCTTGAGACAAGAGAAACCGCATCTTTTAGTCTCAAGTGCAAGACGACGTTCTTGCAAAGTCATCCTCTGTGCCCTAATAAAGTCTTGAGACTTGTGAATAGACGAGCAAAATACACACCCTGTTGTTTCTCTATTAGATACGGTAACGAGACCTTCCGCTGTAAGAATGTTTTCTTTCAGATTAGTGGTGTAATTCAAGTTATTGTCCTTCTCCTTTATATCTCCCTTGGCAGTTACCGAAGGCAAAACACCAACACCTGGCATAGCCAAAAAAACCTTCTATTACCGTTCTACTTCACATCTAAGAAATTGCATCAAGCTGTATAAACGATTCTTGGAATTCACACTCGGGTCACTGACACCAGCGCCCCCTGGTTCAGCAGCTGAACAACTTGAAGAAGACTGGCCAATGAGTGTGATTGAAGACTTTCTCTCCCAAGTCCTTTGAATATCTTCGGGCAAACATGACTCTACTAGCAGTAAAATCACGGAATTACACTTGTCCGTTGTGGCACCTAAGGTTCCCAGCGCTCCTATATGGCTCTGAAACTCATCATAGAGGGATGATAAACATACCTTATTAGAGCCCACAGCATTCTCTAAGATTAAACTTAACAAGTCCTTAATGTACACTTCTACAAGCAAATCATCCTTCCGGTAGCGTGCTTTGAGACTTGACATTATTTACAATCATTTTCTCGGGTAGCTGGAAAGCTCTCAACTACATGTCTTGCTCTGGATATAGAAATGATGACCTGTATGAGGTACTGGAATTTATCACTAGGGTCAAAAAGAGGGTCCTCGTCAATTTGCTTAAATTGCGACCAGAAAGGAAGCCAGTCTTTTAGATCACCTCCGAACTTCTTCAATTCCAACAAAGGCAGTTTGTATTAACGCTTAACTTGGAGTGACGAGATAGAATTAACTGATACTGCAGTTACTCCTGAGTTCCGATCTTCATTGAATAATTTAGTAACAACAGGCTTAACCTTATAACATTTGAACTTATACTCGTCAGCCGTATTGTCTTCTTTTTCCAACTCGTCATCCCTAACATCCATGTTCTCAATCACATTAGTGAAGATAAGAGTATTCATACCTGTTAATTCATGATACTTCGTTTTTAATAGATCCATATGTGAGCTAATACTTGCCGTACCTTTCTCCAGCATCTGTAGCAACGCGTCGAGCTCATTGTAGATCTTGGTTATTGAACACTGTAATACCGCTCTTGATTCCTTTGTAACTGCTATATTCACTTCCATGCTTGAGATACTACTTATGCAAGTGTTTATATGATTATATAACTGTCTAATGTCCTGTCACGGTCGCCAAATGTTGGGAATAAACTTCAAAAACAATGAAGCACGGGTATAATTCCTCCATCGAACACATGTTTTAACACATGCACATGGAATACATCTTGTGAACAAGAACAACAACAACAAAACACTCAATCCAAAGAAATTCTACACACACACAACTCAGTTGAAAATAATCGATATTATTCAAGTCTTAGGCTTATTCCTTCATTTCCCACTTACAGTATAGCCTACCCCGTGAAAATGTTGGGACTACATATCTACCAAATTCCTTTCTAACACAGCCTGATATGTCAGTAATGGTAGCGTTAGCTTACGAATAAGATGATTTGAGTCCATCCAGGTAATACTGCCACACAGCAAAGTCGGTCTTAAAGTTCACTTCTTTCTTAAAAATTACTCTTGATTGCAATTGTGAGATTGATGTATCAGCTTTGCTGCACCTTGATAATTTCACTTACTGTACTACCATCCTGGAAATATACACATTTTAAGTACTGCGTTTAATTTTTCTGCCTGATATTCAATATTCTTTGGTTGGAATTTATGAACCAGTGATGTTATAATTAGAAAATGCCACCCACAATGTTTCATAAATTTAGGAGAATGGAGCCTCACTCCCCTGCAATGTTTCCTATTCTGATATTTCTTGGGACAGTGTTCCCAAATTTCTTTCGGCAGTGATTGAAATAATTGCGTGATCCTAAAGATTTCCTGTTATTCCTAGTGTTTAGTGTGATCGTGATGATAGTCATGGAATCTCCAGTTTCTAAATATTACGAAATATCAGTTACTCCTACCCTACGAATTTTCCTTCCTCTAAAGCTGTAATTTTTTAGAAGTTACTTTAAAAATCATAAATGATCGAATGTCAGATATTTGTTATCTATAGAGGAAGCAAGTGAGCTGCTCGCATCACATGACATTTGATATTGTGACAACAGTCACGGGATCACCAGCTTTAAGTGGAATCAGAACCACAGGGATGTGATTTTTCACTTCAAGAAGCTCACTTGAATTGGCCGAGATTAGAACTTCGATCACCTTGGTAAGAATCTAGTGAACAACTTTGTCACATCCTTGTAATGTGTTTTGTTTAAACTTGCAACCTCTCTCATCGCTCCGCGCGGAAACTCAGTAACGTGAACTGATGAGAATGATATGTTAGTCACTGAATGGCAGCTCCTGACTGGATGATCATGAAGATGGTAGAGAGAAGAATAACACATCTGCAATTCTGGGCCAGCCGTAAATAAAGTTTGTCCAACTCATGTACAGTGAACCTTGACACTAAATTAGCTGTAGAGCTGTTGCCATTTATGACAGCTGTAAAATGAAACACAACTCTTTCTTTGTTTCTCTTTGTGCCCCATTCACGTTTAAGGAGGTGATCTAAATTATGTGGAAGTGTCACTGACCTTGACAATGGAAAATGAAGGTCAGCCCTTGTTCGCACTAAGGCCACGCACTTTCACTCCTTATTCAATCTCTTTGAAGTGCGCGTGAGCTGCGTATTTACGGCCGACTTTTGCTTCTCTCCGCTCTGCCTCAGTGAAAACTAATCATGAACTGGAAGTTTAATGCTTAGAATAGAGACAGAACTTAGGAGAATTAAAACGGATTTTTTCTCAGGAATGTTTTTCCTTCAATTTAAATTGATTCTCGAGTGGAATATTTTCACTCCTCATGTTTATGTTGTACTATATTCTGCCCATCGGCCAGTTTCATTCACAACCTGAGTGCGCTCATACTTCGAATTATTTCAACTAGAATTGGTATTGGTGGTGGTGGTGGTGGTGGTGGTGGTGGTGGTAGTGATTATTGGTTTGAGGGAAATACAACTGAGCAACTATCCTTTATTAATCACTAATCGGAAGGAAAATGGAAGAAGTCTGATACTTCGAAGTTATCGGCAAAAAAGTGGAGGGGGGGAAGCAACGAAGGGCGTAAAAATAAAATACTTCCTAGGTCTCACAAAACTTAATACCGTCGGGGTTGGAAGAGAACAAGACATTTGCAAGGGTCGTCAAATAGGAAAGATGAAAGAGAGTAACCTGGCACAGGTAAGTAGAAGAAATGCCAGACTCAGCTAGGGGACCCGTGTTCGCCAACACACGCTCCAATGATGAAAGTCCCTGGGTCCCCTTTCAGTAGCATTTTACGACAGGCAGGGGATACCACAGATGTATTCTACCGCTCCCACCCACAGGGAAAAATGCGCATCAGCCTAACAAAAAACTAAGCCATAAGTTTGAAGCACCGTATAAGGCAACTTCTGCCTCAATTACACTTCAAATTACAGTCAACTGACGTTGTTAAGCTGTAAACCCGTTAACTTGAATTTCATCTTGTCGCTCAAATACCTCTTATGACGCAGAAAAATATTTGTACGAAATAACATAGGTTGAGAATATAAATGAGAGAGACTTTGTATCTCCTATTGAAAGCAGTGATTTCTAATGTAATTGACAGTATTTGCAGTAAGTAGAAGTGGATGTAATATTTGAGTAATTTGAGTAATGTTTTATGGAGAGGGTGATCTATTATTATTCATAGGGCCTATATATGTTGTAACTCATTTTCAAAATGTGAGAAAGTGAATGCTATTTGATTTTTTTAAATTAGAAACAACAGCGAAACATGCTGCTGTCGATTATGACGTGAATGATCTATCTACAAACTATGAACAAGAACATTGATTTTTTTATGAAATCCATCTACGAACCAACGATACCGCATTTCTTAGACAAAATAATATAATCTAAAGAAAATCACAGCCTCTGGTTCTCTTCTTTAGATCAAGAGATAAGTTAAACTTTCTTTTATCAATTGAAAGAAAAGATATAAATCGGAAAAAAATTGTTCCAAAGATATTCTTACCAGCAAGTGTCATACTTGGTAGACCTATTTAAATTTGACTTGTTCAGCCATTACTGCATTTGACGTTCTGGCTGAGACGAATGAACAAGATCCCATAAAATAGTAATTGCGTATATTAGTTAGCCTACGTTCTTTTTTACTTTATTGGCTTAATATTTAAAGATGACTAAGTGAAGCGTTTACCATTAATTGAATCGTACAGTTACTCTGTGGATGTTTAAGAGACAGTTCGTTCATTATAAACTGTAGAAGTAACTTTAATCTAATCATTAATATATTGTGTTAGATAGTTTGTGGCATGCTGAAACTAAATTATTCTAGCGTTCTAATCAGTGTCTTCTCAAACTATCAGCAAAATATCGCAACCTTTGGGCCCTAGGATGTACGCAACAATGGTCATTCAGACCTGTCTAAACAAAGAAAGACAAACATTCTGTGATAAGCTACATTTATGCCATTTGAATTCACCGTACGCCATACCATATTGCAACCCGACAAAGATAAAAACAGGAATGATAATAAAACCCCATAAATATAACCAAATGTGGACAAGAAGCAAAATACTTACCATCGAGTAGCAGCAGCATTAACAAAACAAGCGTGGAGGGCACGGAAAATAAGGGAAAGGACTGGATCGAGCTAACTACTTGAGGGGTTGCCAGGTCAATATTGCTAAATGAAAGCAAGATTAATGTTTAAATAACTTGAACTTTACTTAAAATTAGGAAAAATTTAAACAGAATTTAGGAATGAAAACTGTAGAACAAATAATAAATTTGTAAATAATGTCTTTCAATTATAGGTAAAAATAAATTTTTAAAGCAAAATATACCATGAGTGCGCACTCGGATAACAACGTAAAATAATTTTTATGTAGTAATAAATAAGTAAATAGAAGAAAGATAAAAACTGTAATAATTCAACTCATTAAATTAGGAGACAAATGTCTATTTTTAGGATCAATAAAATCGTGAAAACACACTCAGATTACAAGCTACAGTTTGTCTTAGAATAAATGAATGACAAATGTTAAAACGGATCCGTGCATTAAATATTAATTACATAACTGGCCAGCTTTTCTTGGTGAGTAAGAATACTACAATTAATCACAATAAACTGGAATTTGCTTCCGGGGTCAGTACACAAGGATTTCAATCACCCCGAAACACGGAAATACACTCAATATTTAAGGCGACGATAGTACACCAAAAAAAAAAATTCCACACGTAAATAATTGAAAGGACACAAGAGAAAATCGCACGAACCCGAATAAAAATATGTCTCAAATAAACTACAAATTACGAAGGGAAACACTTAAAATTTCACAGACAACAAAACAATACACACGAAGCATACAGCTTCCCAAAACCGAAGCCAACATCCGACTTAAAGAGACAATAGGCAAAGCCCACACAAAATTAGCGTACCGGAGATAAGATAAAAACATGGCACGCAATAATGAAAGAAGAAGGAAAGAAAAACGGACGCGAATAATCTGAGGAGGGCAGAAGTATCATCAAGAAATAGGGAACAAATTCCAGTTTATTATAACCAGAATATTACAATAATTATGTATAGTCTTTTAAATTTAACATTTCTTCCAACCAAAATATTAATAAAGGATTTAAATGCCGGTTACACAATTTTAATTTTAGGAGGCCTTGGAAAACGGTAATGGCCGAATAAGACCGGAAATAAACCATCCCTTTAAGTAATTAAACAATGAGCCATTACGAAAACAATACTAGTACATAACGTCTTTCAAAACGTTATCAACAGTCCATCGGATGCCACAAATATGAACCAAGAAATGTAAAAGGTAATCCATCAACAAAATTAATAATAATAATAACTTTAAGAAACAGAAAAAGGCAGCACAACGATAATCTCAGTTAAATTAAAGTAATGGAATAATAGGTCTCTCACCCGCGCATATACCATGTTCCAGAATTACTTCATAAGAATAATTTGGATATAGAACATTACCAAAATCACGTTAAGTTACATTTTAATATTTAGCAGATACAATTTATATCATTAAAATGTCCGATGAAGAAGAAAGTCCAGCTTAATTTAATGCATAAACGGTGGTCACCAGGTCCATAAACTATAGGCCTAATTTCAATTACAGTAGGGGAGTAGAGACGAAGTAATATTAACAGCGTTGCCAAAACATTTCTTCTAATATAATAGTTGTCGCAGATAGCTTGATACACACGTTCTTTTCCAAATAATCCGGCAGCAGAACAGTTTCGAAACAATTAAGTAGATACTTGTACTTACATTTTTGGGTGTCCAATTTAATATACTGTAATCCAATAGCTTACATTCTAGCTCATTTTGAAATGAAGAACCCTCCTTCAGATAGTTCGGTCACACTAATATTTAAAAAAAACAGTAAATATGAAACACACAACATTATTTCGCTATAATTCAGGCAATGCCTTAATTAACGAGGCTATTAGCCTGGTTTATCAAACTCCACTCCAACAACTTTCAATCGCATTTTGTACACAACTTCTCCAAACGCGTCCATCTTGGCGAGCTGCCGGGAACAGACCCTGGCGTGCAGTGCAGTGACGCTGCGGCTCGCTCAGTTGAACATCGACACTGCGCACACTCAAGTCAAAGTTTGCTATTGAGCCAATCAGAATTTCGAAGCAACCGACGTAACAATGGCAAGAAAATACATTTTAAATCGCCACAGTTTCAGGCACATAATTTAACGGCAATGCAAACAATGGCCGAGAATTGCAGATAAAAGCCCCCATACACAAATGTATATGTCCAACAATGAGGGTATCGTAAATTATTGTCTCAGTTCTCCCCTCCGTAAGCCAAAACACGGGGAGGCGAAGTGTCAAGGTGTTGGGATACAAAATTATATGATACAATTTCAATGCCCAAAATAAATCTTCACACGTTGATACAGAGATGATAGTCCAACGTATTAGGTACAGTAACATGGAAAGGTCTTACTTGGTTGAGGGATAGCAGAACTTCACCAAATACCAGCAGATAAACACGTTGAGTGTGACCGAAGAGATACAACGGGGCCAGCGTCACATCACACACCACACAAGTTGACAGTACACAACATAGTCTAATCACACCAGCACATGGCGTAGTAAGCAACCACAGGTATTTCATACACTAGTTCTCCGTTCAGCAGATGCATGGGTGCTCGCGCGCGCAAATAACTGGAACACCACACACAGGAGCAGAAGCGAGGGACCAAGTGCATATTTACAGACCACAATGAACCAAAATGGTTCAACCACACATGTTAGAGCAGACAAAATTTTTCCAACTAGGTTTCCAGGACACCTTGTAATATTTCATTATGCTTCGAGGAGTTACACAAGTTCCACATGTCCAAATTTACCAGCGATAATAGTTCAAATTTTGCACCCGAGTTAAACATATAAGTAACCGTTAACATCATTACACCAGACCATTAGTTTGTATTGGCATTAGAGAAATTACCAAAATAATTTTATCATTTTACATTCTTTTGTTGGCTAGTAAGCAAAGATACACCAGTTTTTTGAATTACCAATTTATGAGTTATAGTATTACCCATCCAACCTTTGAATAAGATTTACATATTAAGAAAAAGGAGAAAATAACTGAAATATCCCAAGACTTCAACATACTATTATCAAGACCAATCACAAGAGATCAGAAAAATAATTTTGAATATTCAAGGTGGCTCATGGAATCCAGTGGCAAGTTACAGTGGTTTTAGTCCCAGCAAGTTAAGTAAAATTCAATAGACTCAACAATATGATAGGTCGAAGACCATTATAGTTTACACATTCCTTTTACATGAAATACTAGCATACTTCCACACATTACATAATTCTAGAGGACAGTACATATACCAGAAGGATCCTTAAGGCCAAGAACAGGAAAGATAAATGACCAGGGTGTACAGGGAGGTAACAGAGCAAAAAGATATTACTAAGGAGGCAGTAGAGCACATACTGACAAACCATCTATAGAAATCAGGTAGCCCAGAACATGAAGATTAGGAAAACAGGAGACGCAGAGGCAGAAACGTTCACAATAAACACAATCATCCGTAACCGTAACGCAGCAATCACACAGATAATCGACCCAGAATAAGGAGCAAGCAATGGCAATAACTGGAGACTTAACCGGTATAATAATAGATGGTGGGGAGATCTCAAAGTGTGTCTGCAAGAGATCACCATGCAACCTTTACCAAGGTCAACAACTACATGACAGCCAACAATTACAGTCAGGACGACAGAGAACAACTGAACAAACATGAAAATGACATTACATCAAGCAGAACCAGCTCAACGCAGCATAACAAGGGCCAAAATTCAGGGAAAGTTACCTCTCCATATAAATAATCTTTAAATATACTGAGCACAGGTGTATTATCACAACCATCAAGTGTTCAGAAGAACCTCTGGATAACCCAGGACTAATAATATGGTGGCAAAACAACAGTCCACCCTGTGTGATTAGGCCAATCACCACAGACACCCTACCAGCCAGTCGGAATACACGGGATATAATAAAACATAAACGATGAAGAAGTGATAGGTTACACGATGACAAGGCGCATAAGCTGATGGAGAAGAACCTTCAGTCAATCAGTTGGGTCCCATACCCCAATGACGGACAAGGAATTTTAGTGACAGTTCCGGATTCACCCCAAATGATCCCATACTCATTGGAATAGAACCCAGAACAGTCAGATGACAACCAGGCAACAATATAGAGTTGCGAAAACATGCAGGGTAGACCCAGAAGCAAATGAATTACAAGGGGTTACCTTACTAAACCAGATGAGGAACTACGGAAGGCACGAGCTAAGAAATACCTTATGTAAATAAGATAAATCGGAAGACATTACACAGACACAACCACCAGGTGCAAGGAAAATTTCTCGTACAAAATTTTTTTACAATAACAGCAGATCACATACAGCATCAGATACACGGACACAATCAAAAGAGACATAAGCTCTCATACCACTAGACATCAAACGAAGACAAGATCAGGACAGCGTACATTCACGAAATGACAACATTTACCAAATACACTCCCATAACCCACAGAAAATGAACAGGAAGGAAGATTTAACACAGAAGGTTAATTCCAGGACAGATTCCGCAATAATTAGATAAAGAACGCCACCAGTAACAACACAACAATTGCGAAACTCATAACCAAAACCCCAACATGAAGACACAGTAAAAACGAGGGGTCGTTTGAGCGATAAGCCAGCTGTAAGCCACAACCGCCATGAAGTACCAGTAACAACACACAGGTAAAACGACAACAGACAAGGGCAACTAAGAATCGACACATGCAGCAACCAACCAGAACTAGCAATGAAAAATCAGGAAGAATGAAAATTCACTCAAGCACATGGCCAAAACTGATATAATTAACCAGCATCAGAAGATCACACACATGCGTGACACTAGTCACACATAATGAGCAGCAGAGAATGAAAGCCAAAGCAAGAGTTTAGTACACAGACACCTGACAGAAAATATGCAAGGGGAAGAAGCCAATACACAACGACTACAATTAACCAGGTCAAATAAACCACAGATTCACAAATAAATTAAGACCACACCTCATTACAACAAGACCACATGAGTGAAGTACATGCACACAGCAGAAGAAGGTGAATAAAAGGAGATGAGTAGTACCAAGAGGACAAGACATGAATAACATCAGGTACAGAAATTAATCACTGCACAAGAGAACTGACAGAGCTACCTGACATGAACACATCAAATTAAAAAGATAATACCATCTCAGATGAACCATACAGACGTAGCCTATCACCGTTCAATCAGGAAAAGCTTTTCAGAGTATATGACAATAAGAAGACTGCCCAAGGTTACACAAATAGCATTAAACACAACAGTTCTAAGTGAGATTCCCATCAATACACCATAATCACATGACATAATCATCCACGAGTTCAATACAGACCTACAACAACACCATATCAAGAACAGGAATATGCGCAAGACCACATAAGGTAAAATAGGAAGAAATCCCACAGCACATGACCCAGATACGAACCAATATAGGCCTACATAAGCAAGAATCACCAACACATGAGAACTCACCACATTAAATAAACTCAGAATAATAACACATAACACATAGTAACCTGGACAAGGCAGAACAGTAAAAATAAAGGTGGAAGGAGAGAGTCACCATGGGTCAAGATTGTAAATCAATTTCACATGTTCAGGCCAAACAGCGAGGTGGGTACACAGTCACTGCAAGAGAAAATGCAATTACAACACACATTGTAATACTCCATCTGGACCAGGAATGAAGCTGGGATAAAAACATAACTTAGAGATTAAACCAGGGTTACAACGCCACTTCCAACAACCCAACACAAATTAATCCAAGTAAATCCCACCAAGGATAGGCACAGCAATTCCAGCTAGACCTATAGTATACCAAGAAGCTGCAGATAACAACGTCAAAGAACATCATATCATTAAGGTAAAATGTGGAAGAAACTTTCAATTATTTAAATCAGAAGCAGATTAAGTAAATACTTCAAATTAATTATTAATAAAAGTGAGAATGGTCTTCAACTTACCCCTACATGGCAGGTATAGAATAAGCAGACCCCAAAACCAACAGGATTCCATGACCACGGAACATGGTAAATAAAACAAGCAGCAAGTGCACAAATACAGAGCCACGCCATACTCCAAGTACAAGAGGGCAGCAACAAGCAAGTCTCGGTCAAACATGAAACATACATAGGAAGGAATTACTTTGGTCCATTTCAGTTTTACAATTTTTAAGTTTAAAAGGTTGGTCACTTTTAGCAGCCAGCAACACTGACCTGGGCAACTTATCAAGTTGTTAGAACAACAACAACAACAACCACGCTCTGCCACCACAACACTACTGCAACCCGACAAAGATAAAAACAGGAATGATAATAAAACCCCATAAATATAACCAAATGTGGACAAGAAGCAAAATACTTACCATCGAGTAGCAGCAGCATTAACAAAACAAGCGTGGAGGGCACGGAAAATAAGGGAAAGGACTGGATCGAGCTAACTACTTGAGGGGTTGCCAGGTCAATATTGCTAAATGAAAGCAAGATTAATGTTTAAATAACTTGAACTTTACTTAAAATTAGGAAAAATTTAAACAGAATTTAGGAATGAAAACTGTAGAACAAATAATAAATTTGTAAATAATGTCTTTCAATTATAGGTAAAAATAAATTTTTAAAGCAAAATATACCATGAGTGCGCACTCGGATAACAACGTAAAATAATTTTTATGTAGTAATAAATAAGTAAATAGAAGAAAGATAAAAACTGTAATAATTCAACTCATTAAATTAGGAGACAAATGTCTATTTTTAGGATCAATAAAATCGTGAAAACACACTCAGATTACAAGCTACAGTTTGTCTTAGAATAAATGAATGACAAATGTTAAAACGGATCCGTGCATTAAATATTAATTACATAACTGGCCAGCTTTTCTTGGTGAGTAAGAATACTACAATTAATCACAATAAACTGGAATTTGCTTCCGGGGTCAGTACACAAGGATTTCAATCACCCCGAAACACGGAAATACACTCAATATTTAAGGCGACGATAGTACACCAAAAAAAAATTCCACACGTAAATAATTGAAAGGACACAAGAGAAAATCGCACGAACCCGAATAAAAATATGTCTCAAATAAACTACAAATTACGAAGGGAAACACTTAAAATTTCACAGACAACAAAACAATACACACGAAGCATACAGCTTCCCAAAACCGAAGCCAACATCCGACTTAAAGAGACAATAGGCAAAGCCCACACAAAATTAGCGTACCGGAGATAAGATAAAAACATGGCACGCAATAATGAAAGAAGAAGGAAAGAAAAACGGACGCGAATAATCTGAGGAGGGCAGAAGTATCATCAAGAAATAGGGAACAAATTCCAGTTTATTATAACCAGAATATTACAATAATTATGTATAGTCTTTTAAATTTAACATTTCTTCCAACCAAAATATTAATAAAGGATTTAAATGCCGGTTACACAATTTTAATTTTAGGAGGCCTTGGAAAACGGTAATGGCCGAATAAGACCGGAAATAAACCATCCCTTTAAGTAATTAAACAATGAGCCATTACGAAAACAATACTAGTACATAACGTCTTTCAAAACGTTATCAACAGTCCATCGGATGCCACAAATATGAACCAAGAAATGTAAAAGGTAATCCATCAACAAAATTAATAATAATAATAACTTTAAGAAACAGAAAAAGGCAGCACAACGATAATCTCAGTTAAATTAAAGTAATGGAATAATAGGTCTCTCACCCGCGCATATACCATGTTCCAGAATTACTTCATAAGAATAATTTGGATATAGAACATTACCAAAATCACGTTAAGTTACATTTTAATATTTAGCAGATACAATTTATATCATTAAAATGTCCGATGAAGAAGAAAGTCCAGCTTAATTTAATGCATAAACGGTGGTCACCAGGTCCATAAACTATAGGCCTAATTTCAATTACAGTAGGGGAGTAGAGACGAAGTAATATTAACAGCGTTGCCAAAACATTTCTTCTAATATAATAGTTGTCGCAGATAGCTTGATACACACGTTCTTTTCCAAATAATCCGGCAGCAGAACAGTTTCGAAACAATTAAGTAGATACTTGTACTTACATTTTTGGGTGTCCAATTTAATATACTGTAATCCAATAGCTTACATTCTAGCTCATTTTGAAATGAAGAACCCTCCTTCAGATAGTTCGGTCACACTAATATTAAAAAAAAACAGTAAATATGAAACACACAACATTATTTCGCTATAATTCAGGCAATGCCTTAATTAACGAGGCTATTAGCCTGGTTTATCAAACTCCACTCCAACAACTTTCAATCGCATTTTGTACACAACTTCTCCAAACGCGTCCATCTTGGCGAGCTGCCGGGAACAGACCCTGGCGTGCAGTGCAGTGACGCTGCGGCTCGCTCAGTTGAACATCGACACTGCGCACACTCAAGTCAAAGTTTGCTATTGAGCCAATCAGAATTTCGAAGCAACCGACGTAACAATGGCAAGAAAATACATTTTAAATCGCCACAGTTTCAGGCACATAATTTAACGGCAATGCAAACAATGGCCGAGAATTGCAGATAAAAGCCCCCATACACAAATGTATATGTCCAACAATGAGGGTATCGTAAATTATTGTCTCACATATCATCGCGAAAAAGTAGTTCTTTGACAGGAAAACGCAAAACATGTGGTGAAAATGAAAACCTACAACCTGTTTTCCAGTCATTGACCGGGTCAGGGATGGAATGAATGAAGCAGATATAGGCTATTAGTACGATGGGGTCGCCACTCCCAAAGTGATTTATTAATGACTGATAGATGCTATGAAATGAGAATGGAGAGTGTTGCTGGAATGAAAGATGACAGGGAAAACCGGAGTACCCGGAGAAAAACCTGTCCCGCCTCCGCTTTGTCCAGCACAAATCTCACATGGAACGACCGGGATTTGAACAAAACACGTGGTATGTAGCCAAATATCACATTTTCATGTTAATAATATAAGCTGTTTGATGACAAAAAAAAATTTTCTACTCTCCCATAGAATTACGTTTATATCGCTTAAGATAAACCGGCTTTCTAGGGACTATATCTCAAGAGGAAGCCTAACAGGAATTGAGGAAAGACTTCTTAGCGGAGGAAACACGATTAATAATTAAGGCAACAAGAATTGACGATACTTAGAGAAGGTGAAGGGCTCACAATATCAATTTTTTAAAAAGAGAACAGACGAAAATACGTATACACTCAGTTTGACAGACTTCACCAGTACAACTGTACAGATAAAGATACACCATATTTACAAGGATGCAGTATTCAGCGTAGGGACCTATAGCTCTGGATTCAGATTAAGGTAAAATATGGATTGAACAAAGTGTGTTTTATTGAAGAAAAATATTTTCCTTAGAAAACACTTTTCCTTATAACAAATAGGAATTTACACGATAACAACCACAATGTCCGTCTCTGTGGTGTAATGGTTAGTGTGATTAGCTGCCACCCCCGGAGGCCCGAGTTCGATTCCCGGCTCTGCCACGAAATTTGAAAAGTGGTACGAGGGCTGGAACGAGGTCCACTCAGCCTCGGAAGGTCAGCTGAGTAGAGATGGGTTCGATTCCCACCTCAGCCATCCTGGAAGTGGTTTTCCGTGGTTTCCCACTTCCCCTCCAGCCAAATGCCGGGACGGTACCTAAATTAAGGCCACGGCCGCTTCCCTCCCTCTTGTCTATCCCTTAAAATCTTCCCATCCCCCCACTAGGCCCCTGTTCAGCATAGCAGGTGAGACCGCCTGGGTGAGGTACTGGTCATCCTCCCCAGTTGTAGCCCCGACCCAGAGTCTGAAGCTCCAGGACACTGCAATTGAGGCGGTTGAGGTGTGATCCCTCGCTGAGTCCGAGGGAAAAACCTACCCTGGAGGGTAAACAGATAAAGAAGAAAAACAACAACAATGGCGTGTGGTCTCCGGAGAGGCCTGGTCCAGGTCTTTCGAGTCGACACCATATAGGCGACCTGCGCGCCCCTGAGCATGGGGCTCTACCTAAGATGAAATGTAATGCTGGAAACGACACAAACACCCAGCCCCCGAGCCATAGGAATTAAGTAATGGAAGTTAAAATCCCCGGACCAACCAAGAATCAAACACGTAACCCCTTGGACCAAAGGCCAGCAAGCTAACCATTTAGCCATGGAGCCGGACTGTACACAGTAGCCTATATAATGTTTTACTAAACTTTGAGTGACTCGTATGTCATTCATTAAGTTGTAGTGGGTGTGCTTCGTGAGCGTGTATTGCTGGTGATTCGATTTCTGTAGTCAGCATATTTTAGATGCCTGAAACTTTTGTGTTACGATTCTATCTTTTCAATTTATCACTGTACAGATAAACAAAGCTGTGGAGAATATAATATACTGCATACTATTCGAGATTTTGTGTAGAGTGCTACTTTATTTAGGGGCTGCCTGGCCGAGACGGTAAAGGCGTGCTCGGTTCACCCGGAAGGAAGTGGGTTCGGTTCCCTGTCAGGAAGACATAAAATTTAAGAAATTTAAGGGATTTTCACTTCTGGAGGTACACATGGCCCTGAGGTTCACTGAGCCTACACAAAAAATGATTATCAGATTAATTCCTGGAGGCAAAGGCGGCCGGGCGTAGAGCTAACCACTCTACCCCATCAAGTGCCGAGGTTGCGGATAGTGGAAGCCTTTACCTTCCACCCCTCCAGGGGCCTTCATGGCCTGTATGGAGATGTCTTCGTCTTTGCTTCTTTATCTGCTGTATCGTGATATATTCAGACTTCGTTCTTGGTCATAAGCAGCGCGTCTCATTCGATTTGTTAGCATATCGGATGGGTATATGTCGAGAGAGAAGACTAACAAATGATTTATCGGAAGAGGGGTAACAGCCTTTCGAAACTTGCAAGGGTGGCAGTCTATATGATTGACTGATATGGCCTTGTAATAATACTCAACATGGCTTAGCTGTGTTGCTACTGCTACACAACTGAAAGCAATGGGAAACTACAGCCGTAACTAACTCCCAAGGACATGCAGCCCTCTCTATATGAATTATGTACTGATGAAGGCCCCCTCCCAGGTAAAATATTCCGGAGGTAAACTAGTCCCCCATTCGCATCTCCGGATGGGGACTACACGAAAGGGGGTAATCATTAGAAAGATGGATACTGACAATCTACAAGTCAGAGCGTGGAATTTCAGAAGTTTGAATCGCTGTAGTAGGTTAGAGAATCTGAAAAGGGGGATAGAATTTAGATGTAGTTGGTATATGTGAAGTACTGTACCCTACAGGGCACATTACTACTGCAGAATGATACCTACCTGCTCTTCTTGTTCTTGCATACGGGCTCCAGCTCAGCTACCATCGGCAGAAAAGGGTCGTTGATTTTGGGTTCATATGACGAGAGGATCATGGGGAACTCTATACTACATTAAACTACTAAATGAGGAACACTTTCGCTATGATCAGAGTTTTGAGCATAAGTTTGTATTCATAACACAAGTTAATTACAAGGATTGCACCTGTAGTGCCGAAATACGTGCGCCGAAGGCTCACCTCTACAACTTAAAATGACAACAAGCAAATACTGACTGGATGATGACGTTATGCTGAGATTTATCGATCCGTGAACCAAGGAAAGGAAAACCGGATGTGTTCTTGGAAACTACATCCCTATGTCTGCGACATAAAATGATATAATGGTAGAACCAGGATACCTGCAGAGATTTCCACTATTAAGAAAGTTCCTCCCGTACAGGGATATTTACATACACAAAAATTAGCAGCACAATAGGTAAATAAAAATAAACTAAGATAACCTACTCTAGCGCCCTCAACATTATATTTACATGGACGTGAACCCACGTCCACCAGGCAGAAACATGTGCCAACAGGGCAATCATACTAGTGGTATAGTGCCAAGATCACATTAGTAGACTACCCAACTCTAATAATATGAATCAAACAAGAAAGGAAATACAAGGTAAAATGGATAAAATAAAGTGACGCATGGTTTGGCAAAATACTCCCTGCCAAAGGAGAATGACCGACCTCCAAAGCACTTTAAAAATGGCCGAGCACACCCCAATACAGAGCAGGCGAGCGTTGACCTGAAGTCAGGTCTGGAGCCCCCTTCCACACACAAAAAAAACGTAAACAAACTCCCGCTAGACGTCTTACCCTGCATTCTTTCACAAAGGGACCTTCAAGCTTCTACACATACCATCCAATGGCATAAAATAAGTGAGGAAAAAACACATCTCACATCACGCTCCTGACTTCAATTAACCACCCACACGGGTCGCAGTCGAATCACATGAAGTGTTCTATCATTCAATCATATCAAACCATCACCGCCCATATGCGGCGTGACAGCAGTAATCTCGGGAGTCAGAGGTTCAAACCCCACATTTGGCAGGGTAGCACAGAGTCAAATAGCGTTAAAACCTGCACCTCCGCTATAGTTTACGCCCGTCTAACACACGTAAGTAGAGCCCCTTTTAAATAGATGTCATTAGCCTGCATACCTTACACAGCGCATGTATATCTGCCCTTCCCCTAGAGTATACTGGGAATTACCTATATTGCCAAATCCAATAAGTAACATGTATTTCACGATCGACCCCAAGGAAAATTATCCGGACAATAGTACGCAAACATATATGTATCACAAGGCATATTACGTCTTGCCGCAATAACAAATATTACCTCATCGTCCGCTTTATATAAAGATACAAGAAAACAAATCTAACTACTCTTACCCGTAGATATCAAACAATCTTACTATGCAGCCTGATGGGCCACCATCAAATCCTATATGAATATTTACACGTTTAATTCTAGTATCTCTGCGTGATACCTTAACTCTACCATACACCTAATAATTCATTGATTCACTTATCTTAATTAGTCTCCTCGTCTCTCCCTCCGGGTATGGCTAGCATGATTTAGCACATCATGATGGATGTCTCATCCAGGTTCGATCCTTGGAGTCCATTCTTCCTGTCCCACTGGTCCATAGTGCCGCCTTCTTCTTGAGGGATGCCTCGTTCAAGGTGACGTCTTTGCAGCCACGTTCTGAAGTTCTAGCCGCTCACTCCCCTCGGAATACTTCGACTTCTTACTATAATGAGAGATTCACTTTAACCACTACGCCACATTCTGGACATTTACTTAGGTTGAGCTAGCACACAGCGCTAACACCTTGCAATGCACACTCCTCGTCCTCCCTTCACATATAACTGCGTATTCGCTAACTTGTGTACTGTACCACAAACTATTTTCTGCTCTAGAAACTATCTACTCAGTTCTTGTTTTTTACACCTGCTTAATTTGGATTCAACATTCTATCAGAGAATAAATATAGACCTCCACAGTCTATTGTCCACACTTCCTCGGCACCTCGGGAGCTTCGCCCCTACCGCTATTTAGTCGAGTCTGCAAGTACAGCTTTCTATGGTTACTGATAGCATTAAGCACACGCGATCTCATTGATAAGTATCTGAATATAGCGCCACTTACAGGTCCACACCTGTCTCCGTACGTCTCCTATCCACTGGATCAAAGTTATCGCACTGTAATACTTAATCGCACTGTACTAATTATACACTGTCTTTGTTCTGAACAAAGGGTTTCTGGAGCAATCTAGGCAGACGTGCGACGCGTGCCGGCAGCAATATGATAGTCAACTGGCAGATCTCCCCCCATATCACACAGCTTTTATATGAGGACGCACACCTAAGGACGCCAGGGGAAGTCCCGAGAAACAACTTGAGTCTGGAATGTGGCCACTACAGAGCTTCCCACGGTGGTTCTGCGTGGAACATACTTATTGATCTAATCCTATGTTAATAATCTTAGAGGTATCTACCGTTTCGTAGAATTCTAGTAACCATTTCCATCTTTTTATTTTCTTGAAAAACCTTCAATTACGGGAATTACGTCTCAGTTTCCGTAATGTGGTGGGCCTGTCTGCTCCCGCTAAAATCTCTGTTAAGATGGCAGGTCTCTCCCTCCGACAAAATCCCATCTCTCTTCTCTCTTCCTCATATGTTCTTTCTTCGTCACACCTGACGCCGCCTTGCCTCGGGAAATCACCTTCTCGATTCCCGCGCTCTGTATAGCATCACGCCCTCACAACGGCGCCCTACTGAAAAAATTATTACTGCGTTAAATATCCATGCTTGCGGTCAGATATAATGGTACATTTGCCTCCCTACACACTAAAGAAAAATATGAATAAATTCTTATTTTTTTGTATTTTTCTTTGCGTCTGATATTTAACGCTCGCGTGGCATTTTCTTTCATTCCGAGCCATCCGGCGGTTCTTCCGGAACTTGCTCCAGTAGTTCCTCACGCTCCTTCCTCATTCCGTAGTAGGCATCCAACAAGGCCAAGAATTTTCTATGATTCCCCGAACATTCCTTGCATTCCACAGCAGCCCTTCCTGTTATTGCGCTGCTCTGCGGTGAAACATTTTCTATCTTTCCTACGTTTAGGGATACTTCATTCGGATGGTGGTCAGGGGTTTCATTTTCATCGTCGTGTGTCTCCGGTACTTCGTCTGCGCATACCACGTCGTCTTCTTCTTCTTCTTCTTCATCATCATCTTCTACCACATCGTCCTCTTCTCCCTCCATCTCTTCATTCTCGATGCTGTCCTCGATTGGCATTTGTCCTCTGGGAACATAAATTTTAATATTGGCTGCATTGAATACCTTCTCAGTCCTACCGTCCAAGCTTCGTACCCTGTATGCATTGTTATCGTAACATTGAATTATACGATAAGGTCCCACATATACTTCGGCAAACTTGTGATAAAATCTAGCTGACGGTTGACTGGGAGCAGGGCGACGAATGAGCACTAATTCATTCACTCGCAATGGGCGGTGGAAATTTTCTCTCTCTGTTTCGTCCTCTAAGTGGGCTACCATAATCTCACACTTCTGAAAGATCCCTTTATAATCCTCGCATTCGAACGCTGGCCTGTCCTCATATTCACTCATGTTCCCGTCTTCTGCTGCAGTTAGCCAGATTCTTTCCTCCTGGTGATAATCCTCATTCTGATTCATCTTAACTTCTTCGGGTATCGGACTTAAGTGTAATCTAATAACATTGTTACCCATGTCAATATTTGCCTGATGTTCACGAAGAAAATCTGCTCCTAAGATCACGTTATACTCCATTTTCGTGAGCACTACGCACGGGTGAGATATGACTGATCTGCCTATTTCAATGTCCACTAAGACTTGCTCCTTGCATACAGTTGTCTTATCTGGTACGATCCCTCTGACTTTCAGCTTAGCGATAGGAATGGAAGGAACTCGTGTTCTAGTCTTTATCTCTGACAGCAATGCTTGAGAAATAACGCTGATTGACGCGCCTGTGTCTACGAGGATACGTGTCTTTAAACCATGTATACGTGCATATATTATTGGTAATTCTTTAACCGTCTTGACATCAATTTTAATGTGGTCGTCTAATAAGTCCTCAGGCCTTATTACCCAACTGTCTACTGTCACCGTCATCCATCCTCCTTCGCTGTCCTCCCCTTCAGGGTTTAGGCTATCTCCATTTGTGGACCTTGTAGTTTTTTTTAGCTCCCTCACTCCCCCTGCTATACTCAGGCGCGTGAGGGTTCAAGTTACACCCTCGGTTTTCGTTAATGTGTTGCTGCATTTCAAGACTCTGCGCACCGCACTGTATCGGACTCGCCTGCTGAATGGCATTCCTCCAGTTCTCTGAATTGTTACGTTCTTACTCTAGCTTGTTCACATACTGCCTATGTTCTCTCTCACGTTCCGACTCACAAGGTCTGTAATCATTTCTGTACTGTTGGTAGTCCCGCCTTCGATTCTGGTTCCAGTCAGAGTAAGGTTTTCTCGCCACGTTCCTTCCCTCGTACCGTGGACGATATTGTCTATCTGGCGGTCCGGGGTTATGACCTGTCGGCGAATCGTCTCTCCTTTCTTTGTAATTTCTATATCTTTGCTGATTATTCCTATACCAGGGTCTTCCATTCGATCCCCTTTGTTGCCTGTTTTGTCCTTCCTCTGTCATCCCTCTTGATGTCTGGGTACCCGAGTCCTGAATTTCTTGCCGGCTATTTCTTCCGTGTGCGTGTTCTTCTGACATCACCTCCAGCGTGTTTATCGCTTCAGTATGCCGAATACGAGGCTGATTCTGTACCGAAGTTTGATCTAATTGCCTTAAAATCGTTTCAGCCTCACTAGCTGTATCGACGTTGGCGGCGATCAAGATTCTTTGCACCTCGACCGGTAGCTGTTTCATGATGGTCGTAATAACTTCTTTCTCTGGAGGTGGGTGGTCTAGTTCCCGCATTTTAATTAGCTGTGAAATGAAAAAATCATTAAAGCGCGTGGGCAGCGTGCTGGCATATCGTCTAGCATATAACTCCAGTCTTAAATTCTGTTGGACCGAGAGGCTCCAGTATCTCCTGAGAAAGGCTTCCTTAAAGTCCTCATAGGACTGGAAGGTGTTCTTGAAAGCAGTCATCCACTGAGACACAGTCCCTCCTAAAAACCTCTCTACTGTTCTAAGTCTTTTCTCTTTAGGTATCCGACAATCTTCCATATACTCTTCCATCTCCCTGAGAAATGAACGTGGAGTGCATTCGCCATTAGCTAAGAACTTCTTAGGTTTGTCCTCGTTTGACCTCACTATATTATACACGGGAATGATATTGCCATTCTCCGGCATTGAACTCGGTCTCATTGGCTTCTGTATATTCAAAGATTCGTTAACCGCCGCTGTCTCACTTAAGGGATTGCCCTCTACCTTAATCTCTACCGGCACCTTTATTTCGTTTGATGACATCAGCACTCCTTCTCCTTTTCCTCCCTGATACTCATAAGAAGTTTTCCTTTCTAGTTGCTGCTTCATTTGTCCTACTTGAAGTTCTAAACCTGACATTCGGGCAGTCACTTTCGTCTCGGTTTGTTCTACTTGAGCTTCAAGACTAATCATTTTTGCCTTCGTCTTTTCTTCAATTCGTTCCATCCTGTCAGCTACCTTCTCATTTACTGCTCCTATCCTAGAATCCATCTTCTTTTCCAACAATACCAGGCCAGAGCTAGTTTCATCTATCTCCCTCTTTATCTCCTCTATGTCCACAGTGTATGCTTTTAACTTCTTATCCACCAGAACTTCATTATTAAGAGTCCTTTCCTCTAGCGTCCCCACTACTTCTTTCAACGTAGCTATTTGTTCCCCTGTTACGTTTTCCATGTTTGACACCTGCCTCCTCAATTCCTCTGTGGTTTCCAGGCAGCAAATGCGCACGCTTTCTATTTTCTCATCTAACTCCCCGAGCCGCGTCTGCGTCTGCTGATTGTCCGCCATTAACCGGTCTAATTTAGCATTCGTGTGTTCTTCTAAAGCCGTTAATTGTTCTTTCGTACGAGTTTCTAGTCCTATTAACTGCTCCTCAGTTTTATTTATCTGTTTTTCACTTACGTCAGTAACCTGTGATTTTATCGCAGCTACCTGAGTCTCTAACTCGACTTTTTGCTCCTCAATTTTACTCATCTGTTTTTCACTCACATCATTAACCTGTGATTTTACGGCAGCTATCTGCGTCTCTAACTCGACCTTTTGCTCCTCAATTTTACTCATCTGTTTTTCACTTACATCATTAACCTGTGATTTTACGGCAGCTATCTCCACCTTCTGCTCTTCCCTGACTTCAGCAATCTGCGCTTTGACTTGTCCTAACTCCTCCATCAATAACTCCCGAAAACTTTCAAATGTCAGCGACATTTCTATTACAATGAGAATACGCCAACCCTTCAAGAGAGACTTAGAGGTCTTACCCGCACACCGTCATCACCCTATGTTTCATTAAATTTCTACCTATACGCTTATGCTCTGTCTGATCATGTATGACCACAAATGTCAGAAATTTTGACAAAAAGAAATTGACATAACCCGTTATAGTTTAAAATCTAAATAACAGTGTGTTGCATAACAATGGTTAATTACCATATCACAATCCTGAAAAAAAATCATCCTCACCATGATTACGAAATATAAGACAGAATATCGACACCAAGACATGTACAATATTCACTGTTAAAAATAACGCACTAAAATTTGAACAGATTCAATGCCAAACTACTGGCTTCTCTGTTTCCGTTCCTCATTTATCAAAGAACGTTCCTAACTAATAATCCACCTTCATTCAGACACGTTTTTTGTATCCTATCTTGGATATTCATAGCGTCTGCATCTATACTCTCGTCATACACAATTAAAGGCAGATTACTACATTATGGTGGATATTATTATCCTTCCCCCATGGACACTCTCGCCACACGCCTTTGGGGCCATTTTATATGTACCCTACAGGGCACATTACTACTGCAGGATGATACCTACCTGCTCTTCTTGTTCTTGCATACGGGCTCCAGCTCAGCTACCATCGGCAGAAAAGGGTCGTTGATTTTGGGTTCATATGACGAGAGGATCATGGGGAACTCTATACTACATTAAACTACTAAATGAGGAACACTTTCGCTATGATCAGAGTTTTGAGCATAAGTTTGTATTCATAACACAAGTTAATTACAAGGATTGCACCTGTAGTGCCGAAATACGTGCGCCGAAGGCTCACCTCTACAACTTAAAATGACAACAAGCAAATACTGACTGGATGATGACGTTATGCTGAGATTTATCGATCCGTGAACCAAGGAAAGGAAAACCGGATGTGTTCTTGGAAACTACATCCCTATGTCTGCGACATAAAATGATATAATGGTAGAACCAGGATACTTGCAGAGATTTCCACTATTAAGAAAGTTCCTCCCGTACAGGGATATTTACATACACAAAAATTAGCAGCACAATAGGTAAATAAAAATAAACTAAGATAACCTACTCTAGCGCCCTCAACATTATATTTACATGGACGTGAACCCACGTCCACCAGGCAGAAACATGTGCCAACAGGGCAATCATACTAGTGGTATAGTGCCAAGATCACATTAGTAGACTACCCAACTCTAATAATATGAATCAAACAAGAAAGGAAATACAAGGTAAAATGGATAAAATAAAGTGACGCATGGTTTGGCAAAATACTCCCTGCCAAAGGAGAATGACCGACCTCCAAAGCACTTTAAAAATGGCCGAGCACACCCCAATACAGAGCAGGCGAGCGTTGACCTGAAGTCAGGTCTGGAGCCCCCTTCCACACACAAAAAAAACGTAAACAAACTCCCGCTAGACGTCTTACCCTGCATTCTTTCACAAAGGGACCTTCAAGCTTCTACACATACCATCCAATGGCATAAAATAAGTGAGGAAAAAACACATCTCACATCACGCTCCTGACTTCAATTAACCACCCACACGGGTCGCAGTCGAATCACATGAAGTGTTCTATCATTCAATCATATCAAACCATCACCGCCCATATGCGGCGTGACAGCAGTAATCTCGGGAGTCAGAGGTTCAAACCCCACATTTGGCAGGGTAGCACAGAGTCAAATAGCGTTAAAACCTGCACCTCCGCTATAGTTTACGCCCGTCTAACACACGTAAGTAGAGCCCCTTTTAAATAGATGTCATTAGCCTGCATACCTTACACAGCGCATGTATATCTGCCCTTCCCCTAGAGTATACTGGGAATTACCTATATTGCCAAATCCAATAAGTAACATGTATTTCACGATCGACCCCAAGGAAAATTATCCGGACAATAGTACGCAAACATATATGTATCACAAGGCATATTACGTCTTGCCGCAATAACAAATATTACCTCATCGTCCGCTTTATATAAAGATACAAGAAAACAAATCTAACTACTCTTACCCGTAGATATCAAACAATCTTACTATGCAGCCTGATGGGCCACCATCAAATCCTATATGAATATTTACACGTTTAATTCTAGTATCTCTGCGTGATACCTTAACTCTACCATACACCTAATAATTCATTGATTCACTTATCTTAATTAGTCTCCTCGTCTCTCCCTCCGGGTATGGCTAGCATGATTTAGCACATCATGATGGATGTCTCATCCAGGTTCGATCCTTGGAGTCCATTCTTCCTGTCCCACTGGTCCATAGTGCCGCCTTCTTCTTGAGGGATGCCTCGTTCAAGGTGACGTCTTTGCAGCCACGTTCTGAAGTTCTAGCCGCTCACTCCCCTCGGAATACTTCGACTTCTTACTATAATGAGAGATTCACTTTAACCACTACGCCACATTCTGGACATTTACTTAGGTTGAGCTAGCACACAGCGCTAACACCTTGCAATGCACACTCCTCGTCCTCCCTTCACATATAACTGCGTATTCGCTAACTTGTGTACTGTACCACAAACTATTTTCTGCTCTAGAAACTATCTACTCAGTTCTTGTTTTTTACACCTGCTTAATTTGGATTCAACATTCTATCAGAGAATAAATATAGACCTCCACAGTCTATTGTCCACACTTCCTCGGCACCTCGGGAGCTTCGCCCCTACCGCTATTTAGTCGAGTCTGCAAGTACAGCTTTCTATGGTTACTGATAGCATTAAGCACACGCGATCTCATTGATAAGTATCTGAATATAGCGCCACTTACAGGTCCACACCTGTCTCCGTACGTCTCCTATCCACTGGATCAAAGTTATCGCACTGTAATACTTAATCGCACTGTACTAATTATACACTGTCTTTGTTCTGAACAAAGGGTTTCTGGAGCAATCTAGGCAGACGTGCGACGCGTGCCGGCAGCAATATGATAGTCAACTGGCAGATCTCCCCCCATATCACACAGCTTTTATATGAGGACGCACACCTAAGGACGCCAGGGGAAGTCCCGAGAAACAACTTGAGTCTGGAATGTGGCCACTACAGAGCTTCCCACGGTGGTTCTGCGTGGAACATACTTATTGATCTAATCCTATGTTAATAATCTTAGAGGTATCTACCGTTTCGTAGAATTCTAGTAACCATTTCCATCTTTTTATTTTCTTGAAAAACCTTCAATTACGGGAATTACGTCTCAGTTTCCGTAATGTGGTGGGCCTGTCTGCTCCCGCTAAAATCTCTGTTAAGATGGCAGGTCTCTCCCTCCGACAAAATCCCATCTCTCTTCTCTCTTCCTCATATGTTCTTTCTTCGTCACACCTGACGCCGCCTTGCCTCGGGAAATCACCTTCTCGATTCCCGCGCTCTGTATAGCATCACGCCCTCACAACGGCGCCCTACTGAAAAAATTATTACTGCGTTAAATATCCATGCTTGCGGTCAGATATAATGGTACAGTACGTTGGCAGGAAGAGCAGGACTTTTGGTCAGGCGACTACAGAATTTTCAACACAGAATCAAAGAGGGGAAATGCAGAGTTGGTTTAATAATGAATAAGAAAATAGGGCAGCGAATAAGCTACTACGACCATCATAGTGAAATGATTATTGTTGTCAAGATAGTCACCAAACCAATGCCCACCACAATAGTGCAAGTCTATATGCCTACTAGTTCAGCAGATGGTGAAGAAATCGAAAGAATATAAGAAGAGATAGAAGATTAATACAATATGTAAAAGGTGAGGAGAATCGAATTGTGATCGGAGAATGGAATACAGTGGTAGGCCAAGGAAGAGAAGGGAATACAGTAGGAAAATTCGGATTAGGACAAAGGAATGAAAGAGGAAGTCGGCTGGTTGAATTCTGCATCGATCATAATTTAGTCCTTGCTAATACTTGGTTCAAACACCACAAACAACGGCTGTATACATGGATAAGATCTGGAGACACTGTAAGGTATCGAATAGACTGCAGGACAGCTAAGGAAGAATGGCTGGAGGAGAAGTGTAAGGATGTTGAAGATTGTATGGTCCTAGGAAAGGTAGATGCTGCATACAGGAAAATCAAGGAAACCTTTGGAGAAAGGAAAAGTGGTTGTATGAATATTAAGAGCTCAGATTGAAAACCACTCCTATGGAAAGAAGACAAGGCAGAAAGATAGCAGGAACATATTCAACAGTTGCATCAAGGTAACGACGTTGATGATATGGTTCTGGAACAAGATTTTCTTGATGCTAATGAAATGGGAGACCCAGTTTTGAAGTGAGAATTCGACAGAGCTTTGCGAGACCAAAATAGGAACAAGGCACCTGGAATTGATAACATTCCCTCTGAATTACTGACAGCCTTAAGAGAAACCAGCGTAGGGAAGTTATTCCATTTAGTGTGTAAGATGTATGTGACAGGAGAAGTGCCATCCGATTTTTGGCGGAATGTTGTTATACCTATTCCCAAGAAAGCAGGTGCTGCCAAGTGTGAAAACTACCGCACCATTAGTTTAGTATCTCACGCCTACTTGATTTAAAGCTTATTATTTACAGAAGGATGGAAAGGCAAGTTGAAACTGAGTTAGAAGAAGATCAATATGCCTTGAGAAGAAATGTAGGAATATGTGAAGCAATCCTGACTTTACGTCTGATCTTAGAGGACCGAATTAAGAAGAACAAGCCCACATACATGGCGTTTGTAGATCTTGAAAAGGCATTTGATAATGTTGATTGGATCAAGCTATTTGAGATTCTGAAGGTGATCGGGATCAGGTACCGAGAACGAAGGACTGTCTGCAATCTACAATCTGTATAAAAATCCGTCTGCAGTGATAAGAATCGACGGCTTTGGAAAATAAGCAGCAATCCAGAAAGGAGACACATTTTGTTCCTTTTGCTTATTTTAACGTCCTACCGACTCACTTAGGTCTTTTGGCCATGATTTTATATAAAAGGTCTGACAATGGGAAGGAAGCGGCCGTGGTCTTGGTCAGGGTACGACACTAGCATATGTCTGGTGTGAAAATGGGAAACCACGGAAAACCATCTTCAAGACTGCCGATGATGGAGTACGAACTTGCCATCTCCAGAATACAAGCTGACAGCTACACGGCTCAAACGCGCAGGCCACTTGTTCAGTTTCACATTGTTAAAGACAAAGATTAGACTTAGGCAAGTTGATAAAAGTAAGAAAAGTATTCTTGCCTATGCCAGACGACCCTGCACGACATAAGTACTGTACGTCACTATACGTAGATGGATCATAGATTCAATAGTCCAAAGTCCGTGTATCGATTTGTATTTTATTTGTTTCCTTGTCTGGCTCCCTGAGTGAATGTTTAGCATCGTGGCCGTCGGTTCCCGGGCAGGTCGAGGATTTTATCCACGCCTGATTACTTCCTCTGGCTCGAGGACTAGTATTTATGTTTGCCGCAATACATAATACTTCTTCAAACACACACAACACACCACACTACCAACACCACAAAAATATCCAATAGCAAACAGATCCTTCCACATTGGGTTGGCGTCAGGCTGTAAAATAGTACGAAGTCCGCATGTGTGACACAGTTTCATATTATAGAAAATAGTCTCAAACACATTGGAAAAAAATTCTGGTAGCTACTTTACACTTTCCTCAATAAAAAAATGAAGCTCTCAGGCTTGACAGATGGAGCTTGTAATGTGAAAAAAAGCTGCAAAAGAATAAATGTATTAATTTCCTCCTTTCTGATTTTATCATTTCGAATTAAACTAATACGTTCCACTGGGATTTGGGTTTGTACGCTGCGTGTCTCATCCATAACTACGGGGAAATTGTTAGATATATTTCAATAAAATCTCAAATTTAGACTTTTAACATTTAACAGTAGTTTTTTAGGCTGTAAATTATATTAAGTTAATAGATTGAAGAGGGAATTGCTTGAAAGGTAAGATTTTAATTTCCCTTCTCAGAACAGTGGTAGTGTTTAAAAAGTGAGCAGGAACATTAATCCGATAAGATGTAGGCTAATACGAAAACTTTAAATCAACGTGTTTTTTTTTATACAATTGGTGCTACGTCGAACCGACACAGATAGGTCTTATGGCGACGATGGCATAGGAAAGGGGTAGGAATGAGAAGGAGTTGACCATGGCCTTAATTTTAAAGTACAGACCCAGTATTTGTCTAGTGTGAAAATGGGAAACCACGGACAACCATCTTCAGGGCTGCCGATAGTGTGGTTCGAACTCACTATCTCCCGAATACAAGCTTATAGCTAGAAGATGCGAACCGCGCTGCCACTTGCTCGGTGAAATCTTTCTTTACACTGTATGAATAACAAGGGTAATAAATGAAGGACTTTGCTAGAGTTTCAGCGTCTGGTGGAAAACCTGGAATAGTTCCCGTCGCAGCATGACCCTCAGGTGTACAGCTGTTCAGTTTTACATAGGTCAGTGAGTCTGACATATCTTCCAGTTCGCCTGAAACAGTTACTATTTTTTTAAATTTGTATTACGTCGCACCTACACAGATAGGTATTATGGCGACGATGGGATAGGAAAGGGCTAAGAGTGAGAAGGAAGCGGCCGTGGCCTTAATTAAGGTAGAGCCCCAGCATTTGCCTGGTGTTAAAATGGGAAACCACGCTAAACCATCTTCAAGGCTGTCGATAATGGAGTTCTAATCCACTATCTTCCGGATGCAGACTCATAGCTGCCCACCCCTAACCGCACGGCCAACTCGCGCGGTGCATCAGTTCCATCTAATTTCAAATAGCAAGGATTAGGTTTTATCACCTTTTATAGCTTATTCATTAAATATTACACTTGCGTTAGTTTCAAATATTTCAATTGTATTCACCGAAATATCTGACGTATTTCTTTCAAATTCAGAATATGAAATATATTCCTGACAGTTGGCATTATAGAAATCAGAACGTCTTCGGAGAGAACTAGACCCTGACGAATACGAAAAATGAAGAATGTGAGGAACAGGTTTCTCAGTTAACATTTATGTTCTATGATATAGATAACAGTCTCGGACACACCTTCAAATAACATCCTGGTAGCTGCTTTCATTATTCCTCAATAAAAAACTGAAGCTCGCGGTCTTGACATGTAGCTTGCGTGTGAAGGTCATGATCATTTCCAAGTTGACCTACATCTATCATCGTTGTTTTTAGCCAGAGAAGAATGTAAATACTAGAGACGTCATTAAACAAATAAACTTTCTTCTTCATTTGCTGAGCCCCTCAACCTAAATTCCTTCAAGGTAGAAGACCTTTCTTCTATAATTTCTAGATGGAATTGATTACGAGGTATGAGAAAGAATCTTAATAGACAGGAAACGAACATAGATTGTTTGGTTATCATGGGTCATACTTTAGGAGCAATCTCTTGATGTTTGGTGACAATCTAAACATCTAGTTAATATCATGCATAAATTCCACTTGGTACACGAACTTCACAATAATTAATTATCTTCTGGGGGCCGATGACCTAGATGTTAGGCCCCTTTAAACAACAAGCAACCGAGCGACTTGGCCATGCGGTTAGGGGCGTGTAACTGTGAGCTTGCTTTCTGGAAATAGTGGGTTCGAGCCCCACTGAAGATGGTTATCCGTGGTTTCCCATTTTCACACCAGGCAAATGTTGGGGCTGTACTATAATTAAGGCCACGGCCGCTTCCTTCCCACTCCTAGCCCTTTCCTATCCCATCCTCGGTGTGACGCAAAGCCAATTGTAAAAAACAAGCATCATGATCATCAATTATCTTTTGGTTCCAACTGGCATTAGAAAAAATACAGACTCAACAAACTGTGTAATCAGTTAGCCACTCACTCCTGTATTCAAGATTCTGGGATCGATCCTTGGCATAGTTCACTGGCACTTAAAGGTAGCTTGATGTGAGAGACCTGTATCAGCAGATTATTAGCATATTATAGGAGTGTCGGTTCAAAAGGCGCGAAGTTGTGGAAAAACGCAAGGAGATGTATAATACAAGGCACGTGGAGTATACCCATGATCGGGCGTGGTAATACGTATAAGGAATCGCATTTTTCTGGCCTTGATAGCTCATGACATTCGAGAGTATTCAACTACCGCAATGCACGTAGACGAAATACTAAAAAAATAATCGAGGTGGAAATAGCACCTTTTGAACAGACACTCCTTATTTAAGAACTGGGAACTTTTCTTCACTCCGGCGTTTCTTAAGTAGCGGAAGTAATATGAATGTGAAGCACGAAGTATTCTTCTTGCTCATCACATTAAACAAAGAAGCGCATTAATATGGCCTACTGTTGGTGCTGAAGCTTGGAACTTCGAAGATAAAGACACCGCGCACATAGTATGTGTGAAGAACGTTCGAAATGTTGATTCAAATATGTACTATTAAGCATTAGTGTTGTAATTTATATCAACATACCACAGTTATCAAAATGATCATGTTGAGTTACAATGTAAAATAAATTATGTTGCCATTGATGCTTTCACAGCCCGTACTGATAGACGTTATATAGGCTTTTGGACTTATGCCGTGTCAAGAAAATAAGGTGAAATTCTTTACGTTTCGCAGAGAACTTTGCTCTGCTTCTTCAGATGAAAATCTCGAATGAACGTACCATTTCCACTTCTATTATAACGTCTAATTCAAACTTCATTGTTTGAGAAGCCTTTCTCGGGGACAGTCGAGATTTTCTTCTGATGACGCAGAGCAAAGTTTTCTGCGAAACGTAAATAATTTCATCTTATTTTCTTGACACGGCATAAGCCCAAAAGCCTATATCATGTCTAAAATAAAATTAGTTTGCCATTATTTTTTTAATATTTCGTGTCGCACCGACACAGACAGGTCTGATGGTGACGATGGAAGAGGACAGGGTTAGGAATGGGAAGGAAGTGACCGTAGCCTTAATTACAGCACCAGAATTTGCCTGATGTGAAAATGGGAAACCACGGAACACCATCTTCAGGTCTGCCGACAGTGAGGTTCGAACCCACTATCTCCCGAATGCAAGTTGATACCTACGTGTTTCGGGGGGTTATAATATGTTTTATCACAAATTGTTTCATTATACCGTAAGACTATAAAATTATTTTTCTATGCAATTAATTTCGTAAGATGATGATCCGTATTGACAAAGAATCACAATTTATAAAAAATGGAAAAGGATCCACCTATTCACTACACATTAGTATTTGATGTAAGTTATATTTACATTAAATACATCATGGGAATAGTTTCAACCCGCTGAGGGTCATCTTCAGCCATTAAAACTAAAATTAGCAGTTATGTGGTAGGAGTACAAAACATATGTATGTTTGAAATAAACATTTAAATCTATGAATTGTTGTACAGATGTTCAGAATAAAATGTGATTTTCTGATTCATAGCTACTAAAATGCCGACATTATTGATTCTGAAGTCCTCTTCTTAAGACTATGTAAAAAGTAACATTTTTTGGCATTAACAGATAATCCAAAATTGATCAGTCCTATGATAGATATACAAATACATATATACTTAAAATAACACTTTAAAATCAAGTGTATGAACTATTATGTTATGGTTGAAAATCACTCTTAGCGGGTTAGTAGTCCCATGATTTATCCATGATGTATTTAATGTGAATATAACTTATATAAAATACTAATGTGTGTTCAATTCTGTTTCAATGTTCACAATTTTATTTTATTTAGTACAATATTATCAATATAAACAAAACGTAATCTATAAAGGCTTGTTTTTTAAATAATGATGTAAACATGCATATATTTTAGCTTTAAAATATGAATATGATATTTTGAATTTTTGTTTCGCATTTTCTTGTCTCTTTTAGCAAGATGAATCATATTTTGGGAACATTTTCTTCATATTGCACCTGTCTCTAATTATCAGTATTAACGTTGTACTGACAGGCTATTGTCGTTAGTTGAAGTGTGCCCATTCTCTTCTGTTACCTCTCATTTCCTCTTGATGACATTACTGATTCAGGTAACAATAACCAACTCGTGATTAGGGGTACAGAAAAATTAGTTATCGAAATAATGTTCTGTTCTTTGCTTAATATCCATTCAGTTGCCATATGTTTTCAGACACGCTGAGTGTTTTTGTTATTTTGTGTCTTAGAAGTTCCTTAACGTCTCGGAAGGCAGCGAACAACACGGAATTGATATATTTTAACACCCCCAGTATCACTGACTTCACTCGAGATTGATCCCACTATTTTGAATACATAACGACAACGACGAACGACAGCATCACTGAGGTCGACTCATTATTTGTTATCATTCTCTACTAAAAGCTACGTTGTCTGGTACCATGGATGAAAGGTCTGGGCTCCGGCTTTTATTTTAACTGCGTATGGTTAATTCAGCTGGTTCGATGACTCGATGTTTGTGTGCGTCTTAATACACACCTCCTCATCTACATACAACGTACCATACTACCAACCTTCAAAGAAACAGGCAGTAGTGAGTAGGAATACGTCACTCCACACTGGCTTGGTGTGAGGAAGGGAATCATGCCGTAAATCTGGACCAATTCCACACGAAATTATTACCTCAGTAAACTATGAAGAACTCCAGGAAGGAAAGGAAAAGCAAGATGCTAGAGGTTGAGATTCTCGTCACAATTCCACGACCATATCTTCTTAGTTCGGCCTCTTACTTAGTGTTATCCAATCTATACGTGTTCGTAGATATCATTCCGTCGTGCTCTCGGATCTACTACGCCCTCACACGAAGCAACCCCAGGACGTAGGTCAAGGCTGTGAGAAGGGTGAACTCTCTCACGCCATGACCATGGCAACACTGACATTCCCTGAGTCACGGAGTCTGTGGGCTGGTGGTGTTCACACCCGAACAGAGCAGCTCGATTTAAAACAACATAACATTTATAACTTTGTTTCGAAATCAGTTCAAGTACCAAGGCCAATCGAAAGGGAATTCCTTATCGAATGGCACACTGGATTAGTCCGCAATAATTTCGACTTCTACAACGTTTTATCAGATGATCCAGTTTTAATTTAAATTTAATCCGGTTAGGTCTTCTAGACTTTGAAATTTTTAAATCAAAAATAGCATTTTCATTTTTATAAACCAGCATTTAATCATTCTCTTTGAACGATATTCTACCGATTAATTCATATAAATTTAAGAAAATTTGACCTTACACAACTAAAACGTCAATGATGCGACTGTAGGCCTTTGAAGTATGGATTATAGCAAAATATTAAAAATTCCATTGGTAGAGCACGTCATCGCGGAAGAGGTACTCCGTTGTATCTGAAATCATGCGTAGACTTAACCCTTGCAAAATGAATAAAAACAACCTATTTCGGTCACAATTTGAGAAATGACAAGTACAGCCTGGTATAAATGATCATAGAAGGGGATTGTGGATGTGGCTGGGAAAGATTATCCTGAAGGCGAAACCTGAGACAGAGGTTCGAGAACCAAGATGTGACAATGCTGATGTAGAAAAAGTAAAAAAGGAATAATACTCCATAATGGTCGCCAGCTTTCAGTGTGAAGAGAACGATGACAGGCGAACAGGAGTCAGTTTCGATTGAACATAATTACCCGCTGGTGAAGTCAGACAGGAAGGAGAGTGAGTGAGTGAGTGAGTGAGTGAGTGAGTGAGTGACTGACTGAGTGACGATTTGAACCTTTCAGAGATTGATAAATTTCTTGCTTTACATAAGCGATTTGAGGCATTGTGGTTAACAAATAACCTCCGCGGTTGTAGTTTCCTTAGTGGTATATGTGTTTATTGTTAAATGGGCTAGATTTGGGAAGGAAGCGACTGTAACCTTTGTGTTGCTCTTTTCAATCTCCACCTATTCTCCTGGATTTAAATGGGGAATCCTCTGATGTTCTTTGCTAGGATGGCTTAGAACCAAATTTGAACACAGTTTTCTTATCAGAAAAACTATAAAGAAGAATCTTCGCATGTGCTGTACATTTTAGAAGGATGGAACTCCGTCTCATTATGATATTCTAGTGAGTCGATGGTTACATCAACAATTCACGGGTTTCCACTCGGATAAAAGTGGTCGCTTACAGTGGTCTCTGCAAATTAATTGTTACCTTCAATTGCACGGAGACATACGATACAGAATATCGGCATTTGAAGGCATCCATTCTTCTTCTTGAGGCGCCTTCTCCTAGCGGAGGTTGGCGGTCCACATAGCCAGCTCCGGACGTGATGTTGCAGCATGGAAAGCATCTTCTGAAGTGCAGTTGTGCCATCTTCGGATGTCCTTCAGCCGTGAATTCCTCCTCCTGCCAACAGACCTTTTCCCCTGAATTTTACCTTCAATGATGAGTTGTAATAGGAATGAAATATCTTCCAAAATATCCAAAGTGTTAATGAATTTCATTAAACACTTCTTCGATTCACGTTAATAATTTGAGGCTAGTTTAATTGGCTGGGACAGAATGCACTCAGCCTCGTGTAACACCATTGACCAGGAAGAGAGTTAATTTCCCCACAGTCGGCTGTCCTATGAACTGTATGACGTTGTTTTCCCTCCAATTTCTAGTGAATGCCCTGATTGTACTTGATATATGGGCTACGATTGCTTCCTTCCGAATTGTAGTTCTAGTGAATCATATGCACATTCTCTCTCACACATACATGCATACATATATACACACACAAATACGGACTCTGCATCAACACAGGTTACCAGAAAAACGTATATTTTACACGCTAAATACACAGAGCTGATCAACGTGATCCAAACTTCGTACATGAAGCAAATGTACTACAGAAGGTCATTGTGAGGTGCCCAGAGACCCCGTACAGAATATTTTTGTGACAGAGGTGCACTTAGTTAAAAGTTTAAAATTTCCAATGATACACCTAGGATTTTAGTTGAATACATGGAGCACAGCCAAAAAACCAAAGGCATAACCATGTTTAACCATTTGATTAAGCTACCTAACAAGTTGAATCTTAGTGACGCAGGTAGTCCCAAGATAGTTCGTTTCCAGCATGGATCTGTGCCTTTTGAGAGAGTTTAAATACACGATAACTGTCGGATTGAGTAGCTCAGACGGTTGAGGCCTTCTGACTCCAACTTGGCAGGTTCGATCCTGGTTCAGTCCGGTGGTATTTGAAAGTGCTCAAATATGTTAGCCTCGTGTCGATAGATTTGCTGGCATGTAAACGAACCCCTGCGGGACAAAATAGGCACCTCGTCGTCTCCAAAAACCGTAAAAGTAGTTAGTTGGATGTAAAGCTATTATTATTATTATTATTATTATTATTATTATTATTATTATTATTATTATTATTATTATTATTATTATTATTATTATTATTATTATTATTATATGTCGTTCGTCTCTGACTCGTTCATGGCCTCCTACAGGACAGATTACCAACAGTCTAAAATCCGTCAGCGGTTAGGACCGACATTAAAAGTAAAAGTGATTTATTATTAACATAATTATCACCATGTCAAACACCATTAGACTTACCAGGATGGCCAGTCGTGAGTGTTTGACGGGCAGAACAAACGACAGTGAAGTAGAAATGAACTAGTAACCTTACCGCAACTGAACTCCTTGAGGGTGAAAGCTTTCTTCAAGGCTTCTTTTCTATTTTCTACATCCATTCCTTCGTTTACACTTCCTAAACTAATTAGTTCCTAAGCGGCGTACAGCATCTTTCAGATGTGTGTTCGTCACTAGTTTCTAATTCCATACTATTTCACTTACTAGCGCACAACCTCCTGTCGTCGTAGATATGCAATCCATCTTGGTGAACTCTTGTTCCTTTTGTCATCTAGAAGTGCAGAATATAAATTGCTGAAAAACAGTATTATTTTCCTCTCTAGGCTTCGTTCTTATGCACGTTTGATTGATACATTAATAGTGTTGAGTCACCATTTACATTCACATTTTGCAAATTGATCATTTTAGCAATTTCGTAAAGAAATAAACTACGCAGGATTTGAATGCTTGATAGCGCAACAAGTACAAGACAAACAACAGAATGGCTCATAGTCAAAGACAGAGAACCTCTCCAGATTTCTGTCGTACTCCACAAGCCCTCCATATGGGACGTGACTAACATCCACTTTATCTAGTTCCTGTCCTACACGACTCAGCACCTCAAAGTCGTTCTGTTTCCAAGGTTCAGTTTTAGAGTACATAAGGTGCGTTATAACATAGTTTCATGGACCAGAGATAACATCCACATCAGACGGGGTTCCTGTTTATTCTTCGTTTATTCTCATTTGTCCCTTTTCATCTGATATCATGCCTTCGAGAGTCCGGAACCTTTTTCTCTTCCTTTCGCTTAATCTTCAAAACAACCATCAGTATCTCACCACGTAATATTTCAAATTCACGCAAATATCTTCTTGTTTAACAAACTGTAAGCATCTGAAATGTCTATAATATATTTTTCTGAAAATTTCTTTTAAACATGTTGTGGATCCCTTGTCATGTTGTTGGGTTAATGCTGAAAGTAAACAAGAGAGAACTTTGTTAATTATATAAACAAATAAGGTGAAGCTGCTCCATGCAGAAGATACAGTAATATCAAGGAGAAATTAAGGGTTAGGGGGATCATTCTCCATGTGCCACAGTATGGTTAGAGTACTGATCAGTTATAATACATTTTTTATAACTTGCTTTACGTCGCACCGACACAGATAGGTCTTAAGACGACGATGGAATAGTAATGGCCTAGAAGTGGGAAGGAATCGGCCGTGGCCTTAATTATTGTACAGCCCCAGCATTTGCCTGGTGCAAAAATGGGAAACCACGGACAACCATTTTCAGGGCTGCCGACAGTGGGGCTCGAACCCACTATTTCCCGGATGCCAGCTCACAGCTACGTGACCCTAACCGTACGGCCAACTCGCCAGGTACACATAAAAACACCGTCGTTTCTACATTAAATTTAGCTCAAGTAGCATACCGTATTTGTTGCACACAAAAAAAAACATTTTATTTCGCATAAATGTGGTGCTTGATAATCTGGACTGAATCCACCAGTATGTCTCTACAATGGTTATCAATTCTCTCTCTTCCAGTTGAAATTTGTTGAAAAACTTAAGGAGAGTATTTGAAACCAATCCTCTCGATCCAAAAAGGAGGTCATATACCTAGAACTTCCGGGATCCATTCTGTTGGGAAAATTTCGAGTCATAGTGTTCATCAAACTTTCCGTAAATGGCTTGCTTTTCACATTGAACGAATGTAGACTGGTTTGGATTACAGTTTCCAAACCGGATAATCAGAAAGGCCGGGGAATTATTCGTATTAAATGCCACGATGTCATTGAAACGGTGGGATCCATCATTACCAACTACAAATACCCTTCATAGCAGTCAAATGTTTCTGGGCTAACACAATTGAAGAAGACAATTTTAACGAGTACTCTTTAGCAAACGAAGCACCGTCTATAGATCAATAGTATAATGTAGGCCTTCGGTTCCCTAAATCAAGGGTTGAAACCCGACAGAGGTAATCGAATTTTTGAAAGGTGGGAGAAATTCCATGCGACACTTCATGTCATACGATATCGGAATGTGAAAGATCTCTGGTGGCAAATTTGGTGTTTACCCGAGAAAATTCATTAAAAGTCACAGCGATGTGTTACACTCCGATTCCGATCAAATTTCGCTGAGCTCCGCACGTTCTTCCTCAACTTTTAACGTTAAATAGCATGAAATATTAATGTGAGCAGGTACGGTTTTCACTTTTGTAATGTACACTAAATCCAGCTACCTGCATCCAAAGTTTGAACGGAATTGGAGTAACACCTAGAAAAGTTCCCTTGTCAGCCGTAGATTGCCAACAAAAATTCCATTTACTCTACCATCTCATAGAGTAAAACATAAGGTCAAAACTGACACGAAGGCAACCTACAGAGTATCAAGTCAAAATGCCAGCACACGATAGTTTAAGCCAAACGATTAATATCACTATTGTGAATCAAACGAAAATTAATCTTCTTTCTCACTACAAACTTTAAGCTTTTCCTGAGAAAATGCCTTCCGATCTGTTGACTTGGTAAGTACAATACCTGTATGATGCAAGAGTACAACAAATTACTGAAAAGTTTTACAGAATATTTTTTATTCTCTTTCGTAGCTGTGTATTTATGTAATAGTTCAAGTAATTATTACCATATTGGGATATCTTGTTCATTTAACACTTGCTTTCGAAGTAGCATTCTGTCGTTGATATTTTTATTACACATATCATTTGCATAAGCTATAATTTACTCCTTCTTTTCCCAACTCGTTTGAACTCTTCTTGATCAAAAGTTACTTGTAATGAAGTGGGTGCCCTTCAGCTTTTGAAACATAACTTTCACCAAATTTAACCGAAGTCCTGATTAAGTTCAAAATGTTATTTGTTTTCCATATTTATTTCTATATGTACAGTATGTTCTGAATCATTTTGTTTTATGCGCCGGCTCATTTTACATGCGTAGAATGACACTATTTTGATCATGGTATCAATTTAGACTTACGTAGAGGACGTTATATGGGCAGTGGCTGCTCGTGCTTAAATTCAACTGTGTTACACTTTTCAGGAAACAGAACAAACAATTACAAGTCCACAAAAATATATGTGTAGAACTTGTCGATGACTTTAGAATTGAACTTTCCGATTTTTTTTTTTTTTTTTTTTTTTGCTAGGGGCTTTACGTCGCACCGACACAGATAGGTCTTATGGCGACGATGGGATAGGAAAGGCCTAGGAGTTGGAAGGAAGCGGCCGTGGCCTTAATTAAGGTACAGCCCCAGCATTTGCCTGGTGTGAAAATGGGAAACCACGGAAAACCATTTTCAGGGCTGCCGATAGTGGGATTCGAACCTACTATCTCCCGGATGCAAGCTCACAGCCGCGCGCCTCTACACGCACGGCCAACTCGCCCGGTACTTTCCGATTTCAGAAACCATATTCTTCTCAGTGGAGAGTATAGCAAGCGCACTAAGTCGTTGCGGTGACATAGTGTTTCGAAGAATGTCTTCATTCTATTCAAGGAAGGAAAGCTGATTCAGCAGTTGTCATTCGTATTGTGACATATTCCCAACAGTGTGGTAATTTGAAAGAATGCGTCTTGTAAATTGGTTGTTAGGATGTACTAAAGAAGCAGTAGGTACACCTCCTTCACCATTTCTAAAGTCTGATCTTTGATACAAAGGTGAAAGCTCAGTTTGTTTAGCGTGCTGCAAGAATGAGAGACAACATTAAGTTATCTCTCAGGAAAATGACCCGAATACTCCCCCAGATTTAGAATAACTCAATAGTTTTGTTGTCTCAATGAGATGTCGTATTTGGTAAGCAGTAGGGGTGGGCGAAGGGTAGGGAGTAAGCAACTTGCAACGTCCTGGCTGCGAGTTTGGTAGCACGACGTGTGATTAAACGCGACGTATGCTAACATAGGATGTTACGTGCAGTGTTTATACTCAAGTGCGACGTCGTAATTCCTCTCTAGGATTTCAGCACGCGATGATTCAGGTAAGTCCTTGTGAGCCGAAGCCATTGCAGAGAATGTCTGTCAATTTCTTTTATGAAATGGCGCATAGAACGCAGAGAATAACATGTTGCCCTGTAAGATAGAATCACCAGTGAGCTACAGCGCATTAGCATATAACAAGCGATCGCTACAGCATATCGGTTAACCAGGAGACTATTAGACTCGACCATGAAGGATAAAAGAAGCAGGGGACCTAGACTCAGCAGCTAATAATTTGAACGCAAGAGATGTTGGAGCTAAATATGCCAGTCATCTAGCCGTGTACGAAGGATTATGGAAGAGAGTAATTCATTCACAGAGGCTTGCGTACTAAATGCTGAGAAGCATTTTAGTTCGTTATGAAAACATAAAGCCTCCGTGACTCAGGTGCCAGCGCACCGACTTTTCACCGCTGGGTTCCGTGGTTCAAATCCCGGTCATTCCACGTGAGATTTGTGCTGGACAAAGCGGAGGCCGGACAGGTTTTTCTCCGGATACTCCGGTTTTCCCTGTCATCTTTCATTCCATCAACACTCTCCAATATCACTTCATTTCATCTATCATTCATTTTCAATGCCCCAGAGGAGTACGACAGGCTTCGGCAGCCGGCACAATTCCTATCCTTGCCGCTAGATGGGGGCTTCATTCATTCCATTTCTGACCCGGTCGAATGACTGTAAACAGGCTGTGGATTTATTTATGAAAACATAAACTCATTAAATAAAAGAGAGGGGTACTGTTTTATGGATCAAGAATTTCATTTATGATGTTTATTTTTAAAATATACCTTCTTCTCTAACCTGTTGTAAAATATATCGATTTCCACTACTTCATTCCAAATGTTTGTAAATGACCATCTATCTCATTTATCCGTCTCCTTGGCTGAACGTTCATCGTAGTGGCCTTCAGTTCTATGAGTCCAGGATTCGATTCTCGACTGAGTTTATTCCTCTAGCTCCGAGGTTGGGTGTTTGTGGTCGTCTTAATACACATTTTTATTTATACACAACATACGACACTTCTAACCACCTCTCAAACACGTAATAGTGAATACATACTCCACGTAGAGTTGGCGCCTGGGAGGACATCCGACCATAGAACTTGACTTAACCCATGTAAGATAACCTTGAAAACGTCAGAAAAAATAAGAAGAAGTCCATTTGCTACTTTTCTTCTCAATTATATGTTTTCTGCTCATTTTCCGTTACTTTAGATTTTACACATGGTTTTCATCATTATTCAAAAACCGTTATATACATTTGCATAAAATGTTTCAAGATAGTATATTTTGTTGATAAAAACAACATGGTACAGGCTCTTTCCTTGACACAAGTAATTTAACTTTTAATCTAATAATTAGTGCAAAATTTGAGAATGGAAAGGTATATCAAAGGTGAAAAGATGATGAAAAGGTGAAGGGTCAGTATAAATATCCTAGAGTATGTTGGTGATATAAGTCTTTAAATCGCATCAGAAAATAGTAACATGAATATTCAATGAATTGTAGTATTTATAGTGCAAACCCTATTTAAATGCAAAAGTTTATGTGCAAATTTGACATTTTTACAGCGAATTACTAAATATTTTTAAAAATCTGAACTGTTCATAAATGGTAATTTTATTAAATTTAAGCTAGGGAAAGATGTACGGTACTCTCCCTACGTACTTTAAATAACTTATAATCATATTTGTATGTACCCTATCTATAAACAAAACGCAAAGTCGCCTCCGTGCTGTCTATGGAGGTCCTTGGAAGGGTGGAAAGTAAAGGCTTCCATTATCTATAAACTCGGTTCTAAGTGAGATGAAGTGGGTACTCACTGGTACTCACTGGTACTCATTTTTGGTGTAGGCTGAGTGAACTTGAGGGCCATATGCCTCTCTAGAAGTTGAAATTCAGTTGTTAAATATTTCGAATTTCTGGCGGGGAATCGATACCATGATCTGGGTGAACCGAGAATGCTTTTACAGGAAGCCCCTCCTCTATGTAGACATGAAGTTTAATTACGAGTATCATGGTAAACAGTGTTTCAGTTGAAGTTGTAGGGTGAGCAAGAACTCATCATTCACGTGTTCTGAACAATGAAGGGATAGTTAGTGACGACAAGAAGGACAATGCCAATATTTGACCGTGCCCTCGTAATCACATGTCATAAAACAGGGAAGTTACGCAATCTGTTCGAGTGAATCAAAGTGAAATGATACGGACATGAGACCATCTCAGAATAATGGATAGTAACACAGCCCATGATCGCGGTTCCCATTGAATGGCTCAGAGTAACATCGTGTAGAATGTTACAGAACACAATTCGGCGTTCATTGTGGGTGCAGAACATCGTGTACCCACCCAATCGAACTCCTAAGAAGAGGTTTCTTGGTGACAATCCACATTCCAGATAACCATGGCCAGGTCCAGCCCTCACACCTCGACACCTTTCAGCCTGTTGTAGATGAGCAAGAAATTGTACAGAATGACCTCCCGGAATTGGCGTAGAATGTTGTTTATGGACAAATATTGCATATATCTTAACCAAGATGATCCTAGACAACGTTTTCGTAAGGAAACAAATAATACTACACGTGTCAAGCACTGTGCCTGACGTGTGCAGTAAGGTGGCGAATTTTTTATATTCTGAGGTGGCATCACACGGAGTAACTGTGCACGTCTCGCAGTTGTTCAGGGCACACTAAATGCTCTAAAATACAGTGATGACATTCGAACCAACATCAGAACTATATCTGCAACATTTCAGAGGATACTTCATCTTATTGGACGACAACTCGCGTGCCCATTACTCAGTTACCATTAGCATCTTCTTTCGTCGTGCCAGTATCAACCGAATAGAGTAAACTGCCTATTTCCTAGGCCATGAATTTCAGGATAAGGGGTTCCAGTGAGGAAGAAGATAGTATATCTGTTCCCTGAAAAATGATAGTATAAAGATCGTCGCATAAATCTAAAACTAATAAACTACAATCACGGAACTCAGCGAATGGCTAAAGCTGGAGAATGAAGATGTGTTATTTTAGTCAGAGTTCGGAAAGAAATTGTAGAAGACGAACTGAAATGGTACTTTAACAAAGCGCACAACCAGTGAAAGCTTCAATCGGATACCTTTCAGTCTGACTCCTGAGGGGTAGGCTTAAAGTTCCGAGTGTCATAAAGAATATCGAGAATTGGCAGAGGAAAGCAACATGGTTCGGTGTCCATAGACCAGTCACGAGGGCGAATAAGGATAGCATTAGTGCAATCTCGAACATGCATTTAGCATTTTTAACGAGCTATAGGCGAATTTTCCAGTTAAAAGCTTACTTGATTTCTATGTGATCCGATATTCCTCCGATAGTTGGACTTATGAACACAGTTTATTTATTTAATGAAATGAAATGTCGTATGGCTTTTAGTGCCGGGATATCCCAGGACGGGTTCGGCTCGCCAGGTGCAGGTCTTTCTATTTGACGTCTGTAGGCGACCTGCGCGTCGTGATGAGGATGAAATGATGATGAAAACAACACATACACCCAGCCCCCGGGCCATTGGAATCAACTAATTAAGGTTAAAATCCCCGACCCGGCCGGAAATCGAACCCGGGACCCTCTGAACCGAGGGCCAGTACGCTGACCGTTCAGCCAACGAGTAGGACATTTATTTAATAATATCGTTTTGAGATGATATTAACATACACCTTGGAATGTCAATTGTAATGTTTTTATTTTATTTTTTTAAAATTTTCTCTACGTCCCGACACAGATAGGTCATACGGCGATAATGGGATAGGAAAGGCCAAGGAATGGAAAGGAAGCGGCCGTGGCCTTAGTTAAGTACAGCCCCAGCATTGGCCTGGTTTGAAGAAGGAAAACCATCGTCAGGGCTACCGACAATGAGGTTAGAACCCACTATCTACCGGATGCAAGCTCACAGCTGTACGCTCCTAAACGCACGGCCAACTCGCACGGTATTTGTAATGAGTAGATAACCGAGATAATATTCCATTTTAAGAAGTTAATCTCGACCACTATATCTGGATTAAAATGATATTATTCTGAGACTTACACATCCTCTTTCCATTCTTCTCTTACATAATGTAAGTAATAAAGCACTCTTCTGAATCACGGCAAGCTCTTATGATCTTCATATTTGTGCCACGTTGTACCTATAAAGAAATAAGAATGTAGCAACTTCAGGAACGTTTTTAACATACGTATTAAAGTGGTTTTTTTTTTTTTTTAATAACGGTTCGTAAGTTTAGGTGTGGGTTCATAAAGCCTCAAGGGAGTGATAGTCTAGTGACCTCCACGGTAGTGTATTACCAAACTGCGCGCTGTTTGAATCCTAGTAGGGTTTATTATAGACGATCACACCCCCAATATACGGATTTCTTGTAGAACTGCATCTTTCACAAAATTAATAATCACTTAAAACTGTAACTTTCGGATTTTACGTATATTGTCGTCTACTGGCTCAGGAATTGGCCGCGAGAGAACTCTGTGTACCGTCAAGTGGTCATGGTATCCCCGAAGGCAGCCATTAAAAGGACGATGCGTGTGTCTCTCGTGTTCTTAGCTGAAGCAGTTACAGCACTTGACTGGAGAACGGGCGATTCGAATCAGAGTCCCAAGAGCAATCAGAATTGCAGCTTTATCGTTCTAACATCAGTATATTTTTTATAAGGTGAATACAGTATTAAGACAATTTCCTGGAAATTAGAATTTTACTCATGTTAAAATTAGGCTTCATTAGGGAACCAGGACAGTTCAGTATAGTAATTACTCACAAACTTGGAAAATACATTTTCTTTCTTTCTTTCTTTCTTTCTTTCTTTCTTTCTTTCTTTCTTTCTTTTTTCTTTCTTAATCCCTTTACCCTCCAGGTTTGGATCGTCCCTCGGACTCAGCTAGGGATCCCGCCTCTACCGCCTACGTGAGACTTTTGGTCGGGGGATTAGACTGGGTAGGAGCACCATTACCTCATCCGGACGGCTTCATCTGCAATACTGAACAGGTGCCTTGTGGATTGGAGGGGAAGATTGGAAGGGATAGGGAAGGTAAAGGGAAGGAAGCGGTCGTGGCCTTAAGTTAGATACCATCTCGACATTTGACTGGAGGAGAAGTGGGAAACCTCGGAAAAACGGATGGCTGAGGTGGAAATCGAACCCCCATCTACTCAGTTGACCTCCCGACGCTAAGTGGACCCCGTTCCAGCTCTCGTACCACTTTTCAAATTTTCGTGGCTGAGCCGGGCATCGATCCCGGGCCTCCCGGGGTGGTGGCTAATCACACTAACCACTACATTACAGAGGCTGGCATACTGTATACTGTTTTACAAACACATTTTAGTAGTACTAGTAGTAGTAGTAGTACTTCATATGGCATAGGGATACAAATTAGACAACATTTATTATATAATGTTCGTAAAGAGGAAAAATTCAGAATAGGTCCCTGGTCAATAACAATTAGAGTCACAGACAATTTCTATCAGTTTCAATCTTCGCATTACTTCGTCTCCAGTCTCATGGATGTCGAGCATCGTCCCATTAAATTTTCGAAGCTGGCAGTCCATATAAATACGGAGAATCGCCTGTTTTCTTATACGATTTCATAGTGTCCATATCTTCCTAAGTAGGTTCAGACTAGACTGATAACCAACTGGACCCAGGATCAAACCAAGATTGTCGGAATTAGAAGTATTCAATTCGTTGCGCCATGCTCTATTCAAATTGAATTGTCCTCCATCACCCTCTTGCCTAAAAACCAGGAGAGTTACCTTGACTTTCCACTCAGATTCCTATAAATACAATCCTGATTTATTGGCAGGAGAGGATTTTCACGTCATTTGAGCCATCGTGTTTTCAGTGCCGAGAAGTTGGTGTGTTTGATACAACGGATAACCATTCCAAGGGTGTGGACTTACAATCCTTAATGTTGACCACTCTTGATTGTTTCTCCATGTTTCCTTCTTTCTGTTTCTAGCAAAAAACATCGCAGTTATCTCTGGGACTTGGTAACTTTCAGCGTAACTCCAGTTTGTTTATCTAAAAATGCACACAGCAGGGTGACACTAGAATGAGATCCGGATGCAGAAAGTCAAACCAGAAGCGGCACAGCAAGAATTGTGTTTCTGAAATTGAAATATCTTGTACGTAACCGTGACGATTCGAAACTTGTTGGCGTACCTTGAAGTGCCGCTGGACCTTTTTAATGTGAATGTATCTAAGAATTTTGAAGATCCTATGCGTAAAACACGTCATAAACGAAGAGGCACTTCGTCGTGCCGGGAAGTCATGTGAAGTCTTAAATCCTCGAAAAGAGCTGGAAAGAAACCTATTTCGGTCATATCTTCCAAAATGACAAATACAACCTGATACATCATTGAAGGCAAGATAGAAGGGAAACGTGGATGTGGGGGGATAAGATAGTCCTAGATGCGGAATCTCCGACAGTAGTTCGACATCCATAAACTCTGATACGGGTAAATTAGAAATTAGAAATTAGAAAAAAATACTCCATGATGGTCGACAATCTTTTGTTAGGAGACGTAATCAGAAGCAGAAGGAGAAGAAGGATCACACACTAGATCACGTAGGTTTTTAAACGTGATTCACACTGTAAGTGCAGTACATCAACCCGGCTGATGACTGCTGTCTGTAAGTCTCTAAAATGAAACAACAGCATAAGTAACTTTCTTAAGAATATGAATGAAGTTCATTTCAACTCGAGAATTGACCTCAAGACTTTATTATGGGGCAGTGAAAATTATGGTGCGTGTCTACACATACACACATCGTGCTCAAGAAAGATGCCCCTCACCACATTCCAGCTGACTTTCCCTCGTGCTATGGATGAGAACGTGCCGGTATACGCCTTCCTTCAAACTAGTTCAAGAACCATCAGTTAGGTTATTTAGATAGCTCTGAACTAGTTTGTTTTCTCATGCCGACCAACCATAGAAAAGTCTTTTGGTATCCGTTTTACTGATCAGATGACGTTCTGCCTTTTCCGAAGTTAAGCAGGCATCGATCTGTAAAGCAAGAATCCAATATTGGTTTCAAGTTCCACTAATTAATTATTTTACGGTTTTCGGGGACGTCAAGGTGCTGGAATTTTGTCCCGCACGAGTTGTCTTACATGTCAGTAAATGTACCGACACGAGGTTGCACTTTCAAATGCTACTGGCCTGAGCTTGGATCGAACCGCCAACTCCTGTTCACATGGCCAGCGCTTCCGCCGCCTGTGCCACCCAGCCCTGCAATTACAAATTTATCCGGCAAATTCAATTATGTTCAAAGACATGATGACCAAGCTGACCCTTTGACTCTAAATGAAATAACAACAAACAAACAAACAACGCTATTTTTCAACCAAAATATGTGTAGCTGAGTAACTACTTTTGCTCCAAGCCGAAGTAAGAATCTTGCTCCTAGTG